>NC_044598.1:1517500-1817500 GCF_901933205.1 Camarhynchus parvulus
AGGCTCTCCCCATGCAGGCACATGATGACACAGGCACAAGCCATGGCACATTCCCACTCTGCCACAGGCCCCACCAAGGCTGCCATGCGCGAGCAGGACACGTGCCCAGGCATCCCCTGCGCTCATGCGCGGACACTCAGCTCCGGCCGTGCCCACTCCCACACGTGCACTCAGGACCCTGCTCCCACTCCCTTACATTTCACCGTGATCTGGGCCACGGCTTCTATGACTCCCAGGCTGGACATGGCCACGCAGGTGTAGTTGGCAGAGTCCTTGACGTCCGTGAGCTCCAGGACGTTCCTGCCCACGGGCATGTCATCCTCGGGCGTCAGGTCCTCTGCTCCCTGCATCCACTTCACGTAGGGCATGGGCGACCCCACGGCCACGCAGGTGATGTTGACGTTGCCCCCGGGCATGATTTCATGGCTGACAGGGAGGATGGAGAAGCGAGGGGCCACACGGCGAACTGTGGACGAGACGCACAGAGGTAACAAAAAAACAAAACGGAAAAGCAAAACCAAAACAAACGAACGAACAGAAAACGAAGAGGAAAAAAAATTAAAAAAAAAAAAAGGAAAGGAAAGGAAAGAAAAGAAAGGAGAAAAAGAAAAAAGAGTAAAAGATAATTTAAATATAGATGGGGTTTGTCACAGTTTATTTTCTTCCTTCATTAAAAACAAAACAAAAAACCAAAGAAATTAAAAAATCAAAAACCGAAAACCAAAAAAATAAACTCCAAATAAATTCGTACTTCACAAACAATATATAGAATATAGACATAAAAGCGATATTTCATAGCAACAGGGTTCCATTGATCAAGATTAGACCCATCACAGCACAGATAAATACACAAAAATTTATTAGCAATTTCTCATCTTTACTGGCAAGAGCTGGCATGGCGAGAGCCCAAACTTCTCCTCCGTGGCCTCTGGGGCCCCCAGCTCCCCGCTCCACACCCCGGGAGCCTGCTCCTCCCTCTCTCTCCCCGTGGGGTTGGAGTCCTGGGCCCCCTTCTCCCGAGGAACAGCCCCTCCACCAGCACCCGCGTGGTCCAGGTGCCCCCTCCGGAGAGGGGCCCTCTCCCACCCGGGGCTGCTGCAGACGAGGGGTGGGGGGCCAGGAGAAGGTTGGGATGGAGATGGAAACTTCTCAACGTTTTGCCTTGTTGGACCCAGAGAATTCAACAAAGAGAGAAGTATCACATCCCCAGATTCCAGACGCGCCACTTGAGAAGTGAAAGGCAAAAGGATAAACGAGGGAGGAGAGGGAGTCCCCGGAGCGGGACAGAATTTGGTTGGTGTCTGCGTGTGAGAAGCGTCCAGGGGAACACAGCCCCCCTGGAGCGAGAGAGAGTGTGGAAAAGATGAGAAACTCTAATGAAATTTTTGTGGTTTTCGGGTATAGAAACCCTAACGAAGCCTCTTTAAGATCTGACACGGTTCCATCGATAGATGCAGCTCTCAGAGTCACAAACATCATGCAAAATAGGTAAAAAAGAGAGAGAGAGAAAGAGAGAAAGAGAGAGGAAAATGCAGAGAAATATAATTTCTGGGCGGTAGCAAATGCCCACATGGATACTGGATAGAAAGTGAGCGACAGAGAAAGGAAGGAAGACCAGGAGAAGGAGAACAAGAGGGGAAGGGAGAAAGAAGAGAGAGAGAGAGGGAGGGGAGGGGGAAACCCACTTTAATGCTGCATACTTTTTCTAGCTGATGTGACTCAATGTGGTGGCTCACATTGTCACATCTCAGCCCTGGCGGAATAATAAATAGAATAGAATTAATAAGAAAAACAAGGTAATGAAACTTTTAACGTTGAGAAAACAGTGACATGTTCTGTGCATCTCCTTAGCAGAGAGGTGGATGCAGCTTCCAGACCTTACACAGGAAGAACATGGACGCAAAGGGGAGGCTGTGGTTTCCTTGGCTCCATTTTCTGAGCTGCCTGGGCTGGCTGGAAGGATGCTGGGTGCCCTTCCTTGGGGGGGAAGCAGGGGAATGGACAAAGGAGAACGTGTGTGGATCAGAGAGGGCCTAGGGAGGGGGCGGAGGGCAGGGTGTCCTCCCACAAGAAAGACAAAAGGATACAGGACCCAGGGAAAATGCAGGAACTGCAGCAGCTGGAGGGGAGCAGGGGTGCAGGATTCCTCCAGCTGCAGGGACAGCCATGCAGGAACTGCCACAGGCAGGGTGGGCGAGGGGCAGGAGGGTCTGGGGGGCTGAGAACTCCCTGTTCCTGCTGTCTGTTCCCTGGTAACCTCTGCACAACCTCTCCAAAGCTTGCTGGCTTTGCCTCATGCCACAGCAAAGCAAAGGACAGCAGGGCTGAGCCTGCCATTGTCCCTCCCAGTGCCTTCAGATGTCCCCTGGAACTGTCTTGGGGCTTGCTAGTGTTTATCTTGCAGCTTTGTGGATCTTTTCCAAGGGGAAGGGCACTGCCAGGAGAGGCTGTTTGCTGTTTGGTGGGGCTTTGGCAAACAAAAGCCACCTGCAGCCCCTGCAAGGTGACAAGGGACATTGTCACAGCAAGGTCTGCTCTCCCCATTGGGCTGTCAGACCCTCTTCTGTGAGAACCAGTAGCCAGGAACCAGCTCTGGGAGGCAAGCAAGAGAAGACTTCCAGAGCGGTGGCATTAGGAGCTCAGAGGGGGCACAGGGGAATTCCTGCATGCAGGGATTTGCAGAGAGAACGGGGGCATGCCCTCACCTGGGAGAAGGATGGGGATGTGGAGGGAGGGGCTGCAAGCTCACCTGGCCACTGACACTAGAAGATGATTTTCTACCTGCAGAAAGGTATAGGGGGGTACCATGGTGTTTGTTCCACCTCAGGCACCAGCTCTGGCTCAAAGGATCAGGCAAGCTGCTCCTTGCTCCCTCCTGCCACGAGGGAGAACACTCAGCCCTAGCCTCGAGGGTGCATCCCTGTTTCCCACTCCATCCTGCTTCCCACTGCTCCCAGAAGTTCCACACTTCAGAAAATGGAGCCAGGTGGAAACCACGCCTGTCACAGTCTGAGACAAGATGGAGAGAACTCGGAAAGAAACAAGTGGGGTCAACATGCAGACAGATCTGGGGTGGGGATGACTTTTCTGAGGGGGGGCTGGTAGGTGACCTTCTGGAGAGGGGAGGCAAGGTGGGAAAGGTGAGGAGGAATGGGGAGACACGTCCGGACAGGATCCGGGCAGCAAACAGCATCAACAGCAACAAACAACGGCAGGTGGGATGCAAACACTGAGTTGTCATGGGAACAGAACAAGACAATTAATCCAAACCGAAGCTAATCGCAACGAAATGAAACCCAACTGAAAAAGAAAGGGAAAAAATAATAATTAAAAAAAAAAAAACAACAAAACCAAAAAACCAAGAAAAGGAAAAGAAAGAACAAACCAGAATTTAATAACTGAAAAGCATCATCTGATGTAGGGCGGAGTGCTGAGAATCGGAGTCTGAAGGGAACCCACTGTTCCTGCCTGTGGTTTTGGGCAGGGAAGGAGAAATCCACTCACAAAACACAAGCTCAGGGGCTGCACACAGAGCACGTTCCCAAAAAGCTGCAGAGCAGCTCTGCCCTCCTCCTGACAGCTCCCAGGGTGCAGGTCAGCCCTGGGGTCTCAGGGATCCTTACTTTGGGTTGGTTTAGTGGCGTTTGTCACCCTCCAAGGGAAGCACCCAGCACCTCTGGATGCCAGCCCTCAGCACCACCCCTTCCACAAGGAGAGAGAATTTGGATTAGGGCTGATACGAGCCCAAAACAGGCAGCAGCACTTCCTTGGTGCATCCTAGTTTAAAAAAAACTAAACTCTCCTGTGTGCACAGATATACCAGCATCCACACACTGATCTAGGATGGGAAAAGAACTCCAGTTAAATGTTGGGGACCTCAGAGAGTCCCCTGGATACAGCCCTGCAATGGCTCAGGGCTGTGACAACCACAATAAGGCACCGGGTTCATCTCTGGCTACCCAGAGCCATCAGGCTGCTGCTTATTTTAATTGCTGTAACATTTGCATTTGGCTGGAGACAGGGAATTTGTCAAGCTGAGAATCTCTGGGTCAGCCTTTAGGTCAAGGCTCAGGAGGAGGAGAGCCATGGTGGAAAGGAAGCTGGAAATGGAATCAAGACCAATTTCAGCTCTGGGTCCAGCTCCACACCAGCTGAAGGAGGGGAATTTCACAAGAAAAAGTCAGGTGAAGAGATCCCTTCCATTTTGCTATGCAGCAGTGTCAAAGGATCGGGAAGAACAGAACTGCCCTCTCTGGAAAGGAAACATTGGGATGGGGCAGTCAGGGCTCTGCTTTATAAACACTTGCCTAATAACACTTTTCCCAGTTTCTGGTGCAAGAAGGACCTTCCCTGAGTTCCAGGGGCGTTTGGTTTCCAGGCCAGCTTTGGCAGACCCCGCATGCGTACACGGATGTGCATGCTCCATGTGCAACAGCTCCCGACAGACACACACAGGCAGGCACACACAAACAGACATTGTCCATGGCCAAAAAACTCTCAGGAGCTTTTTTTCAAACAAGGATACAGCTTGTTATGCATAGGACCAGATTCCAGGACTGGAGCTGGATGTTTGGGATGCAATTAAATTATTTCAATGCAGACAAGCCATTTCAGAGGCACAGGAAAATTTCTCAAGTGCAGTTAGTTATGAGTGTTTAATTGTTGGATAAGCATTTCACACTGCAAACTGCACCCCAAATTATGCTCTTCTTTAGGAACAGAACAGATCCATAACTTTTCACACCCTTGGGAAGCCAATTGGTTTTGTTGCTGCTCACGGAGGCAGAGGTTGACCCAGTTTGTGTTCTGTGAGTGGCATTTTTGGCTTTTTTGGTCCCAATCAGCACGGCTCAGGTTCCCCACCACCACTCAGGGTCCACAAGGTGAGAGGTGTTTTTGCAAGATTTACAGACCTGATTGGAAGAGACACTGGGAGGTCCAGGGTTGACTTTTGCAACACCAGAAGCCATCCTTAAAATGTGTTCCCATGATGCTGCTAATGAGAGAAACCTGAGGACCAACCAGTTTGTGCTGAGGAACCCCACCAGCTGCTCTTTTAAAGCCCCTTCCAGATTCCCTCAGAGAGAAAAAATGTTGGAGGAGGAGCGAGGTGGGGAAAGGAGAATGTCCTGGACAAGAACCTGTCACTTCAAACCCCGATTCACATTAAACCAACTCAAAGAGAAATGCATCTTATACCTTAAAGAAGAAATCAATCGAAAAAGGAAACAAAAGAAAGTGAAGTGACTGGTTGAAAGCACCAAACAAAACCAAATGGTATTAAACATTTTGACACTCAGCAAGCTGCTGCTCCAAATGAGGTGAGAAGGCGGACATTATTGGCCATTTTGGGGAGACAGGAGTCATTCCGTCTTGCTCCAAAATGAGGAGGGGTAGGGGAAAGGGTGCCAAAATAATGTGCAGCCTCTACATTATTAGTGAAGCTTAGATTACACCTGTCCTCCCCTCCCAAATGTGGTCTGGCCCTGCCCCTGCGTGTCCGTGCAGCCGCCTCTGCCTCTCCCTGTCCCGAATCCAGGCTCATTCTCCTGGGGTGAGACCTTTTGGGCTATGGATTTCCGACCTCTGCCCCTCCACAGGACGAGAAGCTTCCCTCCTCCTGCCCATCTCCTTCCTCATTTCCTTCACAGCAAAGAAAATAAATACGCAAATAGGTAGATAAATAAAGAATGAGACCAAGGCTTGGATTTGGTCTGGAGGAAATCCATTACCTTCCCAATAATTGTTACTTTTCACTTAAAAAACCACATTAGCTGAGCGACAGGCTGGCTGAACATCTCTGGTCTTTTGCAATTCTTTTTTTTTTTCCTGTTGTTTTTTTACAGGATTGAACAGAAAATAATCAGAATCCAATTGTTTTTCACGCAGCTCTGTAATTTTAAACACAGACTTGACTGGTTTAGTTTTTGTTATTTTAATTTGACAAGGTGTAATCTAATTTTTTCCCCTAAAACAAAGAGAACAGCGATGCAAAAGGTGTAAGAGACACAGGCAGGCAGAGATTTCGAGATCAGTACAGCACAGTGTTCCTGCAAAGTGCCCTCTATAGAGAGATAGTCATGTATATACATAGATATATATACAGTTTGGATTTTTTTTGATTGGTTTTTTTTGGGGGGTGGCTTTTTGTATCCATTTCCATTTCCTGATACCCTTGAGAAATCCTTCTGCAGAAACACAGTGAAGTTTTTGTTTGCTTTGTTTGGTTTGGAACTAGAATTTCAGAGCTGAGGACACCCCAAACACGGACAGGGCGCTCCCCCACCCACAGAAATGCTAAAATAATCCTTTAAAATCATCCCAGAACTCTCCATCCCTCAATTTCAGCACCTGGAAACTGGGCATTGCAGAGGCAGCTGTACAACCCAGTGGTGGTTCTGCCTCCCTCCTTCTCCATTAAAGAATTTATTAATCTACTCTAAAAAGGTATTAAAATTCCTACAGTTTAAAATACCAATGACTGTTTTGACCTTGTGGCTATTTGTTAAATCTCTAGTGCACGTGGAATTATTTCCTTCAACCTCTAAATGGGACTGAAAGGGAAAAGCTCAGCAATGGTTCCACCTGGAACCAACCAGCAGCTCTGGTCTGATGGTCAAATTACTCATGTGCCAAACTTAAGCCAGGCTACAGGCTAAATTATTGCTTAAATTAGTCACATTTTAATCTATTTTGAAGCTTTATTTCCTGAGGTGCTCGGCACACTATCCCTGCCCTTTCTGTGGGTTTTATTTTAATTGATTTCCACTAGTTCAGCTCTTACATGTTTTGCCCTGGCCTGGTTTCATCTTTGGTCTCTCAATGAGCTGAGGTTTTCCAGAGAGCCTTGGGAATGTTCTCAGCAGGGCCTGGGCTGCAGAACCTGGCTCGGGGTGACAAAGCTCGTGCTGATGGTGACAAGCAGCAAAGGCAGGGCCTGAGCGGGCACTGGGCTGCTTTAAATGCCTGCTGAGCCATTCACAGCTCCCTGGGCTGGAAAACAGCAGAGCCACAAGAAGCTGGAGCACAGAGCAGGAAGGATTATCCCTGCAGCATCCCAACTGCTGCCTTTTGTACCTCCTGACAGGGGCCCACTGCGTGAAAAGGGGGAAAATTCTTCATTCTGCTAAATTCAACCAAAACAACATCCTGTACCAGCAGCAACAGCTCTGCACACTCTGGGGATCTGAAATTCAGCCCCCACAGCTCATCCCTCCTTCCTCTGGGACATGGAGGAGCACAGCGACACGAGGTCCTCACACACAGGGCTCCATCCCAGCCAGCAGCTGGATTCTGGCATCAAACCAGAGCCATCGAGGTGGCCACCTGCAGCTTCCCAAATTAAGAGGACAGCTCCAAAATGCTCCATTTCCAAGGGGCAAAGCAGCTCTGGCCACAGGTCCAGGCTGAGGGGACACGTGCCCGCACTGGGGTAATGGCTGAGCCCCCCATGTGGTCCCTAAATACAAACAAAAACACCACAGAGTGCTTTGGGCTCAAAGGGACCTCAGAGCCCACCCAGTGCCACCCCTGCCATGGCAGGGACACCTCCCACTGTCCCAGGCTGCTCCAAGCCCCATCCAGCCTGGCCCTGGGCACTGCCAGGGACCCAGGGGCAGCCTCTCAAACACCACCATGGGCAGACAGCTCTTCACTTGAAGGATTTTGAATCCATCCTTTCCTGCAATCACTATGGGCCACAAGTCTGATGGCACTCGTGTCCCTGGGGATACAGAGAAGCATCCAAGGAGACTTTTGAAAGCCAGGTGAGCCCATAAAAAGCAGGATTCCCACCGAGGTGCTGGCTTGCCCCTAGAACTGCGCCCATCTTTTCACCAGCCACAGGTGAACCCTGCGCAGGTGGCTCAGCCTGAACTGCCACACGCCTGGGCTGCTGGCAGAGATCACCTCACCTGCTTCTGACCTGCTTTTGTGGTCTCCATAAAATGCTTCTGCCTCTGCCCTCAGGCATCCCCTGCCAGCACTCTGTTACTTTGGACCACGGCATGATCTGAGCTGCAGTAACACACGAGGCAGACCCTGCCCATGGTTTGGGTTGGAAGGACCTTAAAGCCCATCCTGTTCTCCCAGGACACCTTCCACTAGACCAGGCTGCTCAGAGACCATAACTTCAGCAAACCACACAACTCTTCTAGCCAGGTATCAAGTCTCTATTTCCTCACCCGGTGTCATTCCAGCCCATCATGATTACATCCCATTTAGCTTTAGTTTATTGTTGTTATTATCATTACTTTTATTTTTATTGGCTCTTAAGGAAGAATTTAATCTTCAAGCCTTCTCAGATCACAAGAGATTCTTAGCAGCAGCAGTGCAGTTTGGCCATGTTAGAAATACTTTATAAAAGAGAAAATAAACAAATAAAAAATAATGGTGTATAAATCCCTTTTTAATTGCACCCTAAATCCTGAAACTCAAACTCCTAGTCATGAAGGAAAATCCTGTACTTAGGAGTGATTATCACCTTTTAGTCCTACGCAGGAGGGAGGTGGGGTGGGAAAACCTTATTTCAAATGCTATTTCTTTTTCTTTTTTTTTAATAGAACAAGCATTTTTTTCCTTTTTTTTTTTTTTTTTTTTTTTTTTTTTAGAAAGAGACTTGGGACTGAGGGATGTTTTTTGGCTATTGTTGGCATCCAAGTCAGAAGAGCCTCTTCCCAGAGCATTCTCAAGAGAGCAGCATTTGGGAGTGGTACCCTGGTACCTACGGGGAGGGAGGAGACTCGGAAGGGGAGGGGAGAATACCAGCACTGAGGGTCCGAGCACTGAAATCTCAGCATTTTAAGAAAAAAGAGAAGGACAGACAGAGAGAAAGAGAGAGAGAGAGAAAGAGAGAGACAGATACTGTGTCAATACTGCACTGGATTTCTCAAAAATCACACAGCTTTAATACCTGTGCCCTAGGAAAGCCACTCCTTTGGTAGCTGATTGAGAGGTGGGGACTGGCAGGAGAGGGAAAGGCATAGCCAGGGAAAGGGCTGGCATTCTGCACAGGGGAAGCACCAAGCACCACTGGTACCACTGACACACTGCAAACCCCCTGTTCACTCTCCATGTGCCTCACCCGCTCGGGATGCACACATGGGAGACAACAGGAGCTTCTTGGGGATAAACAGGGAGATGAGAAGAGGGAAAAGAGGCATTTTCAGCTCCAATGTCACTGGCCAGATTGCTGGTTGCTGTTTGCAATAGCTGCAGCTGCCAGATGTGCCCCAGCACTGTTGCAGTGCCTGCACAGCTGCACTTCTCCTCCCATGCTCCTTTAGGAAGGAGGCTCTGCCTTCGCTGTGCCTGGCTGGGTTTTGAGGTGCCTGCAGCAGGCAGCAGTGGGTAAATCCCAGAAGGGAGCAGGACATGGGGAGAGGCAGAGCCAGGAGGCAGCTGCCCTTCCCTCCCAGCCCTCCCAGGACGAGGTGTCACCTCCTCCACGGGATTCTGCCTGGGGCTGGGGCTCTGCCTGGCACTCGAGGGTGCTCCAGGAGAGAACAGAGAGCGATCTGGGATCAGCAGGAGCTCTCTGTCAGTGCCACACTGGGCTGGCTGCTCCTGGTGTTACTGGAGGGAACTGGGCAGTGACCAGTGAGCAAGCTCCCACGGCTGGGGGAGCCCCAGGAGCGGGGTCAGGGCTTTTCTTTGTGTGCAGGAGGTGGAACAAGAGCCACACCTCAAGAAATAAATAAGCAATAACGTGACCCAGGGTGTGCTCTAACTCTTGGAATGACCCCCTGGGTTCTCACCATCTTTTCCACTTCCCAGATCCCTCCCTCCCCCAAAACAAAGGCTTGTCCCAAATAGCAGGGCTTCCATGGACAGGCGTTAGAGCTGTGTGACTCCTTTCTTCCTGCAGGGATTGAGGAGTTCAGTTACCACCGGGTGGGCAGGAACACTGGCTTCTCACAATGCGTTTGGAATAAACTACAGCACAGCATAACCAATCAAAACAGAAACAGGAAATCAAGAGAAAGCAAAAAACCCAACAGAACCAAAAATTTGGAAAGTAAGAGTAAATCCACTTCAAAGAAACCAGAATTGTATAACGAAAAGAAACGATACATATTTCTATATCGAAAAAATAATTCATAATTAATTTAAAAAGTGGCATGCAAAGAAGATTGTTACATTCTCCTATCATGCATCAGGCCCAATGTCCAAACGGCAAGGTAACCATGACGACAAAAAAGTGCAAGAACTCAGCAACATTACCAAAGGATGCATAGAGAGGCCCACAATGCAACTCAACTCATCTCCGTGAGACCCGGGAATGCGCGGGTCTCGCTCATCTTAAAGATTTCTTGCTTTTTCTCTTTTCATTTTTTAAATTTTTTTTTTCATTTTTTTTTTTCTCTTACGAATGTAAAAATGTGGGTAAAGAAAGTAAAAAAGAAAAAAACCACACCAACCTTCTCGTAGCTCTGAGGGATGTTAAGGGGGTTTGATGCGGAACACAATGACATGAGGAGAAGAGAAAAATAGGGGAAACACAGAGAGAGTAAAAAAAGGCCTTCTCAAGGCTGTCAGCTGCAAATTGATTGATTTTTTTTTTTCTCTTAACCAAAATAAAAAGAAAGGAAAAAAAATGAAGATAGTAACGACCCTCTTTCCTGCCTTCCTAACGCTCCCCCTCCCATCCCTTTAAGCCCAACCAAGCTCCGCAGGGAGGCCGGGCTGGGAGCAATCCTAGCTCAGAGTCAGCCCCACAGGGGTGCTGAGCCCAGGCAGGATTCTCCCTCCCTGCAGCCCCTCTGCTCCTCGGAGAGCAGAGCAGCCCCCCGGCCCCACACCCAGCCCTGCTCACTCTGCCTCCACCATGGGACTGAATAAGGAAAACAGAAATAATTAGAAGAAGGAAAAAGAAAAGCAAAAAACCAAACCAAACCATTTCCTTGCAATGTTCAAACTTACAACTCCTATCCCAGGTGGTCTATAGAGACAAGCATGTTATGGGAGAAACAAGTCAATTGGAAACACAAGAGTGCTCGAGACTCTTTTAAAACAAAAAAAACGGGAAGAAAAATGTGCATGAACTCTCCCTCCCACCAAAGCAAATCCATTTCAGAAATTTGTTACCTTTCCACGATATTAACACACAAGAAACAAGGAATTAAACAGCATGAAAAACACCCAAACCACAGGCCGAGCTGGCACACGCTGTGTTCTGCACTCTCTCGGCAGGTTAGTGCTGGTTTGCAGGCTGGCCCAGGTACACACGGCCTAACTGGGGTAGGAACAGGGCTATCACCTGGAGCCCTCTCATCCAGGTGTGGAGACAACACCGTGTTACAACCTTTGTCTCCTGGGTAGTTTCCGAGTGGCCAGAAAAGTAGAGGAAATTTATAAACAAAACAATCATGAAAAATCCCCACATTTTTCCTGTTTCTTTTCTTTTTAGTTTGTTCTTTTTTTTTTTTTTAAGAAAAGAACCCAAACCATTCCAGCTAAGCTGTCTGCAATGGATTCAGCCCTGAATTAGTATTGGAACCAGACTGACACTCCCAAAAGCAGAGTTTCGGGGCCCAGGCGACAGGGCAAATTTCAAACGCAATTTTCCAGCTGGCCACAAAAGGCTATTTAAAAATTTAGCTTGGAAACATTAAATTATTAAAAGCCTTCTCTCCATGTGCATGTGATTTAGTGAGCGTGAGACACGAGAGAGAGAGAAAGAGAGAGAGAAAGGAGTGCACACAGGAGCATGGCTCTGCATTGGACTGCAGATTAACGTGAGTGTAGGTGGGAGGCGCCTCCTCTGTCGATGGGATGGAAATGGGAACAGTTTGCTGGGATGTAACTTTTCTTTTTTCCTCCCAACGGCATTTTTCTTTTTTTTTTTATTTTTATTTTTTTAAATTGAGAAGGACCAGCCCTGCTCTCTCATTACCAAAAGGGCTTTCGCTGTGGAAAGATGTTAAACCGAAGGTACACACAAGATATTACAGGTCAGAGAGATTAAAATAAGAGAAAGTGGAGAGGCTGTTGGCCCAGGGGGTGGGAGAACATCGAGGGGACATGGAGCAGAAGCCAATCCCCTGTCATCTGTTCCCCTGCTGCGGGGTGAAGGGGGCTCAGGGACGGCTGCTGGTGTCCCCAGCTCTGTGCCCAAGGAACCAGGCACAAATTACTGCTGGCAGAGTGAAAAGCAGCTGGGACTGAGGGCAGCAGTGCCAATGCACCCTCCTGCTGCACTCTGGGGGCATCCAGGGACACAGAGGGGTCCTGCCCTCCTCTCACAGCCACAGCAGCAGGACTGAGAGCAGGGATCCTTTGGCAGGAAGGGCAATTCTCTGGGGCCGGAGGGATTCTCTGCGGGCTGACCTGGCACATTTTGGGGCGCGCTTTTGACTCGGCCGTGGGTGAGCCAGCCCTGCAGGGATGCGGGGGCAGCGGGGACCCCCCGAGCTGGGGAGGGGTGGGATGGGCCGGGAGGAGGAGGAGGAGGAGGAGGCTGAGTGCCGGTGAGCCGCTGTGCTCCCTACCTCTCACGTAAAGGTTAGCGGGGGACGAGTAGCGCACCCCGGCGCTGTTGCTGGCCACGCACTCGTACTTGCCCTGGTCCGTCTCCTCGCTGCTCTCGATCTGCAGCCCACCTGTGAGGGGACAAGACACGGCAGCACAGACACATCATCAGCCTCTGCTCGGGCTCTTTCCTCCCCCCGGGCTCACGCACACCGGGGCAGGAGCACGGAGCCCCCGCGGACCCGACACGGTGAGAAAATGTAATTCCCCCTCTGTAGTGAGTGTTGCTCTTTGTCCTGAGCTCATCAGCAAAGGCACCAAGTTTTTGTGGCTTCTGCAATGCAGGCGTTCTGCACCAGAACTCCCGAAATCAGCCTCAATAATCCATATTACTGTGATCCCCAGAAATCCATCAGCAGGCAGTTGACTTTCCCTTGCTCAATTTGAAGCAGTGACCATAAAAGAGAAAGGCTTTGTCACCCACTGCCTGGGGAATTTCTATCGCTGCTGCCTTTGTTTTGTGCCCAATACCTGCTCCTCAGGAAGCCTACGGGAGATAAGAGCCCCTGTGAAAAGCACCTTACTGATAGTAAATATTCCCCAGGGAAAACCCTGTAAATACTGCATTGGAACTTCAAAATTGCCTGCATGGTTTACATCATCTGGGCCAAAAGGATTAAGGCTTTTCTTAAACTTGTATATTATTGCAGGCTACAAGAATATACCCAGAGCCCAAACTAAAGATTCCTGTCAGCAAATATGCAGAGAGATGCAGCATGGAGCTACATGGAAGAAAATTGCCTCATTTACCTCAGAAGGCTTCATCCCTGCAAAACTCCAGTTAAAATACATACCACATAAATAATTCAACAGGCTCTCAAATGTTTTATGTATTAGGAGTACATGATTATACTACAGATATGGACAGAGCTCACATGTGGTAAGACTCTTAACTCCCATCACTGGAAAAAAAACCCACCTAAATATGAAAACCAAACAATTCCAGCTCAGTGTAATAGTATTGATAAAATCTTAAGTGAGAGGAGTGCAAATGAGATCATTGTTGGTTGCAGATAGAGCCTTTTCAGGAAGGAAAAAGCAGTGTGTTCACAGAGGAGGACACCGAGCTCACGTTCCTCTGCGTGTGCGTGGGTGGGAACGATGCTGGTGGGGGGACGTGGGGCTGGGAGAGGATTTGGGACAGGGCTGGGGCGTGAGTGCAATTCCCCACAGCATCCCCTGTGCCTGGGAGCCCCCAAAGGCAGAACAGAGGGAATTAAACCCCCCAAAACCCCACCCAGACCAGCAAACCAAACAAAATCCATTCCAAAAGAATCTGCGGGTATTTCAGCACAACAGGAGTTAAAACCCAGACTGGCTGGAGCTTCCCACTGAGCACACAGCTGAGCATTCTTCATATGGAATTACAGCTCCAGCTCTGCTGTTGGAGAGCTCCACTTGGGTGGAAAGCTGCTGGTGAGTTTTCCCAGAAATTTCTGTTAATTTGGACAAATCTGTGGGTTGTTTCCATTGGATCCAGATCCATTTTCTGTGCTGCTCATGAGCATCACTGGTCTGAGAGTACCCAGGGGAGATGAAGCCTCACTCCAGAGCAGGAAGGGAACCAAGGACTGCAGTGAGCAGCTTTCCCTGGGGAACAGGGACTCACCCCGCCCTCCCTGCCCACTCCTCACCCCTGCTGGTCAAGGCAATGGCAGAAATGAGGCTGCAGAGAGAGTGAGGAGTGTTCAGCACTTGTCAGGAGCCAACAGACATGATGTGTGAAAACGTAAATCTCACCTACAGCACCTCCTCTTGCTTTTACCAGCAGAGAATTACGGAATTCTAAATGCGCCAGTGGAGATAAAACCAAAGCAGGGTCTTCCAAGGGGTGCACACCCAATTCCTCCTGCCTTTCAGCTGGGGGTCAATTTTTGACTCCATTAAAGAGACAGTGCAGAAGCTACTTACCATGGATCTTTCCCAGAGAAACCTAAGGGTAAGAGAGTGGGGAGGAAGTGGAAAGAGGCTCTGGAGCCAAACAAATGAGTAGGCTGAGATGGTAAGTGCTGAAGATCTGCCTGAGCAAAGGACTGGAAAACTCCCATCACCATCAGCAGCTCAGGAGCACTTTGCACCAACCAAGAGAAAGTCCTAAGTATTTACCAAGCTCTGAGAGCATTTAATGCTCGAGATAAACTTCAGTCCTTCATAGTCCTGGAGAGATTAGCTCTTAAAACTCTGCCATAAATCGGAGGCAGCGCAGCCGGAGACGTTATTAGAATAACAGTATCAGTATTACTGTGCACCCAGCAAACAAAAAAGGACATTATAACCATAGATAAAATAAAGACAGGTATAAAAAAGAAATATCCAGAGGTGAAGCAGGACAAGGAAACGTAACAACAACACGGATCTGTATTGAGCAGAGGGCAATGAAACGGGATCTGTGTGGAGAGAAGTGTTTGGAGAGTGGGTGAGTGAGTGAGCTGGGGGTGTCTTACCTCGGATCGGTGTACCTTCTGCAAAGAAAACAAAGAAAATGAGTGAAATGACTGCAAA
Source organism: Camarhynchus parvulus (assembly GCF_901933205.1). Taxonomy (NCBI): domain Eukaryota; kingdom Metazoa; phylum Chordata; class Aves; order Passeriformes; family Thraupidae; genus Camarhynchus; species Camarhynchus parvulus. The sequence goes on from NC_044598.1 coordinate 1,532,531, forward strand.
ACCCCAAACACCTGCACTGCCCGTGGGAAAAGGACCTGAGGCAAGGAAGACAGTTCCCAGTAGGAAACTTCTTGGTCTGACTCAAATTACAGGACACTGAAGAGGGCTTGGGATACTTTAGTGGGGCGTCCTTTCCAGCAGCCCAATCCAGCTGGCTGTTTGCAGAGCCTCCCGTGGCTCTTGGCTTCAAAAGGCTTGAGACTGGCTCCATTTTGGTGTAGGAATGTAAAGAAACCCCTCAGGCTCAGCTAACATCCCTGTCTGCTACTCACTGAAGACATTTACCTTCCCCACCCCTGGGGACACCAGGGCTGCGGCAGGGACAGGGACACGTGGGCGCCTTGCACCACATTACGCCGCAGGTTTGGTCCCACCTTGGCTAGCTCCAAACTTTGGCTCTTGGCCCAGATGTGTGAGCTCAGTGCATGTCCTCTCAGGGCCTCTGGCCATCCCTGAGGGCTCTGCCCAGCGACTGAGGCAGCTCTGGGCACTCCAGAGGTCACAGGGCTACCTGGAACCTCCTGCAGTGGCTCTGGAGCCATCCTGCTGCCAGTGAGGAGGGGCTGTGTGCAGAGAAGAGCCCTGCTGCACTTGCCTGCTGGCTGCCTCTCCCCGGGTTATTTCATTCCAGCCCCTCCTGCTGTCTGTCAGTGCCCAGCCCCGGGCAGGGCTCCCAGGTGGGAGGGAGTGACAGTCAGGGTAAAACCCCTGTCCCCCCCTGACCTCCTGGGCTGGCAACCAAACCATCTTCCTTTGAAAACACGGCAGGTCCTTTTGCTCACAGCGGCATTCAGAACTTATCAGAGAAGGGGGTTTAGTTGGTGGGTTTTTACCCCCATCCTGAGAACAGGGCAGATCCCGCAGGGCCAAGCTCTGCCTCTCGCCAGGGAGGGATGCACGAGCTCCTCTGCAGTGGTGACACTGCTGCCGCCCTGCAGCACTCCCAGCCAGGGCTGTGGAGCCCCTTCAGTGACAAACACCAGCCTCTCACCTCTCCTCTCCCCTGGGGAGGAACAGCAGACTTGTGATCCTGATTTACACACGGGGAAAACTGAGGTAGAGGTGAAGCAACTTGCCCAAGGTCACGGAGGGAAGACTGGCAGAGGCAAGAACAGGAGTCAAAGCCTCCCCCGTGCCAATCTTCTGCCTTAATCACCAAAAACCCCTTCCCTCCTTATCCTTCAGCCCTGCTCATCCTTCTGCTGCAGTTCAATCCTCCATTCTCAGGATAGAAGGTAAAAATATACAGATACTAAGTAGAGTTCACCTTTATTTTTCAAAGGAGCTAAGGGAACAGAGGCATTATAGTGTTAGGGATTAGACTCTAGTTAGCTTCTAGTTATGAGGTTAGGTTATTAGCTAGAGAAAAGTTAGCATCTAGTTAGGGTTAGGAACTAGCTAAGGTTAATGAAGCAGGTTGTTAGCTCTCAGGACAAAGGTTGGAGAGACAGCGCTTGGAAGAGGTGGGGGAGCATGGCCTTGGGCAGACCCCCACCCAGGAGGTGGCAGGAAGGTTCAAAAAGCAAGAGAGAGAGAGAAAGCAGAAAAAGGTTATAGATCAATTCAGTGGAAATAAAAACAGCCTCTGATACATCCTTCTGTCTCGAAATTGGAGTGAAAATCTGCCATCTGTGGCACCAGTATGGAACAAGGCTAATGGGGAGAGGGTAGAGAAGGGGAAGAGATCCCAACATCACCCATGGCTCAAAAGCTTCTCTGGCCTTGGCTAAGCCTGGCAGTTTCCTGCAAAAATTCACTCTAATTGACAGCAGAAACATGCTGGGAGTTAGAGCTGTGCAAGCCCAGGCACAAGATCAGCATTTCCCCTTGTGTCACCGCAGGCTGTCACTCCCTGAGCCCCTGGGAAGGGGCTGGCAGAGCTCTGGGGACAGCCTGGCCTGGGGACAGGCTCTGGGAGGGCAGGCAGGGCTCCCCAGCTCTAACCTGGCACTTGGGGAGGGGCAGGACAGCTCTGGGATGAGCCCCACACCAGAACTGGAGTGAAATGGGCTCGAGCAGCACTTTGGGCGGGGTGCAGACACAGATGGGAGATTTTCACTGCTGGAGTTTCACATCTAACCAGCTCCACGTTCAACACAGGGGCAGCGGGAGGGTGCTGGAAGAGGATGTGCACTGGATTAATTATTCTGAGGGACTCTGAGGGGCCCTGGAGGGTTTGCTGTGGGGGTGCAGGGGAGGCAGTCCATACCTGGCTTCCCTGGTGTCCTGTACAGGGCAGCAGCACCTGCACGAGGCTGCCAGGCTCTGGGGCACAGTGAGGGCTTTGCAGGACAACTACAGGGGAAGAGCTCCCACTGGACGCTGACTTTTGGAGTGAAAAGCTGGTTTTGAGATGCTCCCTGCAGGCTTTTCACACTGCCTTGCACAGCCTCCCTGGATCTCCAGATCTGCCTATCTAGGGCAAATTTTGAGGCTGCATGAGCCCAGATGGCCAGCCCAGGGTTTAGCAGCCGAGGCAAAAGGCTCTGGATTCCAAAGGCCCAAGATGGTGCCAGGCAGAACTCCCTGTGCAGGTGTCCCCCTCTGTCACTGAGGCTGGGGTCTGCTCTCCCACCACCCCTCCCCTGCTCTCCCACATGCTGAGCTGCCCACGGCTTCCCTGAGCCTGGGGAACAGGAGAGGAGAGGAGGACAGGCACCATTGCCATGGCAATGGCAGAAAAACACATCCCCACCTTCTGTCAGCCACGTGTGGGAACATGTGTGTGCTGGGCTGCTCTCCCCAGGGCTGCAGCATCGCTCTGCTCCACACAAGCAGGGTCCCTGCAGCTCTGCAGCTGCAGCCCCACATCCCGGGCACCAAGGGGAGCAAAGGGGACTTGGCAGGGACACGAGCGCTGGGGCAGGTCCTGCCTGCTGGGGCTGCCCAGGGGGCTCTTCCCTTCCTCAACCCTTCCCCTCTGGCCTGTCATTTACAGCTTCACTTTGGAAATGCTGCACCGTCACAGACATCTCTTATGAAAAATCCTTTCCTTAGGATTTTTCCTCCTGAGAAGCTGAGAGGCCTCAGGAACAAAATGTAACCAATGGTTGTCTGCTGCTGTGGAATGCAACAGGTGCATCTGTGATTGGTCTCATGTGGTTGTTTCTAATTAATGGCCGATCACAGGCCAGCTGACTCGGACAGAGAGCCCGAGCCACAAGCCTTTGTTATCATTCCTTCTTATTCTATTCTTAGCCAGCCTTCTGAGGAAATACTTTCTTCTATTCTTTTAGTATAGTTTTAATATAATATATATCATAAAATAATAAATCAAGCCTTCTGAAACACGGAGTCAGATCCTCGTCTCTTCCCTCAACCTGGGACCCCTGTGAACACGGTCACACTGCACCCCCTATTCTCCCTCCTCAGAATGCCAATAACCCCGTTAGATGTGAAACTCCAGGACCTCCTGCAGGTGTGAACACAATTATCACAGTTCCAGGGTACAAGCTATTGTGTAATTGGGGAATTCCAGGACAACTGTTGCTAAGATACCAAAAAAAAAATCTATCCAATGTTAGGAGGCTCATATTTAGCTGTTATCTCCTTATACAGATAAATTAATTAGAATTATTATTGCTATTCTTTTTTTTTTTTGTAGCCTGCAATACCCCTGCAGAAATTAATTTAGAGGGCAGAACATCCCTACTGAAAGAGTTAGTAGAAGAAATGCAGAGCATGCCTCTCAAGAAGCTGTTACAAAGGAATTAGTTTAAAGGGCAAGGGTTACAGATCTGCACATTAGCAGGTTTGGGGTTTTTGGTTTGATTTAAAATTTTTTTTAATTGAACAAACTTACCAAAAGTCTCTGAATGTTAAATAAAAAGTGAAAAAAAAGAAAAGAAAAGCTTGTTATAGCCAGTTATTTAGCAAACAGAAGACACACACAAGACACAAAAGGTTTTAGTGTTTGAGTTCTGAGGAAGGTGCTGAAGGCTGCCTCCCGTGTCCCCCCTAGATGGCAGCTGAGCAGAGGACATTGCCTTTGCCTTCTGCTTTAAACATCCCAAGATAAGCAGAAATATCCATTTTCCAAGGCCACTTAGACTCTTGTCCAAGCTGGATCTCTAAGGCTGAGATGTCCATGATGTCTAAGAGAAGCAGGAGCCCAGCCAGAGCTTCTTCCCATTCTCCTCTGGCTGACAACTGAGCCTTGCGCTCAGCCCAAGCCCCCAGGCATGAAAAGATTTCCCACTGCTTGGCAATTTTATCTGGCGATGGAAAGGGGAAGCAGAAACATCCACTAGAGAAAAGCCCCTGTGGTTAATGATGTGTCACCCCTGCCCTGATTAGAGCGAAGATCCACATCCCACAGGGGTTCCAGGGATGGCGGCACTGTAATGACCATGGCCTCAGAGGTCTGTCTGTATTGCCAGCCAAACATTCAGATTTAACACCAATGAGAACCAAACCCCATCCCACAATCTCCTTGTCTGACATTTCACTTGTTCCTTTTAATGAGCTCATTTGTGTATCTGCCACTAACTCATAATTGATAAAAACCCAGCTCTTCACACCCCCTGTCCTCCAGCAGCACGGCTGTTATCCTGGTGGCTTCATGGCCAGGGGGAATCTGGGTGTCTGTCTGTCCTGTCCCAGCCACACACAGCTCATTCCTCAGAGGGAACAGTCACTAAATCCCAGCCTGGTTTGGGTTGGATTGGATTAAAGCCCATCCAGTGCCAGCCCTGCCATGGCAGGGACACCTCCCAGTGTCCCAGGCTGCTCCCAGCCCCAGTGTCCCAGCCTGGTTTGGGTTGGAAGGAACCTTAAACCCATCCAATTCCATCCCCTGCCATGGCAGGGACACCCCCCAGTGTCCCAGGCTGCTCCCAGCCCCAGTGTCCAACCTGCCCTTGGACATTCCAGAGATCCACAGCTGCTCTGGGCACCCTGTGCCAGGGCCTGCCCGCCCTCACAGGGAGAACCTCTCCCTGGATCCTCCTAAACCTGCTAGCAGGAGGTGTGTTAGCAGTTGTGATTTATCTGCAGAGCTGCTGCTCCCTGCTCACAGAGCTCTGCCAGACAGCCTGCCCTGGGTGCCACCCCAAGGCCCTTGGCCAGAGTCCCACTGGTGGGGGACAGACCCTGGTGCCATCAGCAGTGTCCTGGAGCACCCCCAGTGCCCTGATGTGTGCTGGTGCCTCCCTTCTGGTGCCAGAGTTTGTTTTCTGGAAAGATGAATGTATTAAAATGAAGATCTGACCTTCGCAGCTCAAGCAGCCTCGCCTCCCTCTAATCCCAGCCTCAAATCTGCCCTGACTCCCTCACACAGACACAAGTGCTGACAAAGTGCACATGAACGGCCCTAAAGTCGATACTCTGCACTTCTGCAGGCCTTTCTCTGCAGAACACACAAGGTTTGGAAGGCCATGAAAGCAGATGGAATTGGAGAGCTGGGAAGCCCTGGCTGCCCAAGGATCTGCACTCCCTGACATACAGGCAACAGGTTTGTGCCCTGGAGACTACAGGGATGCTTCAGGGCTTTACCAGTTTACTAATTTAAAGCAGCTGTAAATGAGATTAAATCTCAGCAGGTATCTTCTATTTATCAGAGGGGTCAAGGGTTCACTCTGAGGTTAATAAATTCACTGGAATAAAAAGGCAGCACTCAGGTGGCTTCAAGGAAAACACCAGATCAAACCCAGCTAAAGAGTAAAGGCATTCTAGCAAGATGATGAATGTATTAAAAATAATCTGCCTGTGCATTACTCACACTTCAGATCATGGTCACAGAGCATAATATAATTCTAGTTTACCTCTCATTATTTATGCTGAGTGATTTTTTTTATTTGCATTTGCCTCAGCTGTTATGATAAAACAGGGAGGTCAATCTCATCTGCGTTCGTGGGATTCAACAAGCCATTCTAATTCAACAAAGCAGTTTAAGGATCTGCTTGTGACTTTGCTTCACTGAACAAGGAGGCATTTATGCAGGTGTGTAAAAGCTACATTAAACTGGAGCTATGCTGAACCTTTTCAACCAGTGGCTCATAGAACTTTGCGTAGAATCTTTGCCAGACAGGGCAAGAGAAAAGCCAGGTGTTTCCATGCCTTGCTGGGCAGATCCAGCAGGAATCAGAACTGATTTCTCCAGGGCCAGCAGAGACCTGGGCAGGAGCAGGTGGTTATCACTTTACTGAAGAAACTGTGAAAGGTCTAACATGAACAAACCAACTCCAGCTGCCTCACCAAAGCCTTCCCTCTGCCTACAACAATGCCTTTTTTTTGCCAAAGAATCCTTAAAAATGAACCAGGGACACCTTTCCTCTAGGCTGGGTCAAAGCAGTCAGCCCCAGCAGTTTGTGAAAAGGATTATTTCTTGGGTTAGTTTTTGTCAAAAGGTAGAACTTGCAAAACTTGTTTCATTTTTGCAGCGATCAATGGAAGAGTTTTATCAGTAGTACTCAAAAATAAGTCCACCTATGCCCTGCTTGCACACACTCTCACACAGAGAACTGGCAGATTTAACAAGTACAAAAACAGCTCCTGAAACGTGAATATTAAGAGATGTCACGTTGCCACACACACAAAACAGCAAACAGAAAACAAACAAGAGAGACAGATGGACAAGCAGATGGGGAAAGATGGAAAACTGACAAGAGCCACAGAGCTGGGGTACATCTGTTGCTGGAGATGGACTCCACGGGCAGAGGCACCGAGGGGTCACTCCAGAACATTCCCAAGAGCTCTCCAGGCGACGCTGGGGACATCCTGCAGGAGCTGTTCTTCACCACCAGCTCTGAGGGGCTCTGCTCACACCATCGTGCTGGACAGCCAGAGGCTGCCTGAGCCCCTACACCAGGTGTGTGTGGCCTAAAAAGCCGTGTCTGCCAGGGTGGTTCTGTGCTCCTCTGGCAGTTCTTGCTCTGAGGAGCAAACCCCCCGCCCAGGCAGGCCCCAGCTTCCACTGAGTATTGTGATCCAGGGAGCACATGTGGATGGGCAGCCCTGCTGTCATTCCCCTCACGCCAGCTGGGCAGCAGAGAAGACCAGGAGGGCTCAAAGTGGAAACTCCAACCCCTCTTGGTGTAAAAACCAAAAAACTCAAACTGCCCAATCCACAGCAGTGGGGCCTGCATCTCTCAGCCCTCCCTTCTGCTTCAGGACCCTCTGAAGCCATGATATTTTCTGAAAAATCCTTTCCTTAGGATTTTTTCTCCTGAGAAGCTGAGAGGCCTCAGGAACAAAATGCAAACAATGGTCATCTGCTGCTGTGGGATGCAACAGGTGCATCTGTGATTGGTCTCATGTGGTTGTTGCTAATTAATGGCCAATCACAGTCCAGCTGTCTGGACTGTCTCGGTCAGCCACAAGCCTTTGTTATCATTCTTTTTCTATTCTTAGCTAGCCTTCTGATGAAATCCTCTCTTCTATTCTGTAATATAGTTTTAACATAATATGTATCATAAAATGATAAATCAAGCAAATAATAAAACAACATTCTTGTCTCTTCCCTCATCCTAAGACCCCCGTGAACACCACCACAAGTCCCCTCAGGTCTGTATCAGCTCTCACCTCGTGCAGGGTGACCCTTACCTGATCTCAGCTGCTTTATCCTGCCGTTGCTGGCGCTGGGGTCCACGGGCAGGAAGTCCTTGAACCAGGTGATCTCGGGGTCGGGGTTGCCGCTGGCTGCACACAGCATCGTGGCCGTCCGCGTGCGCTCCACCACCTTCAGCTGCGGCCCCATGTCGATGTTGGGGAAGCCAGGGGGCAGCTGGTCCTCTGGGGGATGGAGAGCAAAGGGAAGGGCTTCAACAGGGGCCAGGGTGCAGTGGAACAGCCCAAGGAAAGCGGCACTGCCCCGTGCACTGAAAGCTCAAACACCGAGTGCTCCAGGACGGCAAACGCGTGGCACGGTGAGATTTACCAGCTTGTGCATTTTGGGGGGTTATTTCAGTGTCCCACGGGATTCTACATTTAAGTGAAACCTTTTAAAACCCTTTGGGGAATAGCAGAATAGAATTAGAGAGCCATTAAGGTTGGGAAAGGCCTCCCAGATCCCCAGGTCTACCATGTCCTCAAGTGCCACGTCAACTCATTTTTTGAACACATCCAAGGATGGTGACTCCACCAGGCAGCCTGTTCTATGTTTATTCATATCTATGTTCTATGTTTATTCCCTTTCTCAGTGAATAAATGTTTCCTGATACCCAACCTGAACAATTTGGAGCAACTTGAGGCCATTTCCCCTTGTGCTATCACTCGTTACCTGGGAACACAGAGAACCCCACACCTCTTGTGAGGGAGCTGCAGGGAGTGAGAAGGTCCTTCCTGGGGTCCCTTTCCTCCAGGCTGAGCCCTCCCAGCTCCCTCTCCTGCTCCTCACAGGATTTGTGCTCGAGTCACCGTGCCAGAGTTTCTGCAGGTGCTGCCAGGAAGCTCTGCCAGGGCAGGGCTGGCACTGGCTGGGCAGAGCTGAGGCTGTGTGGGCATCCCTGCACTGCCCACAGCTCTGAGCTCTGATCCCTGCACTGCCCACAACCCCTGAGCTCTGATCCCTGCACTGCCCACAGCTCGGAGCAGCCACAGGTAACAGGAGCCTTCTCCTCCAAACCCCCCAGCACAAGAGAAATACTGGAAGAACCCACGTGGAAAAGGCTGTCAAAGACAGTGGGACTGGCAGAGAAAGGAGAGGAAAATCTCCTCCTTCAGCTGCAGCGACCAGAGGGGACACACACAACAGCAGCATGCCAAGTGCTGTCAGCCAGGGTGTGATTTTTGGATTATTAATTCTGAGTGCTGCTGCCCTCCAAGAACAGTGGCACCAGCGCCCAGCAGAGAGGCTCAACTGAGCTTCAGCTGAGCTTCCTGCTCCTCTCAGTGCTGCTCTTGCCTTCACTAATGAGGGTGAGGAGGGCAATCCCAGCAATGCTGACTAATTTGTGGTAGCTCCTATGAAACCCCAGTGCTTCCCCAGCAATACCCGACCCAGCCCCTCACTCCCGGGATGTGTTTCATCTCACCAAAGTGCATTTTTTCCCCCAGAACACGTTTGGGGGAGGGCAGCTTGGCAGGAGGATGCCAGCAGCAGGGTGAGGTTTGGGAGGGATCCTCTGTCATCTCCAATGAGCCGTGTCAGGGAATCACAGCCCTGGGAGTCTGTGGCATGGAATCCATCCCAAAACAGGTGAGGGAACTGAAGGGAAATAATGCAGGGAATTAAAAAAAGGTGGGATTCCTAAAAAATGAACATCCATCACAACCAGCCCCCCAGTGACACCGATGGGAGCTCTCACAGTGGCACTGAGATGGGGCTGGCCTTGGCTGGGAACAATCCTGCCAACTGCAAACACACCCAGAGCTTCTTTCCTAGGGCTGGCACATGATGGATCAGGAGGAATGGAGCCAAATACAAATGGCACAGCCCAGAGACAGCAGGACAAGGGAGAAACCCAGCGGTGGGTGCCTTTTCATGGAACCCCAGAGTGGTTTAGCCTGGAAGGGACCTCAGAACCCACCCAGTGCCACCCCTGCCATGGCAGGGACTCCTTCCCCTGTGCCAGGTGCTCCAAGCCCTGTCCAGCCTGGCCTTGGACATTCCAGGGATCCTGGTGCTGCTGTGGGCACCCTGTGCCAGGGCCTGCCCACCGTCCCAGGGAGGAATTCCTTCCTGTATCTAATCTGAACCATCACTCTTCCAGTTTAAAGCTGTTTTGGTGCATCTGAAGCACCTCTAAACCAGAATTTTGAATCATAAACTGGGGCTGTTCCCACACATCTCTAACCAGGGACTGACCCAGCCCTCTGAGCTCCTGGGCTGTGCTGGGGCCCTGCAGGACCCCCCCAGACCGAGTGTTCCTGCAGCCCCCAGCCCCCAGAGCGCTGTCAGGCCGGCAGAGGGGCTCTGGGAGTTGCTGTGCCTGTGCACAGCTCTCAGGCAGGCTTTAATGGCCCTCCCTCCCCTGCTCTCCCCCGGCAGCCGTGGGAGGGTGAGGAGCCAGAGCCGCATTGGCTGCAGATGACATCACTATTGATCCCTGCTTTCCTCCTGCTTTCCTCCTGCTTTCCTCCTGCTCTCCTCCTGCTCCCCGGTGATGCTGCTCCACCTGCCTGCAGCCCCTGCCCCTTCGTGCCAGGAGCCAGCTCGGGCACAGGGGGAGCAGCCCTGGTGGGGTGTGTGTGTGTGTGTGTGTGTGTGTGCGCTGGGGGAGGCCCGTACAACCATCATTACCGAGTGCTTCTAATTAAACAAAAACGTTCATCTCGCAGCACAATGTGCAGAATTCCTCTGAGTTTAATTAAAACAACTGCGACTGGAGGCGTGATCAGATTTGAGGATCAGATGAGCAGGGGAAGCATCTCTGAACATCACAGGCTGCTCCCATTCAAGGGCTCACATTTCCTTCCTCCCAGGGAAGTGGAACTGCTCCATCCCTACCAGCTGGGTTCCCTGTAACAATGCAGTTACAGCCTCATTGCAATCCCCCAGGACATGCACACACGTGCCCTGCCACCCTCCCCACCCATCCCCAAACACCCCCAGAGCTGTCCCTGAATAAACAAGGAACGGTTCTGGTTGTGAAATCCCCTCCTGAAAGCAGCTCAGGCAACTGCAGGAACAAAAGAAGCAGGCACAAGCTGGAGATGCTTCAAGGGCACATCTGGGCAGCTGCTGCTGCTGCTGCTGGAGCCGTGCTGGCTCCTGCAGGCAGAGCTTTCCTGAGGTGCAGCTGCCATGGGGAGGAGCAGCCCCACACCTTGGTCATGCCATGGGGAGGAGCAGCCCCACACCTTGGTCATGCCATGGGGAGGAGCAGCCCCACACCTTGGTCATGCCATGGGGAGGAGCAGCCCCACACCTTTGTTCATCCCTGACTCAGACCCAGCTCTCACAGCCCCCCTGAGCTGGTGAGACACCTCAATGCCTCACTGAGCAAGGGAGGGTGAGGAAGAACAGGGGAGGAGGGATGCAGAGAGGCAGGGGAAGAGAGAGGAGCACTTCAGCTGTCATTTACAATAAATCCCGCCTGGGGACACGTTCTGTGCCTGGAGCCAGCTCGGGCTGCACACACAGCCAGGGTCCCCAGCCCCAGCCAGGGGACGGGGCTGCTCTGGCCCCCTGTCACTCTGGGTGTAGCTAATTAGCTGTGCTGGAAATGAGGATGATTAAGGAAGATAAAGAGGGTGTTGCTGTGCTCTTTTCCCCGCAGGGTGTACACAGTTGTTTAATAATTTAGAGGAGGAGGGTGTGAGCGTGAGCAGACGTGCCATGCAGTCGGTGCAGAAAGCCATGAGATGCTCTGAAGGGGAGAGGAGGAGGAATTTTTCACTCTCCTCTGGAGATATGGATGCTGGCTGGTCTCTACAGTCAACTGTCCTCATTCAGGGTGGAAGAAGCAGGAATACAGGGATGGAGCAGCTCGAGTGACACAAGTTTCAATCAGGATCAAAATCCAGATCCAGCACTCTCAAACCTGTCCCTGTTCCTTTCATTATGTTTATGAGCACTAGAGCTGCCCTGTCCCCAGGTATCCTGGCACTATGTGCCTTGTGAAATTACATCAACAAGTTATTTCCACCCATGTGTCTGTGCCTGAGTCGCAGTTCTCTGTTGCTGCCCAGCCAAAGACAATTTTAATGCAGGGAGGAGTCTCAGTAATGTGCTCTGTCTGTTGATTGCATTTCTTTGGAGCTGCAAGTTCCACTGTGAAAGCAGTAATAGCCTAACAATGTTATTAAAATTTGTGGGCTCACAGGCAATAAATGCACCTTTAGATATGTGTGCTGCACCCCAAAGCAGAGCAGGCAGTGCCTGTGTTCCCTCCACTAACGTGTCCCCAGGTACCCTCCTTCTACAGGCATCTCTGGTAGAATTACTTTGATGTTATTCAGGAGCTACAGAATTAATCTGCTGTCAATGTCACCCAATTTTCAGGTCACTACAAGAAAAGCAAAACAAGTCAAGTTTGAAGAAAGACTGCCAGGAATTTTCCAAATGGCAAGGTAACATTTTGGAGGGGGCAGCTTCCCTTTCCCATGGGACTCTCTGCTGAGCATCCAGAGCTGCTTCTTGTTTACCTTTTGTGATTTAAAGCCAACAATTAAAAAAACCAAGTCCAACAAACCACAGGGATCTTGCTAGAACTTTACACATTCCCACACCAGATGTGCTCTTGGAGGAGGGAATGTGTGGGGAGATTTCAGGCTGGAATTGTTAAAGAAATGCCTGAACACTTCAGGAAAGGAACCCAAGAGGGAAACAGGAGAAGCTGTGAAAGTCTGTCCATAGCAGCCCCAGTGAGAGCCCAGGAGGGAGTCCCAGAGCCCCGAGTGCCCCACAGCCCCTTCTCCCCCGCTCTGGAGCTCAGGAACAGCCAGCACTGCCCAGGATGCAGCGAGGGGTGGCCCAGGGCGCACCAAACTCTGCTCCCTTACACTGATCTGGACTCATCGCTGCTTTCTGTGCTGCATTCGCCAATGGCTCACAGGAGGAACCCCCACACAACTCCATCAGCTTCCACAGAGCAAAGAGCTGAGCCAGCCTGGTCCCTGTTTGAAACCCAGCCTGTGCCTCCACTGCCGAGCAGGGTCCCTGTCCCCTGAGCCCACTGAGCTCTGACAGCACAGGAAAGCCTCCACAGCCTCCTCAGGCTACTAAAGACAGCGAGGGGAAGGACAATCTGCATACAGGAAGTAATAATAATCATCATAACACAGACAGAGATGAGAGAGATATCAATGTGGCCACAGATGGAATCCCAGGGGGGTTTGGGACAGAGGGGACCTTAGAGCCCATCTCATCCCACCCTGCAATGGCAGAGACACCTTGCACTGTCCCAGCTGCTCCAGGCCCTGTCCAGCCTGGCTCTGGACACCCCCAGGGATGGGGAGTCCACAGCCTCTCAGTCTGTATCTATCCCAAGAGATGCAGATAAATATAAGTATAAATATAAATATAAATATAAATATAAATATAAATATAAATATAAATATAAATATAAATATAAATATAAATATAAATATAAATATAAATATAAATATAAAATATAAATATAAAGTAGAAATAGAAATAGAAATAGAAATAGAAATAGAAATAGAAATAGAAATAGAAATAGAAATAGAAATAGAAATAGAAATAGAAACATCCTTCTCGGCAGTGGGCAGCTTACAGAATCTCCACCAGCTGGGGGGCTGGGGTGCCTGTGCCAACAACCCTCCTTCCTGCCTGAGTTACAACAAAAAACAACAGCAGCTGGAGTCAAAAACAACCGAAAAATGCTTCCCAAGTCCACTTTCTTTCCTTTTCTCTGAGCCCTGCAGGAGCCAGGTTTGCAGGCACTGTGTCTGGCCAGCTGTGGGAAGCACAGCCGGTCTCCAGAGCCCTCCCAAACTGGGATCCCTGGAGAAGCAGAGCAGGAAGGACAAGCGAGCCAGCAGAGCTGGTGGGAAGGGAGTGTGTGAGTTGAACAGTGTCCATCACAGCTCTGCTGCTCAGAGGCTCCCCAAGGCTTCCTCTCCTGCAGTTTCCTGTTCTCAAGTGAAGGCATGTGGGTTTCTACCAGGGTCTGATCCAGGAGTAATCATGGGCACAAGCAAGAGGGGCTTGTGCTCAATCCCTTCAGTAGGGAAGGATGTATTGTTTTCTTTTCTGTAAAGAGGAGATATTTTCTGTGTTATTTGCTGTTAGGAGACTGCACTGGTGGTGAGGAAATGCTGCAGTGCTGGAAATGCAGGCAGGTACCCCCAGGTATGTGTGGGATCACAGCAGCACAGGCTGCACAGCTGCCCCAGGGCCCCCCGAGCAGTTTGCAGCAGCTGGGCTCAGGTTTCCACTCTCCAGAGTGTGCCAAGGTAACAGGTTCTGCAAATGACAGCTCCCATCCATCTCCAGGCTGTGGAGCAGCCCCCTCTCCCTGCTCAGCACCAGCTCTGCAAGTGAGAGCTGAGACACAGAGGAGGAGGCTGAGCAGGGAGAGAAAAGACAAACAGGAGAGTGGGTGAGTGCAGAGAGGGGAGGAACAGGAGAGGAGTAGATGCCAACATGCTCACTTTGTCATTGTGCAGATCAGTGCCTTTGGCTCGGTGCTTTTCACTTCCCCAGCACTTGAAAACGCAGATAAAGAGGAGACAAACTCTGCTGTGTGAGAGCTGAGGAGTGATGGAGGATGGAGCAACTCCAGCTGAGAGAGAAGGGCGGATATAATACCAAACCTGCTTCTCTGACGCTCTTCAGCACTGGCCCACCCTGCAGGTGATCCCTGCTCCCTCAGGTTCCATGAACAGGCACCCCCAGCGCTCCAGGAGACCCCAAACCAGGCCCCTGACATCAGACCAGCAGAGCAGGGAGCTGTGGGAGCACAGCCACAGCCAGACTGCTCTGGTGGGCTCAGCAGAGGGTGGCATTAGTCAGCAGTGGGCAGAGGCAGCCCTGAGCTCTCACTGTCTCTGCCTGACGTGGATGGTGCTGATCCCAGAAGGAAGAGCTGCACAAGGACACGTACAAAGAGCCCTGGCCCCTCAGGATGGTCCCTGGGCTCAGTTCAGCCCTGGTTCAGCCTCCACAAGTCCCTGACAGGAGGCTGTGGCCAGGTGGGATCGGGCTCTGCTCCCAGGCAGCCAGAGACAGGAGCAAGAGATGGCTCAGGGCAGGCTCAGGTTGGACACCAGCAGGAATTTCCCCATGGAAGGGGTGCTCAGGCCTTGGCAGGGGCTGCCCAGGGAGGCTTGTAGCTGAATTCAAGGGGTACAAGCTCTGAATGTCACTGCAGGGGCCCTTCTCCCAGGCTGTCACAGCTCCAAAGGAATCCATGGGAATAAGTGTGAAGAATAAGGCTCCCACCCTCTGGGATAACCACAGTTAGACACACTCCTGTCACACTGCACCGTTCCAAGCTCCTGACAGCTCCATCCCACCACCTCCCTCCAACAGAAGGTTAAATGCCATGCCAGGCACAGGAGCTGCACACACATCTAAGGCACCTACACAAATCTGTCAGGCATGACTGGACCACAGCCCCCCACGCTCCCAGGCAGCCAAAATCCTGACAGCACAGAGCCCAGGCAGGGATGTTCCCAGCTGAAAAGGGAGGTTGGGGGCTTTGCCTTGTGCCCCTCGTGTCTGGTGTGAATTCCCTGCTGCACTTTGGGGAGTCACACACCAATTCTGCTCTGCACTATGAAGGATGTGCTCACTGCCTTCAAACTTAAATATCCAAAAGGATTTGAGCTGCTCCTGGAGGGAACACTGAAATTTCTGGCTGGCCCATAGGCAGAGCTACCCCTTGGCCCTGTAGGGCTCCTGCCTGCAGCTCCTGGGATTGTTGTTAGTCTTGTTCACTGCAGAGAGAATGGCTTTTACTGCTGCTGCTGCTCCAACACCCATGGCTTCATCCACAGCCAAGCTAAATTCCCCTTGGGAGCTCTCAGGCTCCAATCCATCACCCCATTCCTGCCAGGATCACCTGCACTGCCCTGTGCTTGGAACAGAGAACATCTCTGGTGGGTGCTCCAAGCCCTCAGATGGGTCAGTTTTAGCCCCCAGCCTCGCCCAGCACTTCCCACAGTGATTTTGGGGATCTCCAGGGCAATAACAGCAAACATCCAGAGGCATCCAGAGCAACAGCATATTGTTCCCTCCCCCACATCCAGTTCAGGGAGCATATTTCAAACAGATGACACGAGGGAGGCATCCATGTAAACATCCTCTCCAACGGGGACAAGTGGGAAAAAGAACCAGAACAAAATGGAGAAGGGAATTGTTTCCTTGGAGAGTGCACAGAGCCAAGGAGCTCTGGGAAGAGGGGAGAAGCCCAGAAAGGCACAATAGGTACCCTGCACTAGGAAAAATGTTTGTACTGCTACCAAATGTGTGAAAGCCCATGCAGATCCATAATAATGACCTTAACCCCAGCCCACTAAGGGATTCCTCAGTGAGGGTTTTCCTGGAGCTGCATTTCTGTGTGTGTAATGGGGAGCTCCTGCTGCTGCTCCTGAATCTGGGGAAGGCATTTTTGGAGGGGAGGGAGATCATAAGAGTCATGGGATAATTCAGGGTGGAAGGAACCCCAGCACATCATCAGTCAAACCCCCTGAAGTGAGGCTTAGCTCTGTTTCCACACAGCACTTTTATGCCTCTCTGAGGTAAGAACAGCAAACAGATCTGATGGGTCAGAACAAACCAAACCAAACCCAACAAACCCAACCCAACAAACGCAACCCAACCCAACAAACCTCCAAACAAGGAGGATTTTGTACCTCAGCCATGGGTTTTGAGAGCCCTCGCAGGCAGCTGGGGCAGGTTCTTACCTCGCAGCACGGTGAGCTTGGCGTGGACAGTGACCTCCCCGTGGGGGTTCTGAGCAACACACTCGTAAATGTTCTCATCCCGGGGGGTCCTCAGGGGCTGGATCCTCAGAACAGCTCCTGCACTCTCATCAAACTCAATGGTCTGGGGACAGAGACACACACACATCATCAGGGCCCTGGGCTGCTGCTTCCCAGAGACACCAGGCACACACAGGACCAGTGTCCCAGCAAACCCTGCCAGGGACCACTGACCTACCAAACCCCCAGGGTGCATCTCAAAGGCTCTGAAAGAACCTGGTGATGGGCTGGGGTGTTCACAGCACAACTGGGGTGCAGGAGGATGAAACAGACCAAAGGAAAACAAAATAAAAATGGAGCCCTGCCTCGTTCCTCCATCTGCCAGCACAAAGCTCCTCTGAGCACACAGCTGCCTGGCAGGGCTGAGTCCCACAGCAAATTCCACAGGATGGCCTCCCAGTCCTTGCTCCTCTGCTCTCATTTCTATCTAAACAATGCCAATTGCTTGGGTCTGGATGCCAGCAACTGCAGTGTTTACTCCAGACTGTCCCAGGATTAAAATGCTGAGCCACAGATGGGTATGAAAGGTACATTTACCACCAGCTTAGCTGGGGTTTCTTAGGAAAGCAGGAAGTTATATTATATCCCAGGAAGGGGAAAAACCCAACAAAACAAAATAAAAATCTTCAATAACATAATTGAGCCAAGTTCTCTCTTGCTTTGGAACAAACCCAGCTGTTGACATGGCCAAGAGCTTGCATTTCTCTCCTCCTGCTGTTAAAACTCCTCCCCTTCCAAATTTCCCTTTATTATCAGGTCCGGGGTAGCCAAAGAGGAGCAGGGGCTGCTTTGTGTCAGTCTCTCTTCCCAGAGACACCAGATTTCAAGGGCATCTCTTACCTCAAACCTCTGAGAGTTCACTTTCTTCCCTTTCTTGTTCCAGGTGACCCTTGGCTTTGGGTCTCCAGTGGCTTGGCACACGAAGGAGGCCACCCCTCCTGACACACCAATTTGGTCCACAGGCTTTTTAATGAACACGGGGGGACCTTGGGGACAAAAAGGAAACATCATCAGCGGCACTCACAAAGACAAACCCGAACAAACACGGTTTGTAATTAATAATAGTGTTGTTGCTGCTGTTCTTAATGATCCCAGCTGAAATTAAACCTCTTGGCCTTTTTCAGAGCAGCCTTTACCTCCACTCTACATAGGAAGTAGCTCCAGCAGAAAATGATTAAGGGCCTGATCCTACAAAGAGATCTCACTGTTGTAAAACCTCTTTTACTCCTGAAAAGTGGACTTTTAAATTGTTTTGTACAGGGGAAATTGCCCTTGCAAAAGCCATCTAATGAGCATCCCCAGGAGCTGGTAGAGCTGAAAACAACACTTGGAAACAGTGAATTGCACTTCCCAGCCCCTTGGAGATGGCCAAAACACCAAGAACAGGGGAGATTTACAGGAACACAGCCAGGG
The DNA here is from genome assembly GCF_901933205.1 of Camarhynchus parvulus. Taxonomy (NCBI): domain Eukaryota; kingdom Metazoa; phylum Chordata; class Aves; order Passeriformes; family Thraupidae; genus Camarhynchus; species Camarhynchus parvulus. The sequence goes on from NC_044598.1 coordinate 1,550,276, forward strand.
AAGGGGAGAAGGTGGGAGAAGGACCCTGAAATAGATGGGGCAGGGCTTGGCACACAGAGATCCTGAGGACAATGGTGTCAAAGAGGCTGCTGCCAGTGGCTTTAGGATGTGAAATCCCTTTGGTTGTGGCACCTCTGCTTTCACCTGCAAGCCCTTCTGTGGCCCTCCCAGGTCCATTTACACAGTGACCCCTCAGAGGGGGCAATTTGATGGGACACAGAGCTGTGACCAGGTCAGAACCACCAGGGCAGCTGTCAGAGCCAGGAGCAGGGCCCAGCCTGCTCCTGCCCAGCACGAGACTCCCAGGAAAGGCTCCCATGGGATTCCTGCTGCTCCAGGAGAGAGCCAGGGTCTCCTCCAACCTCCCCTGAGCCAGCAGCAGGGCAAAGAACAACACCTGAGCCCTGAGCACCCCTCCCTCAGCCCCTCCCTGCTCCCATCAACGCGCCCCTGCCCGCAGAGCAGCTCTGCAGGGATGGCAGAGCCTGGCACGGGCTCTCTGAGGTGCTCACCAGAGGAAGCCAAGGCTAGCAGCGTTTGTGCAGAGCCCACATTGCCCCCATCCCCGGGAACCCTCCTTCCGTGCTCTAACCTGTCTTCCTTGAACGCTTTCCTCTCATCTAGTTAGTTTAGAATTTATTGAAATATTTAAATCACAAGGCCAACAGCTGTCTTCAAATAAAATCACTCAGATCATAAAGTTGCCGTCTGTTTTCTTGAGAAAAGCAGAGCATGTGACTCTGAACTGTGTGTATGTATCTGTTCATACTCGGGGGGCTATAAAATAACATGCAAACAGCTTTCCCCAGTGGGGGCAAAGGGGAGCTGGGGAGAAATCTCCAGGGTCCTTTAGGGGTCAAAAGACAAAAGGAAACCTTCTCCCCTTCCCTGCCTGCCGTGGCCAGCAGTATATAAATAAAAGGCACTGAGCAAGCTCATGTGATGCAATCAAGCATTTGTTTCCATGCTGGAGGTAAATACAATTTGCTGGAGCTGTTTACGTCCCACCGAACGCCGTGTGTACAAAGCAGTGCATTTATAAATACCCAAATCTATATTTAGAGGTCAGAGCCTTCTTTGCAATGTTACAGCTAAAGGTTATCAGGCAGGTCCCACTGGAGGAACTGGCACTGGGGGATCTGTCTTGCATCTGAGAAAGGTAAAACCCAAACTTTGCTCCAGGCTAAGATATAAATGCTCACTCTGCCCCTGACTTCCTTCCTGCCCTCACCTCCGCTCGATAGCTGAAGGGTTGGCAGAAGTCAATTCTGAAGGTACAGCTAAAAACATCCAGGGCTTTTAAGAACACTTTATTGATGCAAGTTCATTTCCTAAAATAAAAGCCCCTAATAAACCTTAATGTCACGTATACATTTAAATGGGTGCAGGCTGCCTGATGAGAGCTGAGACGAGGGGAAAAACAAGGTTCTATTTCTGTCCTGAGAACGGGATGGTGCTCCAAAACCCACTGAATTTGGAGCCATGGCTCAGCACCCCTTTGTGGGGTCAGGGTGGGCTGAGCTGTCTGTGCATGGGGCTTTTCCTGAGCTCCTGCAACTCCCAGCTGCCTACAGGGGACTCGCCGTTACACACAAGGAGCCAAACAGAAATCCCCCCCACCCAACCCACTGGATTTTACTGCTCACTTGGAAAATGGGTGAGAACCAGAGCTAAACTGTTGGCTTGAAAACTGCCCAAGCCTCTGAGCTGCAGATCTCATTCCTCCCTCCCCGTGCTCTCCAGCCCTGCAGCCCCAGTCACTGCAGCGTTTGTCTGCAGCCCACGCTGAGCACTGAGCAGCCCCTGGGGAGGAGAGAGCCAGGGCCACCCCAGGCATGGGGCTGGTGATCCAAGGTGTCTGTGACCCAGGGGATGGCGACCCAGGGGCTGTGATTAGGATGCCTGATCCTACAAAGAGATCTCAATGTTGCAAAACCTCTTTTACTCCTGAAAAGTGGACTTTTAAATTGTTTTGTACAGGGGAAACTGCCCTTGCAAAAGCCATCTAATGAGCATCCCCAGAAGCTGGTAGAGCTGAAAACAACACTTAGAGACAGTGAGTTGCACTTCCCAGCCCCTTGGAGATGGCCAAAACACCAAGGACCCCCGGAGCCAGGGGCTGGTGACCCAGGATGCTGGAGATCCAAGGCGCTGGTGACCCAAGGTGCTGTTGGAGATCCAAAGCTGGGGCCAGCCCCGCCGTGCTGTGGGGCAGCCTCAGCTCTGCCGGGCCAGGCCCAGCTCAAAGGGGAACACAAGGTGGGAGCTCTGCAAAGGGCTCTGGGAGCCCCCCCAGGCAGGGACAGGGTGCCATTGAACCCCATCAGCCCACTCAGAGGCGTTTGCCCTCGTCTGCCAAGACTGCAGGACCACGGCTTTGAAGAAATAACTGAAAACCAAAGAAACACATTTTCCAGACAGCATACTGACAGTCCAGGGGGTTTTATATCACTTCACCAGCCTTCCCACACGGATAGCTGAGAACAAGCCGGGTTTGGAGAGGCTGAGTCTGAGTTCCAGCAGTCCAGCAGTCACAGAGATAATTTTCCCCCTTTCTCTGCTTGCAAAGTAGAAAAGCCCACTCTCTGTGCAGTATCGAAATAGGAACGGAACAATCTGGAGCTTAAAAGAATTTTCCTACTACAAGAGGCTTCCTGCAGGGCCTGGGTCTCCAGAGGGAAGGCTGGGAGGACTGGCTGGCTGCTGTGTACCTGTGATCCTGCTCCACAGCTCAGTGCAAAGCCATCGAGTCACAGCCCAGCTCTCCCTCCTGCCCACACACTTCCAGAAAAACAACGAGCACCACGCTGGAGAGCTGCCACGGGCTGTGGGGACAGAGAGAGGGGGATCCCTCCTGGTGCCTGTGGACAGAGAGAGATCCCCCCTGGTTCCCATGCCCTGAGCTCCACTGGCACATGGGGAACAGAGAGATCCCCCCTGGTTCCTGTGCCCTGAGCTCCACAGGATTTTGGGGCTCAGGTGAGAAGGGTTGGGGTCTCCTCCTCCTCCCCCAGCCCACGGGGGAGGGCTGCACACCCGGGCAGTTCCTCAGCAAGCACAAAGACGCTGCTGCCTCCTCTCCCCTCTCCTCCTTCCCCCTTCCACGCGACACCAAGGCTGGAAAAGTTACTGGGACACAGTCATGTAAAAAGCAGCCAGCATCGCCGTGTGAGGATGACACACCAGGCTGAGAGCTCTGCAGCAGGGAGGCTGGGGGCGTGTAGGAGTGGGGAGAAGGAGGGGACAGCTCAGCCTTCACACCAGAGCCCCTCAGGAGGGGCTGCCACGCTGGATGGGCGGTGATGGACGAGCAGCGAGGGAGACAGCCCGGCCGCCATATGCCTGTCTGAAACGTCAAAATCCACAGCCAGGGAGAGGCATGGGGAACCCAGAGGTGCTTTGAGGGGTGGGAGGCAGGCAGGAGAACAAATGAGCTTCACATATCCGAGCTGACAGCTGATGGCAGCAGGGGGAGAAGAGGAAGAGCCGGTTATGGACGGGCACCACGTCCCTGCCCTGCCCTCCCCACGCCTGGGCAGAGCTCCTGCAGCACCATGGGGGGGATATGGAGAGAGCCTGGGCAGGAGCTGGGGCTCCCCGACACACCACAGCGCAGCAGCAGCTCTCCCCACAGCAGCCCAGAGCTGCTGCTCCCTCCTGAGCTCCCCCTGAGCAGCTTTGGGGCTGCTCCCACAGGGATGGGCACGTGTCCCCTCCACTCTGTCTCCTCCCGGCCCCAAAGGTGCCAAGCAACAGGCTGGAGGATGTCCCCGGCCCCAGGGTGGGTGACACTGTCCCTCTGCAGAGCTGCCTCAGCATCCCCCTGAGCCCATTCCAGCCCTGTCCCCTCCAGCCCCACGGCGGGGGCCTGGTGCTGGCTGCAGGTGACAAACCTCCCCCGTGCGCTGCACACCCCCTGCCAGCCCCTGCCAGCCCCAGGAGAGCCCCTCAACAAAGGCCAACCCTCTTGTTTCCAGCTGGCCGCGGCACAGAGCAGCAGGAGCCTGCCTGAAAGGGCCCTCGCCCACAGCAGCAGCAATCCACCGAGACAAAGGAAAGGCAGCCACAAAACACGCATTTTAGAGGGTTTTGTTCCCAATTTTGGGGCCTGCTGGCAGCTCTGTGGAAGCCCACACACCCGTCCTGGTGACCCACACCTCGTGCTCATCATTTCCGTTCCACCTCCAGCAAACGGCCCCGTGCTCTGAGCCCCAAATCCCCATGGAGAACCCACTTGGGAGCGTGTCCCTGCTGCAGGAGAGGCACAGACAGCTTCCACCCTCGCCCAAAAGCACCCAGCAGAAGGAAATTCACCACTTTGTGCGCACACACAGACACGGACGTGCAGCTCCACCTCTGAGAGCAAAGGTAAAAGAGGAGACCAGGGAGCCACTCATGGCTGAGGTTATTTTGCTTTGAGTTGCACAACCCAGCGAGCTGTTCTGGGCTCCAGAGCGTTCCCATAATTGGGATTCTGGCTCTGGTGCAGGCCCAGCTGACCTTGGGCTCGCCCTTGCTGCACCCCCAGCTGTCACACGAGGCAGGGAGGTGACAACCCTCATCTCTCACACCTGTCTGTCTGTCCTGCTCCAGACACCACACGCAGCTCGGAGCAGGGAACAGACCTGCTCCACGCTCGGCACCCCAGGCGGCACCGAGCACAGCTGCAGCCTTGGAAGGCAGAGAGAAAAACAAAATAACCACAAAGACCTCGCCAGAGAGAGCTCAGAGACCTTCCCCAGGAGGTGCTTCTTGGGGGAAGAAGATAAAAATTGAAATTCTTCCGGAATTTCCCAATAACCAAGCCGTGTCAGCTGGAATGAGACATCTCTCCCTGTTATTTCTCACCTCCTGCTAATTTCCAGAGCAACCTGGAGCAAATTTGATGTCCTTCCCACTGCTGTGCAGAGGATTAAACCCCCCCTTCTCCTCCTCTTCCTCCTCCCTCTTCCCTTTGGTTTCTGGGCTGGAGCTTCCTGCTGCTCTAGTGGAACTCCATCTCCCTTTTCCACCGCTGCTGGTGGGCTCCCAGCTGCAGAACGAGCCCAAGGTGCTCCACAAGCCCAGCCCTGGGCAGCTGTGCTTTGAATTCCTGTCCAGGAAGGTGAGGTTGGGGTCCAGCCATGCTCCGAGGGTTTCTCTGCCTCTCCCAGGGTTTCTCTCCTGCTGCTCCCAGGGATCAGTTTTACCCAGAGCTGCTGCTGCGCTCTGCCTGTACATGGGGACCCCTGCCCTGAACTGGGGACAGCCAGAGGAGCAGCTCTGTCAGCCCAGGGGACAGGGAGATAGAATGGGGAGCAGAAGGCAGGAAGGATGGCAGAACCAGTGGGAATGAGGAGACATCAGCAGGGAAATGGCACAGAGTGGGATTCCTGGGGCTGATTCCTGGGCCAGGAGTTGGACTTTGATGATCCTCGTGGGCCCTTCCAAGTGAGGAGAAGTGGAGCAGGCTGGAGAGGAGGGAGGTGCTCAGAGCCAGAGCAAGGAAGTGAGGATTAGATGGAGGAGACAAACCACAGAGCAGATGAAAACAGGAGAGAGCAGCCAAATTTGAGACAGATGGAGAGTGGGGAGCAGGGATGGGCTGTTTGGAATGGGTCTGTGCTCCACAGCAGCAGCGCTGGGGAGCTGCACACAGGGCTACAGGAACACAGCTCCAGAATTCACATTTTCCTTCAGGACAAGTGAAGAGAAAGCTCCAGAATTCACATTTCCTTCAGGACAAGTGAGAAAACTCCAGAATTCACATTTTCCTTCAGGACAAGTGAGAAAGCCATCCCGAATTCACATTTTCCTTCAGGACAAGTGAGAAAGCTCCAGAATTCACATTTTCCTTCAGGACAAGTGAGAAAGCTCCAGAATTCACATTTTCCTTCAGGACAGGTGAGGGAGAAGGACTGGGGAGGAGTGTCTGTGGATGCACTCCACAGGATTGAGGACACCCCTTGGACAGGTCCTGCAGACACTCTGGACCTCACAAAATCCAGGGTTTTACTGACAGATTTTGCACTTTTTCTTTCTGAGGGCTGTTTCTCAGTGCCTCACAAATAAAATTAAAATGAGGGTTTTCTGACAGAACAAACAAACAGGGAGTGAATTATATTCCATTTCCCCGTCAATAACTTCGCCCCAACCCAGTCTTATCATCATAAAAAGTCCATTAGGCAGTAATTGGGGAGGCAGGGGAGGGCAGGGCTGGCCCAGGGAACAGGAGCACGCCTGCTCCCCAACTGGCCTTTTCTGGGAAGGCAGACAGGATAATTATAGGCTTCAGATGGAGACTTCCTCTCACTGTCAGCAGCTCTTGGCTCCCTTCAGGGAGATGGCACTGGCAAGGTTGGGCAGAGGAGGGTAAAAAAAGACTGAGGATGTTTTTTTAGAAGTGAAATGCTTCCACCTGGCTATTCCCCTGCTGCTGAGCCACCAAAGCCCTTACCTGCCTCGGAAAAGCTGGGTTACCACAGGATGCAGCCTGTTCCCTGTGGGCAGGGGGAATGTCACGTGGAGGATGAGCCCCTCTCCTTCCTGCAAGGCCCAGAGGAGCAAGGACAGCAGTGAAGGATGGCAGCAGCACAGGAGTTAACACGCACAGAAAATGGTGAGGAAGATGAAGAACTCGTTTAGTACACCTTCACTGCACAAGTCCAACAGCCCCAACCCTGTGCCAGCTCCCCCCTCTCCCCTTGGCTGGCCTGAGGCAGCACGTGCCAAGCTGTTCTCACATGAGGATGGTGATTTGGGGATCTGGCACATCCACACAAGCTCCTGTCTGCAGTGCCCTGGGATCCAGACCTTTGGGAGGGAGGGAGGGACGAGCCTGCAGCACTGAGGCAGGAGGAGACTGAGGCTACCAAAAATCTGCTCCTAGTTCTGACTTCCAAGGTGAGAAAAACCACCTTATCCTGCCTGCTGGAGGGGAAGCATAATCCTTGCTCCTGGTCTGTTTAAACTGCTGGTTTTCAGGGATGGGGCTGCTCCTTATCACCTGGGAGCAGCAGCTGGGATGACGCCAGGACTCCTCCAGGCTGCCACTGCACATCCCCATGCATGGAAAGGATCCACCTCTCTCCGTGGCAAACAGGATGAGTCCCAGCTCCAGTGACTGGCACCCTGATACAGCCCAGGAGAACATTCCTCCAGCTGGGATTTCTGCAAGGGTCAGGGCCTGTGTGGTGATACACAGGGGATGCAAACTGCTGGGTGGGACAGGACAGGGAGTTGTGTGGCCATTCCACAAAGATCCTCCTCCCACGGCTCAGCTTCCCTTCCCTCAGCCATCATGGGCAGCACAGCAGGTGCCCCAGCTGCTGATCTGTGCTCCCGCCCTCTCCTGGCACCCACCAGCCAAGGAGTAACCAGGTGGGCATGCAGGTGGAGCTCTGGCCAGGATCCTCCTTCACCTGCTGGCACTACCAGGAGAAGGCTGCTGCTGGTGAGCAGCAGGGGCTGAAGGAGATGAGCACTGCTGCAATGGAGGATGGCAGCCTGGGATTCACAGAATTCACAGAACGACCAGGTTGGAAGAGACCCTAAAGGTCATCAAATCCAACCCAGCCCCAACAGCTCAGCTGAGCCCTGGCACCCAGTGCCAATCCAGGCTTTGTTAAACACACCCAGGGATGGGCACTGCACCTCCTCCTCGGGCAGAACATTCCAGAACTTTATAACTTTTTCTGTAGAAAACTTTTTCCTGATATCCAGCCTATATTTCCCTTGATGAGGAAGCTCCAGCAAGCACAGGAGCGTGGCCAGCCAGGACCCTGGGGGTACCCGGGCGCTCTCCATCAGCATCTCATCCCAGATCTGTCCACACGTCCCATAACAAGGCATAACAACCCAGAGCAGAGCCAGAGACCCAAGGAGCTGTCCTGGCAACTTAATGAGGGCCCCTTGTCCATCAATGACAGCAATCCCGGGTTGTTAGCAAGCAGCAGCTCGAGGCAGGGAGCTCTGCCTGCCCTTGCCATATCGCTCAGACAGCTTCTCCTCCAGCCATGTCATTGATACTGGCATCCTGCAGCAGCCTGATTCACCACCCACCTAGGAAAGACCCAGCTGAAAAGGATTTGGCTCTTTGCTCAACCTCCACTGCTCTGTTTGAGTCACTAAAGAACCAGAGTCCACGGGGGATACCAGAACATGGAAAAACATTTCCTACGGGACAAGCCTGCGAGGAGCAAAAGCTTAACGAGCCCCAAGCCAGCTCCCAGGGGGCAATGGCATCTCAATCCAGCCCAGCCGTGCTCCTGTGCACTGCAAAGTGACAGCAGAGTCAGCAGCAAGGGCAAAACAAACGGCTGCAAGCCCCTGCAGCTCGGGGTCCTGCCGAGGATGAGGTCGGGGAGATCAGCCCTGGTCAGTGAGAGCACCCAGAGCTCTGCGCCTGCAAACACCAGGGAAATCCTGGGCTTGGAAATCCTGCCCTGCACCTGCAAACACCAGGGAAATCCTGGGTTTGGAAATCCTGGGTTTGGAAATCCTGGGATTTGGAAATCCTGCCCTGCAGCTCTGCATGCACAAAAGGGTGACCCCAGCCAGGATGGGGCAGCTCACAGGGGCACATGGGGATCTTCTGGGCATGAAAGGCACACCAGGCAAATAAAATATGTCCGATAAAGCTGTGCTCTCTCACTCTGTAAATAAAAGCTGTATTACTTCCACATACTGCTTCTTTCCTTCAGGCAAGAGAAGGAGTCGGCAGGAACGGGGTGAGGTGCAATTCCTAGAGGCAAGAACTTGGGGTGTTTTCAAAAGATCATTACACCATTCCTGTCCAACCTCTGGTGACAGACTGCAGCCCATATTTTTCATGGAACAAAGGAGGTTGTGGATATACAAGCTTGAAATACCTGGGTCTAAACAGTCCCGTGAGCCTGCACTGCTTGTTGAAACTGGGATGTCGAGGAGCTTGGGATAGGAGATCTCAAAAATGAGAAACCAAGACCTAATAAAGCCATGACTAAAGGATGAGCACAACCTCTAACAGTGGCGAACTTGGGCTCTTACCACACGAGTCATTACGATTTCTGCCTCTGAACCACACTACTCATCATTCAGGTTTGTAGTGGGAGCATCAACACAAAAGAATCCAAAAAAAAAAAAAAGGAGATTTCAACAACAGTGCTGAGAACTGACAGCAGTGAGGATGTGATGGATTCAGCTTTGGGACACTAGAGACCCAGTGAGCCAGGAAAACAGTGCAAGATGTGAATGAGAGAGAAATGGAAATGTGGAAAAGCAGCAGCGATGCCTTAAATTCTTCTATCAAAGACAGCAATTGAGGAAGGTGAGCTTTTCTGGGGGAGGACAGTTCCTGCTCATGTTTGACACCTGTCAAGGGATGGCTTGTCCTGCAGCCCTTCCAGGCACCAGGAAGAAGATCCCTCTCCCTTTCATTGCCTCAAGGGGCAGCTACTGGAATTAATCACAATTAGCAGATCCTAGAAGAAAAGGGGTGTATCATAGTAGTCATAGAGAAAAAAACCCACAAACGCCCTCAAAAGCAAGCAGATCCTCCCCAGACAGACAGATAAAGGGAAATGAGAGCTGGAGGATCTTCCTGGCTCCCTGGGACATCACTGGAGCCAGTCTCAAGGTGATCTTTAAGAGCTCAACTGAAAAAACCCTTACACCATCTTTTCAGAAATTCATCCAAACAAATCAAAGTCCAGGCTAAAGATTTGTAAGATCTGTCGGCACTCCTAGCAGCATGCTCAGGCTAATTTATAAATAAATCCATAGATTCCAATGGAAGTGAGGGAGGATGAGGACACAGTCAAATTAATTTGACTTTATTAATTAAAAAAACCACCAAGTTTCATCACCCACCACTCTTCAGAGGTTGCGTGAGAGTGGGGGGAACTATGCTCATTAATTATGCAGAAAATGCAAAACTATCATCCTCTGAATGAGTTTAAAATAAGGAGAAACCCTTTCAGAATGGGGAGAAATTACTCCCCAAGGCAGCTGAAATTTCTCTTGCAACTTCAAAGCACAATAAATTATTCAAATCACTCGCGCCACTCGCACGCTCTCTCACTCTCTCCCCTTCTCAATTTTATGCTCCTGAGTCAATTAAAGATTTGGAGGACTCGGAGAAACTTTGTAGAATGCTAAACCAGTTGCAGCTCCTTCTATTTTTTTCCCCTTCTTTAAAGCTTTGCTTTTCCTCTCAGCCTCAAAAGGAAGCAGCAATGACTCCATGCGCTGCAGATGAAACGAGCGGCGCTGGTTCCACCACGCTCGTGGAACGTTTCATGTCTGCACCCACCAGGGTGGGACATGCTCAGGGCTCTGTGTGCGCGATTCTGGGAAAACAGGTCAGCCCAGAGTCCCTCCTGCCAGTGCCTTAAATCATTCATCCCAATATCCCCTTTCAAAGCCAGAGCAGCAGACATCCAAAATGTATTTATGCTGCTCTCTCCTCGGGTCTGGGCGAGCCACATCCCACAGCTCTCTCTGTCCCTGGGCTCTGCTGCTAAACCCCACAGGGGCTGCAGGAGGAGAGCCCAGGCTGCTGGACCCAAACCTGGGGCTCATCAGAGACCCCCACGCTGCTCAGGGGCTGCTGGACCCAAACCTGGGGCTCATCACACTGGACAACACAGCAAGGGAAGCCCTTGCTCAAAAAAGCCAATGGAGGCAAGGCAAAGGAGCATTGGGAAGCTGCAGTCACAGAGGGAGGATGCTCCCCACTCCCTGGCCTGCAGCCTGTACCCTGGTTACCTCCTTGCACACAGCAGATGGTGTAAAACGTGACTGTTTTCATGAACTTTAACAATCCCCCAAAAATGAAAGGCAGCTGCAGCGCACAGAACATCACAGCTTTCTAAGGTGGGAACTGGGACCAATTATGTCGCAAGAGAACATCCTTGACTGGAGGGGAAGAGTGGCAGGGAGTAAATAAAACTGTTCTTGGGAGATTGTGTCTCACAGGCCAGCTCGAGCCCAGATTCCATCCCACGCATGGAGGAATGACATTCCTCTGGTCGGGCGTCCTTGAAAAACACTCTGCCTGCCTTCTAAGAATAACACTGGGCTTGCCAGGCCACAAAAGGGAGGAATCCCTCACAGATTCCCTTCAGTGACCCAGGAGATTTGTACTGAGTTGGTCTTGAGAAGGCACAAGCACCGAGACCCTGCCAGACAGGGGAAAAGCCAACGTGAGGCTCCGGAAAGGTCTCGTCCTTCCTGGCAGCAAGGGCAAGAAGTGCTGGTGTGAAAACGACAACCAAGGGGAAGTCATAAAGAAAGAAGTCTTGGCTTCTTGGCAAAGCCTGACACAGAGGAAGAGCCCCAGTTTTGGCATCCAGGTATGAAGACAGACATTTCCTCCATCCCAATCCTCTACAGGTGACATTTTCGCACAAGCCACTTGTTTACACAACAAACAGATGCTCTTTTCCCCTAACTTAACCATCTAATGAAGCTGAGCAGAAAGAGCCTCTGGCTGGGAAAAGATCCTTCAGCAGGAGACACCCATGGCTGGGTCCCAAACACCGTGGCTGCTGCTGTCCCCAGGTGCTCCTCAGCAGAGATTAATCTAGTGAGCATTCCCAGCGTGGGGCACAGCTGAGACCTGGCAAGTGACAGCCCCCTCTGCCCCCAAGGAAGCTCTTTCAACACATGATTTATTTCCTCTCTGGATCCTACAGGAGACACAAACTTTCCAATTTGAGTTATCTTAAAAAAAAAAAAAAAAAAAGAGATTCATCACTTGATCCAGTCAGGGAAGGTTTAATTTAATCAGGCACTTAAACAAGGTGACACAGAAGCTTAATTCAGTGTCCTTGAGTGAGACAACAACCAGTCCAGAGCCCTCAGCAAGATCACAGCCGGCACATGGAGAAGGCAGCAATGGGAAGGGCAGTGCACGCAAGGACAGGGAGATGTTCCCTGCCTGCAGAGGCAACTGGTGCATGAGGAGCAGGAGCAGCAGGTGGATCTGGGCAGGGCAGCAGTGATCTCTGCCTGTCCAGGATTCAGCTGCTGTCTCCTCTCTCAGACCCCACACACTGCAGGGACAATGTGCAACTCCAAGGGAAAACTCCACCACGCTCCAACCGACCACAAAACCTCCTCTGTGCTCCCACTTTAAATTCATAAATTCTGCTCCCTCTCCAGCCCACCCGCAAGGGGGAAAAGCCTTTCTGCAGCATCCCCTGGCTCCTCAGCCCTGCAGGTTCCCTGTGCTTTTGGGGGTCCACAACAATCAGGGTCTGTGCCCAGCCCGTGGGACAGCTCAGCCTCAGCACCTGTGACACCTGCCCTCCCTTGGGGCAGCTCTGCTGGGCTGTCCTGGATCCACCTCCAGCACTTCCAACTGGAGCAGCTTCCCCACCATGCAGGGATTTCCTTCCCACTGACGTTAGCTTAACCTGTCTATCAAGTCCCGAGATGGAACCTCCTGGCTTTCTGCTCCCATCCTACCTGGCAGCAGCAGATCCAAGCCTGGGCCTCCAGAGCTGAAAGCTGCGAGCTGTGCAGCAGGGGCTCATCCTGCTGGGAGGGGCTGCTCAGGGCAGGAGGCAGATACACCTGGAAGGGGTGGGATCTGCATCCCAGCGAGCCAAGCTGTGCTGCCAACCACCAGCTCCTGGTCCTGCTGGCACAGAGCACAGCCCTTCCACGCCACACACCTTCAACAAGGCACCAGCTCCCAAACACAGCCTGAACGTGGACCTGGAGGGGCTCCAGTGCCATCCCATCACAGCTTCTCCACAGGGACCTGAGGGGCCCCAGTGCCATCCCATCACAGCCTGAACGTGGACCTGGAGGGGCCCCAGTGCCATCCCATCACAGCTTCTCCACAGGGACCTGGAGGGGCCCCAGTGCCATCCCATCACAGCCTGAACGTGGACCTGGAGGGGCCCCAGTGCCATCCCATCACAGCCTGAACGTGGACCTGGAGGGGCCCCAGTGCCATCCCATCACAGCCTTTCCACAGGGACCTGGAGGGGCCCCAGTGCCATCCCATCACAGCCTTTCCACAGGGACCTGGAGGGGCCCCAGTGCCATCCCATCACAGCCTGAACGTGGACCTGGAGGGGCCCCAGTGCCATCCCATCACAGCTTTTCCATATGGACCTGGAGGGGCCCCAGTGCCATCCCATCACAGCCTTTCCACCACCTCTGTGAGCCCCACGTGCTGCAAACCTGGCTGCTGCCTCTGCTGGCCCCAGGGATGCTCACAGAGCCCCCCTCACATGCACCTCCCATGAATTACTGTGTTCTGCAAATTAATGATGGAGCAAGGGCAATTAAAAGGGAAGAAAGCCAGGGTAATGCATCATAAAAGGGGCTTTATTCTTTTATTTTGTCAATTGCAATTTAGATTTAATTATTTATGGTAATACTTCAGAGTGTGCTAGTAAGGCTTCTATACGGTGATTTATAAAAGGAAGGAAATGTAAGTAATAAGTAATGTTCCCTGCCCTTAAATCTTTGCTGGGGTGGAGAGAGCCATGCACCAGCCTTCTGTGTATGCAAAGTGCCAATTAGCAAAGTGCTATTGTAAAACACAAAGGTTTAATCAATGAGAAAAATCCACTTGAAAACAGCGAGCATGCTGATTCCAGTCAGAGAAATGGCCACATTTCCATGCACTAAATGGCTTTTTATGTGCAACTGAGGAGCACTTGGAGGGGGCACGTGGTTCCTTCGGGTGGCACACACTGCCCTTGGCCAAAAGCAGCTGTGCCCTGCACATCTGGGCAGGAGCAGCTCCTGCCCAGCCACACCAGGGACACACAGAGTGAGAGGTTTTAGGGTTCTCAGTTATTCTGCACACACAGAATGAGAGGTTTTAGGGTGCTCACTCATTCTGCACACACAGAACGATGTTTTAGGGTGCTCACTCATTCTGCACACACAGAATGAGGTTTTAGGCGCTCACTCATTCTGCACACACAGAATAAAAGGGTTTAGGATGCTCACCATGGAGGCTTTATGGCTCTGGGTGGGTGAACAGGAAACAGCAAGGCTTGGTGCTGTGCCCGGGTCCATCAGCAATTTGGGAGCAATTCCTCTCCCCAGACTCATCTCCAGGCCTCATCTGTCTCTGGCTCTTGGTTTCTCACAGCTCCAAGGGGCACATTTGGCTGTGCAGCTCCTGGGGAGGCCTCCCTAACTTCCTGCAGCCATGCCAATTCATGGTACTCACACAAACAGCAGAACTCTCAAGAAAAGGATAACACCTTCCATTTAATGACACCTCTGAAAATAATCATGGAATTAGTAATTTCCAGTTCCATGGCTGCCTTTGACCATATGGAAGAAACAAAGAAATGTCCATATTCAACCAAAGAGAAAAGAGAAAGAACATGCCTGTGTCACATCTTTCAATTATTGTTCTCTTCGCTTCCCAAGGAGGAACAGCGGGCAGAAAGTAGTGTGGTGCTTTGGATTTTTAATTTAAATGGCAGTTTCCTTTAAATAGAATGCTCCTGCCACAGAAAGATTTAAATCACTGACTGAGATCAATTAGCCTCGGAAAGAAGGGAAGTATTTTAATGGTCCTTTGATTGCAGAGGCCACAGCTCCTCCAGAGCTGCACTGGGAGAGGAGAGCCCCAGCTCAGCCCAGGCTCTGCTCTGGGATCTGCTCCCTGCCAGGCTGGGAGGCGATGCCCTCCAAAATCCACCATCCCAGGGGTTTCCCATCTCTCTTCCCAGCACAGGAGGGGCACCAGCACCGTGTGCCCAGGGGCTGCAGGGCCTGGGGTGAATCAGGGCAGAAATGGGGTCAGTGCTACGGCCAAATGGAAGCTGGCCAAGGGATTACAGGAATGTGACAGAGCCCGGGGCCATCTGATGGGAGGGGACATTGTCAGAGCAGGGACAGCTCCTCTCACAGGCTCTGCAGCTGTGACAGACAAAGCTGTTTGCTGTTTGCAGCTCAGTGGGGAGCAGCACAGAGCAGCCTGGCTGAAACGGGATCGCCCAGGAGCCCCTCCAAAGGCAGGAACCATCGTCAGCTCACTGCCCACCCATCCTCAGCGGGCTGGGAGCAACAGTCCCGAGAGACTGACAGCTGGAACCAGGCAGCTTCCCCAGGGCACAGGGCAGGGAGGTGCTGGCATGCAGCAGGTCCAGAGGAGACACAACATCTGGCCCAACATCTGCACAGCAAGCAGGTAAGAGCAGCCCCGTCCCAGCAACCTGCAAAGCTCCTGCGCGGACATCTGTGAGCAGCCAGAGGGAAAACAGCACAAACACTCACAGTTCAGGATCCAAGGACACTGCAGAACTACAGGAGAGAGAAACTTGGCTGCAAGCAGCAAGGTGTCTGCAGAGCAGTGCCAGATTTCAGCAGGGCTCAGGCCACACCGCTGGTGCATTCTGTGTCTGACCAGCACCAGCCCTTCCTCGGGGCACATTTCCCCCAAAAAGGGCTTTGTAGCAGTCAGGCAGCACGAGGGATCTCCCAACTCTGCTGGAATCCCTGAGCAAACCTCACCCCAAAGAGGAGGGACAGACAAGATGTTTGCTCCTTCCCAGGAAAATGAAAACCACGAGAGAACTGAGGTCACTCAGCCATGGTTTGGAGAAGCCTGGATTCTGCCGTGTCCCTCTCAGCACTGAGCACACAGGACTCCTGTGCACTCAAAATTCAAATGGACCCCAATTTCACAGGCACTCAGGTGTCAGCTGGGGCTCTCCTTGCACAGAGAGGCTGCAGAGCTGCAGCACACCTGAGCTCTCCATCCACGCCTGCAGAGCTGCAGTTTGCTTTCCAAACTGATTTTGCCAGGTGTTGTTACAGGAAACCAGCGGTAGGAACAAGACCCTGGAGCCCTGACTCCAGATTTCCACTGATTCCCCACTCCTGACTCCACTGCACCAAGAGCCAGGAATGGAGAATCCCAGTGCCCACTTTCACAACAAAGCCAACAAAGCCACCCCGAGCCCACAGAGCAGCACCCGCTGACTCTGGGTGCTCATAAAGAGCATAGCATCAGCTCCAACACCAATGTAGGATAAATACCCTTGGGCAAAAGGCTCGTGGCATTTCCCTGCCACACTCTGCAGTGCTGCTGCCGCTCCAGACAGCTCAGCTGGAGCTGTGGGTCTCTTTCTGGACACCATCTGAGGTGCAGACTGACCCCCAGCCAACACTTCACCCCACCGTGAACCTCCCAGAGCCCAGCTCACTTGCCAGGCTTATGAAATGAAAAAAGAATAAAATACAACATTATCTGTCTGCATGTGAGTGTTCCTCTCAGCAAAGAGGGATTAAGCATGAACCCAGCAAAACTCAGAGAGAGGCAAGGGCAAACACATCCCCACTTGCCTGCTGCAGAGAGGATGGAAAGGACCCTTCCAAAAACATCTCCCAGCAACAAAAGGTCGCGGATCCATTCAATCCCCGTCATCCTAATAAACCCTGATACCAAGTGATTACGTGAAAAGCTGTCAAGGGCTGCGCTGACCAGAGCAGCCCTCTCACCAGCTTCAAGCAGCTTTGCTGGGGAGGAAAAAAAACTCATAATTCAATCAGCTTGGAAAAGTCTATTCCCCACTGATCCCAAGTGATCAGCCTTCCTGTCAAAGGAACATTACACTCAAGTCGCTGAAGATTTTCACTTCTTTTTTTTTTCCTTCCCCTTTTCATTTTTTAAAGCAGGAATTGAAAGGCAGCAAAGATAAAAACTGTGTTGAACTGGAACTGGTTCACTCAGGGGAAGGAGAAACATAATGCTCTTTCTTGAAATGCTGTTTGGAATCCAGCCCCAGAAAGGAACCTGACAACGGTCACCAGTGTCTGACAGATGCTGAAAGGCAGGAGCAGGAGGGGACAATATGGGCAAGATGGGGCTGGGAGAAGGTGGGGGAAGGCTCTCAGGCAGCTTCCCCCCTTCTCTCCAGCTCTTTGGCAGCCTTGGGGGCAACCTGAAACTCAGGCTGTGAGGACCCAGCTGCCCTGAGTGCCTCCGAGGTGGGGCTGGGAACAAAGGGAAGGCACTGGTGGAGAGTTAAGGATGTTGGGAAATGAAACACTCCATCAGCTATGGAGGAGGGTGAAGAAAGGAGCAGGGGCCAGCAGAGGCACTCACTTTCAGCAAGGCAGTCCATCAGCAGCACCGAGAGGACGTTCACGAGGGAGAGCAGCGAAGACATTCCAGGGCTGGGAAGGATCCTCATCCTCTGCACAGGCCCTGGGCCCCAGCCGGGAAGGCTCCGGCTCAGCGGCAACTGTGGCGTCTCCCCAGCCTGGTCAGCACCTGTGGGGCACAAAGGGACAGCTCTGAGGGCAGGGGCTGGGCAGGGGCTGGGCAGAGCCCGAGCGGCCACGGCAGCGCACGGTGCCTGCAGGGACACGGGGCACCTTCCCTTCCCCAGGGGGGCACTGAGGGGTGGCACTGAGGGGTGGCACTGGGCACCCACCCGGCTCCATGGGGTGAGCCCAGCTCCATGGGTTAAGCTGAGCTCCATGGGGTGAGCCCAGTTCTATGGGTTAAGCTGAGCTCCATGGGATGAGCCCAGTTCTATGGGTTAAGCCCAGTTCCATGGGTTAAGCGCAGCTCTATGGGGTGAGCCCAGCCCCATGGGGTGAGCCCAGCTCCACAAGATGAGCCCAGCCCCATGGGCAGATCCCAGCCCACGTTTGGAGTTTAACCCATCAGGTTCTCTCCCTCCCCAGCACAGGACACAAGGACCCTCTGAAAGGGAAATTTTTCCACAAAAGCACAGGGTGAGGAAGCAAAGCCGAAACCTCACACATGAAAAACCCAGCAAGGAAGGCAACAAATCCCCCCAAGAGAGATGCTCCTGCCCAGGCAGGCTGTGCTCCCCCACCACAGCAGCCCTGACCCCAAGCCAGGTGTCAGGGGGGTGTCCCAGAGCCCCTCTTGCACAGCAAACACACACTGGAAAGGCTCCAGCAAGGCTGGGGTTGCAGCAGCCACTCTGCACTTCTGAAAGCCTCCACCCACTCAGTGCCTCAGTTTCCCCACTTGCAGCACACAGAGGAACCGTGTTACTGAGCCACACAAAACTGGAAGAGAGAATACCTGGGGCAGGGTGGGCCACAGCTGATCCTGGTGGATCAAGCCCATGCAGCCTCCACAGGAGGTGAGGGAGATTTTCTCCTGAGCAGTTCTGCCCTGGACGCGGCAGAATGTGGCAGCAGGACAGAAGCAGCAGATCAGCGGGGCTGTGGCAGGGCAGATCCAGCTCAGCAGCAGCCTGCTCCCCTCACCCTGCCGGCACATTTCCATGGAGACAACTGCTGCCTCCAAAGGGAGCTCCCTGCCCACAGCTTTATCCTGATCCCTGTGCAAAGCTGGAGTGGCATTAAGGCGGCTGTGTGTTCTCAGCCACCACCCCAGCGCTGCGTGTCAACACTGCGAAACGCTTCCCTCGCTCACACAGGTGGGATCTGCCCCAGAAGGGCTGAAAATAGAGTGGAAGCTGCAGCCACAACCTCCTCCCAGGGTCGGCAGCTCAGAGGTTTCCATTGAGCACGGGATAATGGCCAGAGCTGGGCAAGGATCTCTCAGATCTGACAGACTCCTTCCCGCTATCGTCGCTCCAATTAGAAATCAAACCCGGGGTTTATCACCTTTTGGAGGAAAGCCAGGTAGGAGATATTGTACAATGATCAAAGGCTTTGAGAGGACTAAGGGGATAGTGAGGCTGTTGAAGCTTTCTGACACACATCGGGCTGGGAGACTGTCGGGACAGGCCGTGTGAAGGGGCATTTTCATCTTTTTCTGTCCCATTAACTCTCCAAGGCTGAACTGTGCAGAATTAAAAGAAAAGCCAGGATAAACAAGACGTCCCCGTACGTACTCAGCCCTAAAGAACAACTTTTCAGAGAGAAGCTTTGGACTTTGAGGATTACAAAGCTCTGCTGTGAGCTCTGTGCTAGCCCAGATCCTCCGCGCTTCAGCGACAAACGAGCACAAATACTGGAACAAAAAAGGGAAAAAAGCCCCAATCCTATCACTGGGAATCTCTTCAAATGTTTGTTCTAGACACACTCAGAGAAACACAGAGAGGCTCCAGCCAGCCCTGGCTCGGGGTTCACAGGGTTCCAGGGCACAGAACAGCACGTTGGGGCTTCTTTTGTGGCTGTCAGGGGTGAGCAGAGAGTGGGAACAGCGTGAATGGCTGTGATGGGAACTGTTAATTAAACTGGGGATGTGGCAGCGGTGCCAGCACAGCACACAGAGCTGTGCTGCAGCTCCCTGGCTCTCCCTTCTCCCTCCTTCAGTCACGCAGCTCCCGTTCCCACCAGCGAGGCTGGCGTTGCAGAGAGCAAGAATGCACCCGACTATTTTAGGTGCCTGTATTAAAATAAAACCCAACAAACCACGCTGGCTCAGCCACCATTTCAGAAACTCCTGTTTTCCTTTATCAGAGCAGCATATCCACCCCCACCAGTGCCAAAAATGCCACCAAACTCCTCCTTGAGCCTCGTGTGCTCCCCAAACACGGCACCAATGAGAACCACAGCTGAGGGCAGCCAAGAGAAGCAGCACATCCCCAGAGTCCCCCCAGGATGGAGCTGAATGCCAGGGAAATGTTCTGCCTCCCCCAGAGAGAGGAGCCTGGCAGCGCCACCCTCCCACACCCAGCACGGCTTTTCCTGCCCTGTAATGGGCTCTGAAGGAGAAGGTCTGGAAAAGGGGATCCAGAATAGCTCCAAGATGAGAGGAGGAGATGCCAGAGGGTGACACTTCCACTCCAGTGCTAATGTGCTTCCCCAGCCCCTGACGGAGACAGAAAGTGCTGGCAGAGATATTAGGGCATGTCAGCTTCAATGCAGCAGCTCATCCTTCAGAGCAGCTCCATCCCTGCTGTCCCCCTGGATGAGGCATTGTCAGGACAGCAGGATGTGCACCCACCTGGCTCCCCTGAGGACGGGGAGCACAGGCTGGGGCAGAGCTTGCTCCGCTTCCTTGGCAGGGCCCTGGCAATAGGAACAGACACAATTCCTGCCCCCAGTGCAGATCACCCTGCTGCCGCCCAAGGAGGCTGAAACCCAGCGGGAATTGTCCTGATGAAAGCTCCAATCCCGAGGGCTCTGCCACCCCTCCTCAGGGCTCACCTTGTTCTCTCTGGAGCAGGTTTGCTCACCCCTGCCTGTCTCTGAGCCCCCAGCCAAGCTCCTGGCACCAGCCAAGCCAACATAATGGCACTTTTCCTGTGCTGCTCCACAGACCTGCAAAATTCACTAAATTCCCTGGCACAGGATCCCCTGCAACACAAGCAAACCACCTAATAGACCTCAATCCTTGCTAAAGAATGCAATTAAGTGAAGCCATGGCCCCCAGTGGGGTCAGATTTGTGCTAGATACGGTCACATTTCAGGAATAAGATTAATTCTTACAGTAAAAGAGCTCCTGTAAGACATCCATTCTTGTGTGCTGCCTAATCTCCAGCTCTAAGCAAGGCCATGTGTGCAGCCTGTAAGCACCGAGCATTATTAAAAATAATAAAACTGAGGAGTGTTTGCGAGGAGCAGCTCCCAGGGCAGCTCCTGGGACTGAGCCAGGACCCAGGGGAGCGAGGCACAGAGGGTGAAATGCTCTGAAGCACCCACATTTCTTAAGAGCTTAAGTTCCCCTGGGAGTCAAAGGGACTTAACCTAAGCTGCTAAGATGCTTTTGAAGATTTTCCCCCCAGCAAGTCCTGTTTCAGAGGGTGCTGGACACCTAACTCCCTTAAGCTACTTTGGGAATGGCGGGGATACAGGAGGAGGGGTTTGGGTGCCTTGGTCCTCACTGCTCAGAGAGGGAAATGCTGCTAAAAGCCAATATCTGCACAGTGACAGACACTGGGATGGGGCAGAACTGTGCAAGGCTTTCCACAGGAACACAGAATGCTGCAAGGGACATTAAAGATCATGCTGGAGACAGGGACACCTTCCTTAGACCAGGCTGCTCAGAGATGGCCTTGAACAGTCCCAGGGATGGGGCATCCACAGCCTCTCTGGGCAACATTTCGCCATATGTTACCTGTTCTCAGCCCCCACGGAGCTGGTAATTGAAACATTTGCTCTGTGTTTGAAAAAAATCCAGGAGGGAGGAACCATGCATTCATTTCAGGTTCATTACAATATGACAGAGGGAGGAACCGTGCATTCATTTCAGGTTCATTACAATATGACAACTTGGAGAAATAAATCACCAAAAAAAAAAAAAAAAGCACTTGGGCTTCATTTGTGTTTCACCTGCCTGTGAGAAGGAGAAGGGCGATTTTAAAGAAATTCTCTGCAAAAAGTTCCACTAGGATCTAGGAGATGATTAAATATCTTCATTTCCAGCAGCTGCTGTGGGAGAATTGCTCCCATTAGACACATCAATGGAAGCAAACACCTTGCAGGCAGAGGGCTGCACTGGGGGCTCCTCCTTGCAGCAGCAGCAGCTTCGTTTGTGCTGCACATTAACAGAGGTCAGTGGGTCACTTCATTTCCTCCCAGCAACCTCTTTAAAGAGAGAAAGAAAAGCTTTTAGCACAACCACCAGCTCATTTGTCACCTCCCCTGGGGAGGGCAGAGATGAAATTTGAATTCACTGCCCCACAGCTCCAGCTTGCTCCTCTGGCCTTGGCAAGCCCAGCCTGGCCAGGCCTGGGACAGGGACCTGGCCCAGGAGCCCCCCTGGGCTCTGCTGGGGAATGAGGAGGTGCCAAGGGCCAGAGCTGGCTCTGGAGCCCTGCACAGCCCACCCCAGGAGGTACGGGATGGACTGGGCTGGACAGGACCCCAGAGATGCCCTCGTTCCCCCAAAGGCAGGGATGGCACTCAGGGGTCAGGGTACCCAGGACCCCAGAGATGCCCTCGTTCCCCCAAAGGCAGGGATGGCACTCAGGGGTCAGGGTACCCAGGACCCCAGAGATGCCCTTGTTCCCCCAAAGGCAGGGATGGCACTCAGGGATAGGGGTACCCAGGGCCCCAGAGATGCCCTCGTTCCCCCAAAGGCAGGGATGGCACTCAGGGGTCAGGGGTACCCAGGGCCCCAGAGATGCCCTCGTTCCCCCAAAGGCAGGGATGGCACTCAGGGGTCAGGGTACCCAGGACCCCAGAGATGCCCTGTTCCCCCAAAGGCAGGGATGGCACTCAGGGGTCAGGGTACCCAGGGCCCCAGAGATGCCCTCGTTCCCCCAAAGGCAGGGATGGCACTCAGGGCATCCCTGGGGTACCCAGGGCCCCAGAGATGCCCTCATTCCCCCAAAGGCAGGGATGGCACTCAGGGTAGGGGTACCCAGGCCCCAGAGATGCCCTGTTCCCCCAAAGGCAGGGATGGCACTCAGGGATAGGGGTACCCAGGACCCCAGAGATGCCCTGTTCCCCCAAAGGCAGGGATGGCACTCAGGGGTCAGGGTACCCAGGGCCCCAGAGATGCCCTCGTTCCCCCAAAGGCAGGGATGGCACTCAGGGCATCCCTGGGGTACCCAGGGCCCCAGAGATGCCCTCATTCCCCCAAAGGCAGGGATGGCACTCAGGGATAGGGGTACCCAGGGCCCCAGAGATGCCCTCGTTCCCCCAAAGGCAGGGATGGCACTCAGGGCATCCCTGGGGTACCCAGGGCCCCTCCCAGCCTGGCCTGCAGCACTGCCAGGGATGGGGCAGCCACACTCTGGGTACTTCAGGTGCCATCTCCACCAGCTGTGCAGATCTCAGAACAGGCCTGATCCTGCCCACAAAAAAGGAGGTGATGGAGCATTTCACCTTTGCACCCCGAAACTGCTGGACACAGTTTCTCCTCTGGGCTTGAATGCAGCTCCCCAAGGCACTCCTGAAGGCAGGCCAGGGGTTTGGCAAACACAATTAGAGCAGGCAGCAGAGATCCTTCAGAGTGAAGCATGGCTGTTTATCTATCACGGAGTTACTTAGATCTTAAAAAAATATTTACAAGAAAGAGGCAGAGCATTATCTTCCACGGGGAAACAAACACAGATGGAGGAAAAAAAAGAGCTTTGATCAGGACTGTCTCGGTCCTATTCGCTGCTTTTCATCCCCAGATCTCCAAGTGCTTTAATATGACAGCATTATCCCTTTTTACAATGTGGGAAACCAGAGGAAACTGCACACCAAGACAGCTCGCTGTGTTTGCACATACACACACGCACACACAGAGCCTCTCTCTCCCTCCGTTTTTTCCCCTGTGGCATTTCTGCTCCTCCCATGTGTGTGAAGTGCCCAGCAGTGTCCCCAGGCAAGGGGCACAAGGGGCATTTTGGGGCACAGCTGTGTGGGCGCTCCAAGATTCGCTGCTCCCTGCCCGGGTGTGATGGCACCGCAAGGGCTGAGCTGTGCTCACTGCAGGACAAAGCAGAGGGAGAGCTCGGGGCTGGGCCGGGCTGCTCAGGAGGAATTAATTCCCCCTGCAGTGACAGCTGTGACAGGCAGGGATGCGTCAGGAGCGTTCAGCAGGTGCAGCCCAGCACGGACAGGGCACAGGGGCAGCGCCAGCCCGAGGAGGAGGAGGAGGGGGGGGAAGCACAGCTCCCCTGGCCTGGCTGCACCCTGCTGAGGGAGCCCTGGGCACTGTGGCCACAGCCCAGGGAGGATCCCGGACAGAGGCAACCCCAGAACCACCAGAAATCGCAGGAGCATCCTCCTGGACCGGCGCAGAGCAGGAGATGTGGCTCTCTGCAGGGCTGGGCTCTCCTCCAGGATGCACAAAGGGAAGGATCTGACCCAGGGCCCCATTCCCCTCCCCTTCCACACAAACTCTCCCCATCCTTCAGCATTTCCCAGCAAACCACCCCAATCTCTGCCGAGCGTCCCTCGGCAGCACAAACCGTCAGCTAAATTGCCTTGTGGCTCAGGGTAATGCTTCACGTTTCTTTTTCCCTGCCTCTGAGCTTTATTTATTTATTTAGGAAGTCATTCATCATTAGGCCCAGCTCAGCTGCCTGACAGACTGGGAGCTCCTCAGGGCACAGACTGCATCCCCGTGCCTCTGTGCTGGCACCAACAGTGCCGGGAAGGAACCGCATCCCAGCCCACCCTGCAGCTCTGCCAGGGCCACCAACACCACCCTGTGACACCGAGCACTGCTGAACCACCAGCATCGCCCTGCCAGGGCCACCAACACCACCCGTAACCGAGCACGCGAACACAGACGCCAGGGCACCAATACTGTAACCGAGCACTGCTGACACACGCCCGCCAGGGCCACCAACACCACCCTGTGACACCGAGCACTGCTGAACCACCAGCATTGCCCTGCCAGGGCCACCAACATCACCCTGTGACACCGAGCACTGCTGAACCACCAGCATCCCCCTGCCAGGGCCACCAACACCACCCTGTGACACCGAGCACTGCTGAACCACCAACCACGGCTAAACCACCAACACCCCCTCCCAAAGCTCCTGCTCCCCAAGCCTGGCACCTGGGCTGATGGGTGACACTGGGTTACTGCACACAGCAGAAGGACAAAAGAGAAAATCTCAACCAAGAGCCCGAAGAGCTGCTTTTGCTGCCCACACCAGCAAAAGCACACAGCCTTGCTCATGTCTGGAGTCCAAGCTGAGGAAAAGCCTTTTTCTGAGATCAAGTGCAGGCTCAAATCAGCTCCACATTCCTGGAGAGGAAAGGCTGCCTGGCCTCACATCTCCGCGAGTCCAACTAAGAACACATGAGAGAACCACTCAGCAATGAGGAGCTGCTGCTTTCCTGGCTTGCAGCATGGCACGACGATGACCTGGACCAGGAAGAGCCCATCCAGATGGCATCAGTGCCTCTGACCAGGCTAATCCCTCCAGCCTTGGCTTTCTGCTCCCTTCACACAGAAATCTGGATGCTGCTGCATCTTGTGACCTTCTCCAGCCTCCAAAGGGCTCTGCCAGGTCTGCACAGGGACCCCCTTTGTGCTCAGCAGCAGGGAATGACAGCCCCCTCCTCCACCCCAAAGGAGCGGGGCAAAGCCCATTCCTGGGGCTGGCACTGCTGCCCCTCCCTGATGGGAGCTCACCTGCTGACAGACACCTGCCTGGCCTTCCTCCAGCTCCTCAACTCTTCTGCAGCCCTCTGGTTTCCCACAAAACAGGTGGCTCTTACCAAAAAGTCTCGTGCAAACCGTCCCCTGAGGACAAGCAGTGGGTTCCCAGCCCCACAGCCAGGCCAGGAGAACGGGAGGCCAGTCCCTGACCACAGAGATCCCTGCTGTGGTGTGCAGAGGGTGGCAAGCTGCTCCTCTCCTCCTGGCGGCCCAGCAGAGCATCTCCCACCAGTCCCAGCCCGAGCAGAAGGAAAAAAGAGATGAAAAATCGAAACGAAGGAAAAAACCATTCAAGAAAGTTAATTAGGAACACAAGGGTGCTTTATCAGCTCCGGCTGTGAGTGCTGGGTGGGTGTAGGATGTCACCAGCCCCTGCCAAGAACGACCTCCTCATTACCGGGATCGCCGATCGATCGCCGATCAATCGCCTCCTTCTGGCGTCTCCATCAGCTCCTGCTGCTCCTCTGAGCACACCAGGGCAGCAGGGCAGGGCCACCTGGGCAGGGCCACCTGGGCAGGGCCACCAGGGCAGGGCCACCTGGGCAGAGCCACCTGGGGCACCC
This sequence comes from Camarhynchus parvulus, assembly GCF_901933205.1. Classification (NCBI taxonomy): domain Eukaryota; kingdom Metazoa; phylum Chordata; class Aves; order Passeriformes; family Thraupidae; genus Camarhynchus; species Camarhynchus parvulus. Next base: position 1,575,797 of record NC_044598.1, read on the forward strand.
TCCTGCTCTCCCAGCAGGGCATCGCCCAGCGAGGGCAGCACCAACAGCCCCAGCTGCATCCAGATTTTGCACAGCTTTTACACACAAACAGACTCATTTTGGCCCCCAAGTAGAAGCAGTCCCCAGCAATATGAGTTATGAGTGAAATAACCCCAAAAATACCCAAACTGCATGCAGGCACACACCTGACACCAAAAGCAAATTACAAAACTCTCTCTAAATGCAACAACCTGGAAGATTTAACCAGCCACAGGCAAGGAACCTTCTCCCTCCCAGCCCACTGAACCCAGAGAGGCTTCCATGGAGGATGTTGGTCTGGATTTACAGTAAGACAGAGGAAAAGTTAATTGCTTATCATTAGGGCTCCCTTTCTCATGAATTCCAGCCCAGGAACATCCCTAGCCCACATACAGGCAAGCCAAGAGCCTTGGTGAACACAAAAGAAAAGAAATAAATTTCCTTTTTAAGGCCTGCAGACCTTATGGCCACCCTTGTCTGCACATCCCTGGGCAGCAGGCTGGGGGATGCCACGGGATTGCTGCAGTGCACTCTGCTCATCAGTGAGAAACACACGACAGGAAATAAAAGTAGCGCAGCAAACACGCCAAGTTTCTCCTAATTGCTGTTTGATGGTAAATGAAAATCCTTGTGGCAACAGCAGAGCTGAAGAGCTGCTTGCCCTCCTCACACGCCGTGGAAGAGGCAGAGCCGTGCTCCAGCGAGGAGGGGACAGAGGAGCAGCCACAAACCCCCCAGCAAATCCCCCTGCAGGCCAGGAGGGGCTGCTGAGCTGCAGCAAGGAGGATAAAGAGCCTTGTCTTTCTTTGTTCTGGCACAGAGCTGCCTTCATCACCATCTTGCTGATTAGTGACCAGCAAGGAAAGCTAATCAAGGTGATTAGCAAGTGTTCCCTTCCCTGGGTTTTGCTCCGGAGGGCTCGGGCAGGGCGGCTCCACAGCCACAGGCCCAGCAATGCCTTTTGTCCACGCCAGGACCAACAGTGCTGCCAGCAAGCCCCACTCAGAGTGCCCCCTGGGCACTGAGATGTCTCTCCTGGGCCTCCCCTCTGGAGCTCACCCTGCCCTCTCCTTCAGCACTCATCCCCTCCCCATGTGCCAGGCGCTCCAGCCCTGCCAGCCAACACAGGGGGCTAAATTCCATAAAGAGGATTTGGTTCTGAGCTTGCAAGACAGAAGATGAGCAAATCCCTTCCCTTGCTCTGGCAGGAATCCTGTGTCTCAGACCCACCAGCCAGGGGAGATTAAGAAAGGAGGAGAGAAAGAAAAAACCCATCCATCACTTGCTGTTGTGATCTCATCTGAATTTAAGAGCTAAGCTGGGAGGATGCTGGGTCACTGCTTGGGCTGGTGGAGCCCTGCAGACCACTGGACACCAGAAGAGACTGGACAGAGTCTTAGGCTGCACTGCTCAAGGTCAGCAGCAGGGTCAGGAAGCCACGTTCTGTGCTTGCCTTCCCTCTGATTTAATTCTGGGCTGTCTGTCTGGGGAAGCCTCTGGCTCTTGTCACATCCTTGCAGAGAGCCCCAGCTGCAGCAGGTGCCTCCAGAAATCGCCCTCGTGCATTGATGGCAGGCCCACAAATCACACCAACGTGCAGCAACCTCGGATGGCACGAGCCAGGGGCGCTCCCACGGCGAGCAGCTCAGCCAGGCAGGGCTCCGCTGCCATTCCATCTCCCGTACAAGATGCAAAACTAAGAGGCTGCTAACTAGGCAGCAACTGGGAGTAACACCATCCCCAGAGTACTCCAGCTCCTGCCTGACAGCCTGATCTCACCCGGCTGGTTTGCTGCTGCTGAATGTGTGTCCCTCCCCTTCTGCTCCCAGCAGCTGTAGAGCCCAGCCCAGCCCAGCCCAGCCGTGGCTGCTCCCACTGCCTGGCCTCCAGCAGCCCCTGCACAGCCCAGCCATGCATCAGAGGTGCCTTAAAACATTCATAAGCATTTGGAGGTTGGTAACATCCCTGCTGTAGGAAAGGAGCTTGTGAGAGCACCCTGGGAGAACACTGCCATTACCCAGCGTTCAGAAAGCCTCCACCTGCTCGGCACGTCGGTTTGGATTTCACTTCAAACCAACAGAAGGGCTCCTTCTGACAAGCTGCTGAGATCATCTCGGGGTCTTTGTGGCAGTCAATCACCAGAAGGATCAGCAGGAGGAGGCTGGCTGAGTGATGTTTCTGCAGGGCCATGAATTAAACATGCAATAATATTTCCTGGGCAGGCGAGGAGCATCCCCAGGCCACGGGGATGTGTGTCCCCCATCTCCAGCAGGGCACTGCCTCACAACAGCAGACTCCTTCCCTCTTGCTCATCAGGGCTGCAGGAGCTGCCCAGGGCCCTGACCCTCAGCCAGGGCTCGGAGTGACTCGTCCACCTTTGGGGCACTGAGCCAAGCAGGAGCTGCTCCAACAACAAATCTCTCCTTGGACAGGCAGAAGCCACCATATTGCAGAAAATGGCTTCATTGTCACTGCACCATCTGGAGTCGCCAGGAAATGCAACTTTTTTTGTCCCCATCAATTAGCAAAGGGAGAAATCTGCTGTCCCCTGAAAGGCAGAACTTCCAGCTTTCTCCTGGGGCTGGCTTGGGAGCTGAGCCCCCCTCCAGCACCTCTGGGATTTATAACACCCTGTACCCAACCCTCTCTGCTTTTGGGAGCTGACCCACAGCCTCCCCTCAGAATCCCAGAGTGGTTTGGCTTGGAAGGGACCCTAAAGATCCCCTTGCTCCCATCTCCTGCCACGGCTCCACCAGAAGGTGGAACCGCCCCAGCTCAGACTGTTGGCAGCACTCTGGGGCTCCCACCTTGCTGGAGAGCAAGGGATTCCCGTGGTTAAATTTCCTAAAACCAGAAGAGATGAAAAACCTCCACGGCACCCCTTTGACCAGAGGCTGGGCACGGTGTGGCTGATCCAGAGGGTGCTGGGAGCATCTCCAGTGGGAGAGAACTGCTGGTGCCCCATGGGGGAGGCTGTGTGGGGCTGAGCCAGCACTGGGGCCACAGCCAGGGATGGGCACAGCCAGGGATGGGCACAGCCCAGGCATGGGAGCACCAGCACTGCAGGGTTTTAGGGAGACCAGGCATGCATCTGCCTCCAATGACTTCCAAACACACTTGGGCCAGCCAGAGGGACTAATTGACCTTCCAACCTCCCTTCTGTCGTTACTTTCTGTGGTTTTACAACCTCTCTAAATGGTTCATTTATCCTGAGTGAATTCCTGCTGCATCCTGCTCACCAGCCAGCTGTGAGCACCTCGCCTGTGTGAGGGCAAAGCTGCTGCAGGTTCATGGATGGACCCGGCACAGGGCAGGGCACAAGGAAGAAAGCAGGGGGTGGGGAGGACCCCAAACAGCTCTTGCTGAAAGAATATTAATGAGAAGCATCTTAAATCCCTCAACTTCAGGGCTGTTCACTGGCCTGAATTAAGCCCAGGCCCTGCAGGTGATACCTCGTGGCCAGGGTGCTCTTGCCTGGAAGGGGTCAGTGATTCCAGCAACAAGGACACCAATTAAAGCTTTTAATGATGCAAGCCCAGGACCTTGCAGAGCCCTGAGCAGCCTCTGCCCAGAGCTCTCTCTGCTAATAACCCCGGGCTGGGGCCGAGCCACGGGTGCTGGGCTGCCTGAAATATTTATGGCAATCAAGGATTGCTTCTTTCCTGCCCCTAATGAAGCCCCCACACGCTCCCTGCGTGCCTGTCGCAGACCAGTCTCCTCCCAGGGCCTCCAGGGGCACCAGCACAGCTCTGGAGCAGCGAGGCAGGCTGCCAGGGAGGGACTGGAGTTTGTTTTTAAAGCCTCCCCCCAGCCCTTTCCCACTACAGCCTCGGCTCGAGCTCTCTCGTTAATCTAATTGTTCTCCTAATGAAGATCTGCAATTCCTCAAACATTAATTACCAACGGCAGCAGCAGCAGCAGCTGTGGAACAAGAGCTCCCTGTTCCTAATAATACGCTTCACACTTTCGCCTGCCACAGCTCAATTTAGCTTTGCGTGATTTGGCTGGGGGCAGATAAATAATATTCCAGCTTTGGGGCTCAGCAGACAAACCCAGGAGGAGGCAAAGCCCTCCCCACACCCTGGGGCATAGCAGGTCCTCAGCTTGCTCCAAAAATCCCTGGTTTGTTCCACCTGCAGCTCTGTCAGGCACCGTCCCCATCCTGCAGCTCTGGGCAGGTGCAAAGGGCCAGGGAGGGAGGGATGGAGGCATGAAAACCCATCCCCATCCCATCCCCATGCCATCCCATGCCATGCCATCCCATGCCATCCCATGCCATGCCATCCCATGCCATGCCATCCCATCCCATCCCCATCCCCATCCCATTCACAGTAAAATGGAGCAGAAATGAAGGGGAAGGTTGGTGGGCATGGTAAAACTCAAGCAGGACCAAAGCTGGGGCTGCCCTGGGTCCCTGGCAGTGCCCAAGGCCAGGCTGGATGGGCTTGGAGCAGCCTGGGGCAGTGGAAAGGGTCCCTGCCCATGGCAGGGGGTGGAATGCGATGGGCTTTAAGGTCCTGCCAAGCCAAACCACTCTGTGATCCTATGATTTTGGGGGTGGTTGATCTGTTCCACACCCCTGCTCCCCTGTGATCCATAGCACAGAAATGGAAAATCACTGCTCGTGTTCACTGAGGTCAGCCCCTTCTATCCCTCATCCCTCCAGCCCAAGGGCACGAGGGGGAATGGGGAGGAAGCTGTGCCCAGGCAGGGGAGAGCTGCCAGGCAGGTCCCACCTTACAAAAGAGGCTCAAAACCTCTTTTGGGCTGGGAAAAGCAGCTGGAAGGAGAGGAGCCAGGAAAGGCTGTGGCAGCCCCTGTCGCCAGCACTGCACAGCCAAAAATACACAAGGGGAACAAAACAACGCACACACACACAAAAAAAAAGCCCACAAGAGTTTTCAATGACAAAAGCAAACAAATAGATTTGTGAATAAATATTGATTTGACAGGAAGTGAGACAAACCCTTCCAAAAACACTCTCTGGCACTGGGTCCCTCTCCCAGCACAATGAGCAGTCCTCATCATTTCCTGGGTGCCTTTGCACGGTTGGCAGCTTCAGCTGCCCTGCAAGGTTTTGGGTTGTGGGGGTTTTTGGTCTCCCCTGTGCCTGGAACACCTTGAGAGATGCCCAGAAATAAATGCACAGCCTGGGGAGCCAGTGCTGGGCAAAGCGAGCAGCACAGTGAGCAAAAATCCCCAATATTCACCCCAGTTCCTCTCTTGGGGTGGCCCTTAATTCTCTCCAGCACTACAGGCTCAGTTTGGTCTAAAGGAGTTAGGCAGAAGGAGTTGAGTTAGGCTCCCTTCAGCCAAAGCTCAGGGCTGAGTCAGAGCCAGAGTCAGAGGGCCAGGGTTTGCTCCTTCCCTCGCTTCTTCCTGACCACAAACACATCTGCACACTCCCTGATCCTCCCCAGACATGCACAGGGCCCTTTCATCCTGGAAAACCCCCAGAGCCCTGCTGCTCTGCAGGGGTTAATGAACGTGCCCGTGCAGGGAATTTCGGCTCCTGGCTCCCACTACAAAGCAGGCTGGCTGGGAGATGGGTGGGAGAGATGGGCACTGGTTCCTCCATGGCAGCACTGGGGCGCTGGGGGAGGCCCAGACCCAGGGAGCTGCCCCTGCCCTGCCTTGCAGAACCCCTTGGAGCACCTTGGTGAACGTCCTGCTGAACCCACTTTGCCTCCTGCAGCCCCCCAGAGGCACAGAGGTGCAGCAGGAAGCACCAAGAGCAGCCCTGCTCATATTTGGGGGTTTCCCACTCAATTGCCAGCCTTGCTCTGCTTATGGAATCCAGCTGAGGGACCAAGGTGGCAGATTTCACCTGGTTCACCCCCAGGACCACCACATCAGGGGATCTCAGGTCATTGAGACCTGAGGCCCCTCACGGTGCTGGGCTTTCTGTGCTGGGAGGGAGAAAACAAAGAAAAACCCTTTTGTGGAGGCGTGCAGGATCCATGCTGAGATGCTCAGGCCAGAGTCACATGTGTGCCCAGTGCCTGGGGAGCTCTGGGATGCAGCACCTCCATCCTGGCCAGGGTGTATCTGCAGCCAGTGTCTCAGTGGGGATGGGATGGGATGGGATGGGATGGGATGGGGATGGGGATGGGGATGGGATGGGGATGGGGATGGGGATGGGGATGGGGATGGGGATGGGGATGGGTGGATTGGGGATGGGATGGGATGGGGGATGGGGATGGGATTGGGGATGGGGATGGGGATGGGGATGGGATGGGATGGGATGGGATGGGATGGGATGGGATGGGATGGGATGGGATGGGATGGGATGGGGATGGGGATGGGATGGGGATGGGATGGGGATGGGGATGGGATGGGGATGGGATGGGATGGGATGGGATGGGATGGGATGGGATGGGGATGGGATTGGGGATGGGGATGGGGATGGGGATGGGATGGGATGGGGATGGGATGGGATGGGGATGGGATGGGGATGGGATGGGATGGGATGGGATGGGATGGGATTGGGGATGGGGATGGGGATGGGGATGGGATGGGATGGGATGGGATGGGATGGGGGATGGGGATGGGATTGGGGATGGGGATGGGGATGGGATTGGGGATGGGGATGGGGATGGGATGGGATGGGATGGGATGGGATGGGATGGGGATGGGGATGGGATGGGATGGGATGGGGTGGGTGGGGGATGGGGGGGGGTGGGTGGGATGGGTGGGGTGGGGATGGGGATGGGATGGGATGGGAGGGGGGATGGGGATGGGATGGGATGGGATGGGATGGGATGGGATGGGATGGGATGGGGATGGGGATGGGATGGGATGGGAATGAGACACTGGCTGGAGATACACCTGGCCAGGATGGAGGTGCTGCATCCCAGAGCTCCCCAGGCACTGGGCACACATGTGACTCTGGCCTGAGCATCTCAGCATGGATCCTGCACGCCTCCACAAAAGGGTTTTTCTTTGTTTGCTCCCTCCCAGCACAGGAACCCCAGCTCGCAGCTTTCCTGCTCATTTCGTTTTCAATGAGTGAATTAGCAGGCAGCCAGCTGACTTGAACATCCCCTTATCTCTGCACCAAGCTCGCTGCCGAGGATTTGCATAATTTTAATCTTTCCCACCAATGAGCATGAAAAAATGAGTTTTCCACTATTTTATCTCCTATTTGTGTTCAATAAACAGAGCTGGCGGCTCTGCTCCGGGGGTTCACACTGGGAACAGGGAGGAAGGAGGAGGGGGAGGATCCCATCTCCAGCACTGGGCCATGTGAAGGGTTAAACCAGAGGGGGAAGGCTCTGCAAAACTGCTCCACAAGCTGCAGCTGGAGATGGGTTTGAAGCCCAAATTTCCTCATCCAATCCCAGCTGTTTTCTCCAGAGTTCCTCTCCTACCCCCCAGCTCCAGCTGTCAGGCTCCCTCCCATCACCAGGACCTTTGGTTTCCCTCCCAAGCACAGAGTTTGCTGGACTCACCCCAAGTCCAAGGCTGCAGATCCCAAGAACATCAGGGCTCCAGGGATGGGGCGGGAAGTGCTTGGAAAATGAGGTCCCACCTGGAGGAGCCTCCTTGTGCAATCACAGGAGCCATGCAAATGTGGGGACACGCACAAAACTGCCAACGCAGGGCTTCGGGGGTTTTAATTAAATACTTTAAAAGAAAAGCACATCCCAAATATTTGAGCTTGTCTGTATTAAAATAAGGCACTGAAAAGAGAATGGTCCCGCTTCCCCCTTTCTGCTGCAGAACAAAAACATCATTTTGGGCAGCACACAGAGGCAAGACATGCATGAGGATTACAGCTGGAAATCAAGGCTGCCCTGAAGGAAAAGGAAATGCAGAGAAAGCTGAGGCTGTCCCTGCAGGTTCTCCACTCACGAGCAGGGTGGAAGGTACAAACGTGGAAACACTCTTTAAATGTCTTTCCTCCCTTGGAGCCAAGCGCAGGTCAGGGCACACCCCAGCCAAAGGCAGGGGCACATCTCCACCACCTCCAGAAAACCTGCGCTGGCTATTGCACCCAGGTGTTGCAAAATGTGGAATATGTAAAATTTTCCTAAGTAAGAATGTTCTTTGATGTTTGGTCTTTGTATGCTTTCAAGCCTAATCAGCAAAAAAGGGAGATTTAATCCATGAAACAGAGTAACAAACAAGCTCGAAGTGATATCCAGGTGTTAGAAAAACAAATTACTTGTTGGTAGAAGTGCCTTGTTAAAGTTTAGGGCTGGACATGCTCCTCATGATCTCAGAGCTAGAGCGAGGTTAACAAAGCTTGGAAAGAAGGATGTACCACTGATAATGGATGCAAAGAATGCAGAATTTACAGGCCACAAGGACATCTGGCAGGACTCCAAAGATAATGAAGAAATTAATAAAGCCAAGTCAGCAATTGTGCTGAAATCAGCTCCAAGTGGGTAAAGGGTAATTCTGGCAGGGGCAGACCATGACCACGATGTTGGTGGATGACTCAGGGAGGGCCCAGGGGCTGGTTTGCCCCAGAATGCAGGGATTCACGGCAGTGGGGTGGCTCACAGGATGGTTCCTGCCTTTCTGGGGCTGAGGGTCCCCCAGGAGCACCGTGGAGAGGACGGGGTGTCAGGAACCCGGGGTGCAGTGTTAATTCCAGCAGCTCCAAGGAGCCATTTCTGCCTCTCCTGCAGCTCCTCCCACTGATCCTGCCCCCACAAAGCCCCTGCCACCACCCATCTGCACCCAGAGGTGCAATTACCTCCCCTGGGCTCTCTAGTTATGCTTAGGAACCATATAATCTTCCAGACCAAAAACATAATTAAAGAGTCCGAGTGCCTCGGGATGGAGACCTCTCTCCTGCCACCACTCTCATCTTCTCTAAAAATTCCCCAGCACAGCAGCCCCGTGCCAGGGCCAGCTCAGAGCCCTGCAGGGCTGGGTGTCCCACCAGGGCAATGCCCCCAGATGTCCCCAAATGGCCCAGGAAGGGGCTGCCCCCCTGGGAACCAGCTCTGCTGCCCCTGGGGCTCCCCAGGGGTCACCTGGGCCAGGAAAGGTTAATTCAGATTTAATTCTAATGTGCTTTATCTAACCAATTTTAAAGCCTTGGGTAGACAGACTAATTGGGAATTAAGGGACTTTGATGAGCTCTGCTCTCCCAGCAGAACCAATCTGGAGTTGCACCCGGTTCATTCCAGACAAACCCAGCTTCCAGATGAGATGGAAAGGCACAGGGAAATGGAAACTTGCACAAGGGAATATCAGAACCCAAAGAGTTTTCCCCAGAAAAGGAGGTGGAGGGGCAAGAACAATAACATGGAGCAGGGAGAGAGAAAAAAAGAGAAGCAAAACCCAACTCTGAAACAGCCCTGGGGGAGAGCCACTCGCCCAGACTTGCTGTAATTACACTCCTACTGCTGGGTACAAAGCTCCTGCCTTGGCCCTCTCATAAAGCTGGAAGAAGGAAGGTGAAAGAAATATTTTTTTTTTAAATATATATCCCGAAGGGTCAAAACAACCTTTTAACTTGTCAACTAGCAAGTTCAAACAGGACTGCAAGCACTGCTTTCCATAGCTTCCAGGGAGACACATCCAGAGCAGCTGAGCTCAGGTCCCCCAGCCTTTACAGATTTTCTGACAGCCAGAAAAACCAAGGTGAAGGTACTGGCAATGGACACCAAATCCACTCCCCAGCAGGAGCAGCAGCCTGGGCACTGTGATCCAGCACAAGAACCAGAGCTGCAGCTGAACCGTGAGCTCCAGCCCAGCTCCATCACCCCTCATCCTGGGGCAAACCCTGCACACCAGTTTCCACATCCTTCGCTGTAATTAAACCCTTCCCTGGCAGCACAGATCCACGGGGCACAGCTGGCCCGTTCCCTCTTCCCTTTTCCCTTGCACCTTTGCAAACGGTTCAGCCAAACCCAAGCAAATGCCCAAGAAAAACATTATTTTAGAGCCCTGCTCCTCGCAAGCCCAGGGCTGGCACAGCTTTAGCCTGAGCTTGTTTGGGCATTGCCCAGCAGCCAAAGCACAGATGGAGCTCCCACGAGCCAGGCAGGGAAGGAAAAGCCAAGGGACCCCACAAGTTCTGCCCTCCCTTGCTACTTTACAGGAAAATTTAAGTCTGCTTTGATGTAACTTTCTCCTGAGGCTGCTCAGCCCATACAGAGCCTCCAAGTAACCAGGGAGCACCTGAAGGAGGAAACAAAAGCAGCATCCACAAAGCTCCTGATGCTTATTTCAGTAAATCCACACCTTCCTCAGCTCCCCTTGGCTGCCTGTGCCAGGTCTGGACATTCATGCCACCCCAGTGCTGCTGCTGCTGCTGAAACCAGCAGCAGAAAACTTCCTAAAAACTCACTTTTATTGCTTGAAGTGTTGGCTGCCTTCCCCTGCTGGCCTGGCGATGTCCTGATGGGATCCAGCACAGCTCAGGCTAGATGCTCCTCTTCCCTTGACTCTCAGGCTCTTTTATGTGCCCTTCAATACCCCAGTGCAATCCTTGCCAGCCAGAGAGTGATGAATCCACCTGAGGAAGGACCAAGGGAGTCTGGAGGTGCCCTGGTGGTGCTGAGCGCCTGCTCTGTCCCAGCAGACCTTCAGAGCAGTCAGTGGTGTGCTGTAAAGGCTGGGCTGGGTTTTACAGGTCTGTCCTTGGTGCATCTGTGGGGACACATGTGCAGAACAGCCCAGGACAAAGCTGATTTTCAGGTTCTGAAGTGATTAGAGGAATGCTCAGATGAGGACTTTCCTGTGTTTGGTCTCTGTGTTTTTCTTTTTGGCTTCTTACGCAATATTTACAAGGGAAAAAAGGTGTCTGAAGCAGCAGCTTATAAACACAAGCATTTTTGTAAATCCTCCTCCCACTTCCAAGATTGTATCAACAAAAGAAAAGAGGAGGCAGGGAAAAAAAAAACCATAAATAGGAGTTTCACATTGACAGAGTCTCTTTGAACAACTTTCAAAGAGCTCCAGTACCTGCTCCTCCATTTGATTTTGGTTTTCTCAGAATATCTACAGCGTGCTCCTCCAGGTACCAAAGGAATCCAGCAGCCCAGGTCCCTTTTCTGAGCTGCCCCTTGGAGAGAGCAGCCCTGGCGCAGCAGCTGTGCAGCTCTCGCAGGACTGGGGGTTGCTGGGATGTGTTTCAAGCTTTGCTCAGGGCTCAGGGGCTGCACCTCGATGCTGCAGGGCTGGAGCCAGCCCCAGCTCAGCCCTGCAGTGGCTGCTCCCCCCAAGGCAGAGCCCTGACTTCCCCCAAGCATGGAGGAGAGCTGAGCCCCTCTTAGCTGGGATCATTAGGAGCGAAAGCAAGCAGGAACCTTGAGCACACGCTGCCAAATTTTGGCAGCTGAAGGGATTTAAAGCATTGCAGCCCTTTGCTGGATGCCATAACCTTATTTTTAAACGAGCACTTCCAGGTATTGACCTCCTACACTCAGGACTTGTAAGAAGAGGTAAAGAAAAGAGTCCCCAGATCCCATCACAAACATTGCAGAGACCAGGGAGAGATCACCCCTCAAATCAGCCACTCCTAAACCGAAGTATTTATGCACTATCAAAGTCGGGAAATCATTTATTAGCCTGAATCTCAGCCATGAATTTCACAGCCTTTGTGGGGCAGGGGTCTGCCCCAGGCTGAGGCTGTGCCCTGCTCAGAGCAGCCTGGCACTGCAGCTCCCTCGGGCACACCCCAGGGCCGAGGTTGATGCAATGCCTACAGACATCGCTCTCCATCCTTCTAAACAGAAAACCAAATGAAAAACCAACCTGCACGACAGAGGCAGCCCAGGGACCTGCAAGTGACAGCCAAGTCCAAGGGACAATCAGGTTTTGGATTATGATGGGAAAGAAGAGCTGCATATACATGAGCACAAACCGTAAATAAACTGGAAATAAATCCCGTGGATATGGTGACAGCAGGCCACAGACGGCTCTGTACAAATTGCCTTTTACCAGGAAATGCCATTATATCAGGGTTTATGGGCCTCCCTGAGATGGGCACAGGCAGAGCTGGAAACACTGCCACAGCAGGCAGCAGGCAAAGGGCAAATCCATGAGGAATTCCTGGTGCCAGCAGCACAGCTCTGCTCCCCACCTGCAGGGCGAGGGGGAAGGAGCAGGACCCTGCACTGCCAGGAAGCACTGCTGGACAAGGGCATTTCCATCACACACCGTGCCAACCCATGAGAATCAAATTCCCACTCTGCCCTTCCCATGGTGAATGAGCTGCCCAAATCACTGTGCCTCAGTTTCCTCCCGTGCTCAGGGAATAGAGGATGCTGAAGAGCTTTTTAACACCACCAAGTATCTAATTCACTGAAGATGATTAAGTGCCTTAAAGATTTCTGAAGGAGCTGCTATAGGAAGGCATTAATTTAAATATCTAGTGGCATAGAACATAATGCCAGGCAGATTTCCTTCCATTCTTTTATAATAGCTTAATAATCCTCAAAATAGTTTCATTGTTAATACTCCTGTTGTGTATTTTATTAGGGCTTTTTAAACTGTAAAGCAAGGTAAACACTCCACATTTCTCTAACACCTACCAAAGAGCTTCTGAGAGAGAATCACTTAAATCTTCACAAACACCCGTGTGGGGGGACCAGCCCTGAGCATCATCCCCTTTTCATGCCAAATCCCCTTTTCACCCAGGATCATGGGAGGCTGCAGGGCAGCAGGAGGCTGGTTCTTCCCTCAGTTTTTGCCTCCTCTCCTGCCCACAACAGGAGCAGCACACAGGGTACACCTTGCTGGCAGGGCAAGGACACAGCAAGTTATTTATCTTCTAAACCACAGAAAGCCTGGGGGTGTTAAAGCCTGTCCAGACCCACAGAGAGCACGGGGCCCATGCCCTCCTCCTGCTCCCTGGCACTGCCAGGTGATGCTCCCACTGTCTGCCATCCTCTCGGCCCTGGTGCTCCTGCTGCATCCCCTGGGGAGGCCACAGCACTCGTTATCACCATCCCAAAAATGCAAAATGGAACCATGCAATATTCCCTGAGCTGGGAGGGACCCACAGAGACCACCCAGTCCAAGCCCTGGCCCTGCTCAGCCCCAGCAATCCCACCCTGGGCATCCCTGGGATGTGTCCAAACACTCGTGGAGCTCCGGCAGCAGAGCCACACCAATGCTGTGGCTGGACAGGAGTGGGGGTTGTTCAATCTGCAGATAAATCTCAGCTAGAGATAGGAAAAAACCCAACAAACAAACAGGTCCGGCTCTCTTGAGAGGAAAAAAAAAAAAAAAAAAAAGAAAATGAAACAAAGTAAAGTTTTCTAAGGTCTGCAGTGAAAACCACCCTCCCCTCCAAGAAAATACACAGAAAGAAAAATGCAGGATCAGCCAGAGTTGCTGATGGAGAGGCCCCAGGGTATAGTCAGTTATTGAAGTTTTGCAACATAAAGCCTAAATTATTTATTATTATTATTTTTTTTTTCCTAGAAAAAGAGAGGAACAAAGCATCTCCATCCTCAAAAGTTAACAACTGTGCGACATCATCTCCACATTGTCTCCCTGTTTTATCACCACAGCACAGCGCTGAGCAGATTCCACCCCAGGGCAGACACAAAACCACAGGGCCACGGTTTCTAATTATACCCTCTATTCTCAGGGAAATGGTTTATTTATTAGCTCTTTGAGCTTCCCTTTCATTCATCCTCAGCCCCAGTCCCGGCAGCGAGGGGCTCTCGACAAGAGGAAATTTATTAGGTTTTCTCCCTCTCCACCTTCCCTGCTCTCCCACCCAGCTCTCCCTCCTCTCCCCACTCAGCCTCATCACTTTTAATTCAATAACTTGCAGTATAATTACTCCGTAATAACACCATTATCTTAACATTTACTCAGCAGCTGTGATCCCCTTACAGCGAGGCGAGGAGGGAGAGGAGAGGGGATCCTCTGGGGACAGCGATGGAGAGAGGCCAAAAACCCAAAAATCCCCTCCCTGGCTGCAGGGAGGAAGGGGCAGTGCTGGGGGGCTGTGATATTGATACAAGATATTTAAACAAACAAGGCCAGCCCCTCCATTCCATCTCCTCTCCTCAGCATCTGCCAGGCTCCGAGCCAAGGGCTGCCCTGCACAGCTCTGCAGCGATGGGGAAACCTCTCAAAGCCACACTGAGATCACAAAACCCCCGAGCCAGGGAAACAGACTGAAAACAGGGGTAGGCAAGAGGGAAAGAGCCACTGGGGGGATAGGATTGTGCTCTGCAGTAACAAACAGCAGCATCTCCTGCAAAGCCACCTCTTGAAACACAAACATCAACCACCCATACACTATCCCAGCACTGCTGCCTGCAAAGACTGGGTTTAATTTTTACTCCAGAAACCCTGCAGAAAATGGTTTTCACATTCCACAACAGCACATCTGGTAAATAGGGTAAGAAATTCTTCTAAAGCCAGGCACTAAAACTCCAATAACTTGTGCAGCAAATGAGGCAGAGAACAGCCCATTTAATATCAGCCAAGCCCAGCTCCCAGCCTGCCTAGAAAGGCAGAATTTCACCCACAAGCTTCACCCAGCCCTGACAGAGAGCTCAGGTGTTGGCACCTTCTGCCTCCTCGCTGTGGTTTGATTTTCTGAGATATTTAAACAAACAAGCCCACTGCATATTTAGGCAGAAGTGTTCCTACATGCACCATTGAAAAAGCAAGTTGCTACAGCCCCTGCTGAAGGCAGCAGGAGTTTGAAGCCTACAAGGTGAGGTCAGGTTTGCAGAGATATCAGATCCCAAAATCACACCCGAAACTGAGCACCAATGCCAGCGTTGAAGGAGAGTTCCCACTCAGATGTGTCTGTTTCACACACACGCTGCAGCAGAGGGGTAAACACCGTTTATTTTGATTCATTATCCATCGTGTGATGCAGAGCTGTAATTCCATCAAGCCATCAAAGCCATTTGGCAATTATATAAATCACGGCAGGAACGTGCAGGAGTTTTGTCGTGTGAAACCCAAAATGGCATTTCCTCACATTCTATTGCTGCACATTGGCTTGCTTTTTAATAATGCACACGCAGATTATTTTGGTTTTCAAATTTGTTTACATGCCTCTCATACCCCAATTCACTGGGTATGCCAAAGCCAGATCCCATCAGCATTAATCAGACATTTTACGCCGTCCTCCACTCCACAGGAAATTTCCAAAGCAAGCTCAGAGTGAAACGCAGGCTGTGACGAAAATCACACCCCTGGCAGCACAGCCCAGCCCCCTGGAAATGGCTGAACCGCAGCAAAACCCAGCCCTGTGTCACTCGAGTGGAAAAGGAGACTTCCCACTTGCAGGGCACGATGAAGGATGCTACAGGGAGCTCTTGCCACAGCTCAGGTTTCATTATTTATAACATTATATAAACCCTCTTGTGCACAGACATGATTATGTGTGTGTGCATTATCATCATTAAATCCACAATAAAGGAAATCAGATGGTCTATGGTGCATTATCTAGGAACTGTTGCTGAGTTTTTACACCTATTTGGTTTGAGTTTCGTAGAAGTGACAGCCCCCAGCTCCAGGACACTCCCAATGGCAGCAGCTGCTCTGGAGGCTCAGATTCCTGAACATTCCCTCCTTATCCCTCTCCTGCAGGACCTGGGCAGAGGAAAGCCCTTACAGAGCTCCCTCGAGCCCATCCTCTCCAGTCCAGAACAGGAGCAATTCCCAAAATCTGGGCAAAAAGCAGCAAACATGGAGCCCCACTGGTGTCAGTGGGCTCAGGCTCAGCTGCAAACACATCCCAGCTCCTGGGGAAGAGAAAATAATTCAGGATTTGCAAGAGGTGATGGCAAAACTATCCCTGCCTCCAATGGAAGCAGATTTCATTTGCTCCTCTGCTCTCCCAGCCCAGCAGGGAACTGCCCAGGCAGAACTCCACTCAAGTCACTGGGATTATTTGCCTTTGGTGGTTTTCTTTCTTTAAAGATAAAAATAAATCCAAGCACTTGGCTTGAATTGTAGGCCCTAAATCAGTATCCATAATCTGACTTTTAGAGTTTTTGGGGGAGAAAAAAAAGGAAAGAAAAAGCCATTGTGAGCTGTGGGCTGAAAAGCCACCCAAGATAAACTGAAAAAGCACTAAACATTGAGCCATTAAGTGAGAGAAGACTACAACTTTGATGTGACACTTGGCTGTTTGCTGGCACTATAAACTATTGCACACTAAAAAAGTTTGTTAAATGCTCCATAAACTTTAACACATTGCTGAAACACTTTGAACTGAGAATTTTATTTGGTTATCCACAAACCACGCTTGGTTACAGGCAAGGAACAGCAAATGCAGATTTTTCTCAAAAAATTCCTTCACTTTGAAACAGTGAAACGAATACAGGTAGATTTAGGAATTTGTAAGAAGGCACCCACACCATGTCTGTCTTAGGAGAGCCAAAGCCTCAAACAGGGACTGAGGGTTTTGGGGTTCATCTCTTTTCAGTACCCCTGACCTTTTACATTTTCAGGAACAGCCAAGTCCTGGACATCAAGCAGAGCAAGGAGAATGGTGAAGCACTAGAAGAGTTCTGCAAATCATGAGGAAAACAGCACAGTGGAGTCCACACTTCACCTTTGCTCTGTGTTTGCCTAAACCTGCATTTCCAGAGCGATTCCAGATCTAAACCAGAGTACAGCCAAGAAGCAAAACTAATCTTAAAAAAAAAAATCCCCAGAAGTTTTAATATTAATGGTTATTCCTTGCCACAAAGAAAATGTGCCTTTCTCCTGACTTTGACATTTTCTTCCCCAAAGCAGGAGGGAAGGAAATCAACTCCCCAGAGTGGCAGCGAGGTGTGAAGCACAAGTCACCCACTCCCATCACCTTGAATCCACCAAAATTTCACACTGGACCTGAGACACTTTCCAAAGGAATTCTCTGCCCAACAAAACTTGCTGAAAACCCTAAAATCCCCCACCTGTCTAAAGCATCACTGGCTCTGCATAAAACCTAAAGCCACTTTTAGCATCTTCCCTGTTCAGCCCAATGGAAGGTGTGCCATGGCTCCTGCTCAGGGATGGGAATGGATTTGGATCTCTCCATCCCAGACAGACTGGGATTGACACCAAACCCACCTGTGCTGGGGACACGGAGGGACAGCCACATCCTCCTGGCACAGGGGCTGCTGCAACTTCCTCGTGGTTTACAAGGAATTGTTACGGGGGGAGAAGCGAGGACAGAAATTCATTCTGAATCACAACAGCACCTGGGGCTAAATCACTCAGAGGATGGGATTTACACATCCCCACCTCTCAGGGCAGTGCATAAAGCAAGCTTGGGGCCATCACTCACGGGGGATATTGCTCTGGAGCTGCTGTCACAGGTGTTTCATGGCCCACGAGCGGGAACCGCGCTGCGCCCTCGGCACAGAAACGGACTCGTGCTAACGGGACTGCAATTCCTTCCCTGCAGGCACAGCCCTGCTGCCATCAAACACGTCAGGCTGCAGGCGCTGGTGATTCATCTAGTCCTGCAGCACCCAAAAGCAGAGCTTCAGAGGAATTACCTGTCCGGGTGGAGCTCTTCCTAGTTCCAAGCCAGCACTGCTTGGCACAGAGCTGGCCCAGGGGAGCACAGAGAAGCCCAGAGGAGCACAGAGCTGGCACAGAGCTGGCACAGAGCTGGCACAGAGGAGAACGTGCCCACGGCTTGCTGTGGCATTCAAACACCAAATCTAGAAATGCTGGAGAATTCCTAGATTCTAGAAATAACCCATTTTCTCTCCTCCACACATAATCAGTGCTCCAGGAACAAGGTGTGGATGGCACCAGAGCACTCCAGAACAGGACCCACCAGACACTGCAAAACCAGAGCCTTCCTGGCTGCTGGAGCCCTTCTCCAGCAAGACAGGACCCACCTGGGCAGCCTGGAGCAGCCTGGACCTCTGCAGGTCCTTTCCAGCCCCAGCCATTGTGTGACTCTGACTTTCCCTCCTGCCTGCATGCTTGGGGCTCCAGCCTTCAGCTCCAGAGCAAACACCAGGTCTTGGTCAGTGACATAATCCTCTGAATCCCAGCAGCTCCCATTTCACAGGACACAGCTGTTCACTTCCCTGCACGCATTTTTATAGTCACTTCTTCCCTCCTTCCCCTCTCCCCCAAATTTTTCTGCCCTTTGCTGCTAAAGTTAAATAAACACATTTTCAGGATGGGAGTTGTAACTTCATCCCTTATTTTTCATTCCCCTGTCTTCTTCAGACCAATATTTAAAAGTTTTGTGTCCTCAAAAACCTTGCACACACCAGGTTTGCTGCACTGTCATGGCCCTTGGCCACCACTTTGTTCAGCACAGAGAAGAAACCAAAATTCACAAGGCAGTTCAGCACCTTGGCATTGTTCAACACAAGGAAGGACCAAAGACCCCAGAGTCTCAACACTCCTCATTTCATCTTCTGCAATACCATCCTCATCTCATCCCATCCCAACGTTCCCTCCATTGCACACGAATTTCCTGCTCCTCCCTGCTCCCAAAAAAACCCAGCCCCCAGAAGAACCAGCTCCCACAAGACCCAGCCCCAGTGCACAAATGCAAGGCCTGACTGCGCCCCTGAGAGGGGCCCTCCCTCCTACAGCATTTCCAGGAGGCAGAGCCACAGGCACCGACCCTTCTGGGCAGATTTGCACGTGGGTTTGATGCTGGAACACAGCTCCTGCCCAGGATTGGATTTCACTGGGGCTGTTCCTCGAGGTCCCCGTTCTGGCCAGCCCCTGGTGGCCTTCATGGCTCTGGAAACGCTGCTGCTCCTGCAGGCAGCCAGGTGGCATTTCCATGGGCAGGGCTGGCACAGTGACCTGGCGGAGGATCATCCCAGTGACAGCAGCAGGACACTGCTCCCACACCAGCAACACCAGCTCGCTTCCCCTTCCCAGGCCAGGGCATATCAAATTATTTGCCCTCAGGGCAGCTTTTAGAAAGCAAGTTTTTCTTTCCTACTCCTTCCCTCAAGGAGATCAGCAGCAGAAGATGCCCCAAGTGCCCCTCCAGAGCTGCCAGTCCCCAGGGCAGCCCATCTGGTGACCTCAGGGACAGAGACGGACCGGCCATGCAAAGTACCCAGGTCCTGTCACAGAGCAGGGGGAGAGGCTGCTGCTTGCTTCCTTAAGTAAAGGATAAAGTTTTAATTTAAGCTGATCTCTGGGGAGAGAAGAAGGTTATTGAATCCATAGGAAGCAGCAGGGAATGAACTGAGTGACCCTGAAGCCAGGCACGAGCAAAGCAGGGTTCCCAGGGGTGACAAAGCTGGGGGGACAGACCAGCACCAGATTTGCTGTGGATTTTTTTCATCCCCTGCTCAGGACACACACACACACATTTCCCTTGTGCTGCCTCCCAGAGCAAACAAATGTCACCTCTTCGGGAAAACTGGAAAGAATATTTGCTTCCCAACCCGTCCAGCCCCTCTGAATCCTCCCCCTCTGCAGCTTGCCCCTAATCCCCAAATTCTCTCTCTACCTGCGGGGAGAGCTGAAACCCAACCCGTCCCCTCCCCCAGCCCTCCAACCACACTAATCCATCAAATTCCCCGGCCTTGCAGCCCACCCCCAGCCCGGCAGCAGCAATCCTGGCACCAGATGTCCACTGACAAAGGCAGAGCCAAGCATCAAAAAGCAATTGCCCATCACCCCTGTCCCGACGGGGCCCCGGGCAAAAAAAGCAGAGTTCAAAGCCCAAGGAGCAGAGCAGCATCCCAGCATCTTTCCGCCACTCCCACCCCTCGCAGGAGGGACCACCGCCCTCTCCGGGGACACGGGGACAAAACTCCAACCCCCTCTGAGCCCACCGAAGGGTTACAGCTCCCCTCTGGCATCAGGGATTTAAACCAGGGGTCACTGATAGAAAACAAAAGGGATTTCATTAAAAAAAAAATAATCAAACCCTGAGCAAGACATCTGTGCTCTGTCCACACGAGGCTGAAGCTGCATTAGCAAGGACTTTGTTTGAAGAGCACTGCTCTGCTCCCGGCACCCTCTGCGCCCTGCCAGGGCTTTGCTGGCCAAACCAAAGCTCCGGATTGGCCATCTGGATTATCTGGTTTAGCTAAACCTGACTGCCAGCCCGGCCTTGGAGACAGCACACCCATCTCCAGGGATCTGCTCACAGGGAGAGGTGCAGGGCAGGGTAATTGCCACTCCACACCCTCAGTAACCTTTCAAATGCAGAATTTTTTACCTTTTCTTCCTTGCCCTTCAGTTTAGTACTATTGCTTCCAGTTACTACATCAGCCTCCTCTGTCAAGTCCTGCTGGGCTGTTCACTCTCCCAACCTCCATCATCATTTCACAAATGCAATTTTGAGCTTTTCCACATTTCCCTCGGAGAAGAAGAGACGTGTGGGCAGGCACAGCCTGTCCCAGCCATGCAGGAGGGACAAGCTGGGCATGCCAAAGCCTTGCCTGAAACCCACCCCCAAAAATCTGTGTTAAAGGAGCCAGGAACAACACCCAGGAGAGGAACAACACCCGGTTTCTACAGCTAATTAATTGCAGCAATCTTCCTGGCTGGCTTCTGAAAGGATTCCAGCTGATGGTTTCTGTGCAGGGTGAGCATCCCTCCTGCAGGGTGAGCATCCTCCTCCCCGCCATCCCTCCTCCCTGCCACGCATCCATCCCCGGCCGCAGGGACGGCCCCCGCCACCCACGCTCCCTCCTCCTCCTCCTCCTCCTCTGCCACAAATCCGGGGGAAATTTGAACTGTCATTTTGCCTCTTACACCCAGGCTTAGTGCTGCTGCTACAGCATCATTTTATTTATGGTATTGCTTCTGCCGTTGTAACGATCCTACATAAATTCCACGTCCCGATTCCCCAACAATACTTGCTGCTATTATAATAATGATCCCATCTGAATGGCACAGGTGCCATTATCAGAAAATCTGTTTGTAATAGGGAAGCAACTGTAAAAAAAGGCATTACACCCAAATGAACTACTTAAGGATTACCATAACCAGGGGCCTTGCCTCAATTCCCTCTGCTGCTTCCTGCCTGCTCAGAAATAGATAGCGAGTCAAAATTAGCAGGTAAGTCATCCTGTGATTTGGGAGCTGGTGCTGCAACTGAGCACTCTGTGGCTTCATCACACAAATAAAATCTACCTCCGCACAGATTTAATACAGAATTTTTGCAATGCACTTACTAAGTGCTAATGAGAGCACTAATCAGTACATGGAGAAATGGAAACACACCCTTACCACCCCATAAAAGTTACCTGAAAATAGCAAGGAAGGGCAGAACAGCTTCTTTAAGAATCCAAACTCACCCAAGTGCACACGAGATCATGCAAAATTAAGGTAGAAGTCACTTCAGAAGTGGCATAAGACAGACGAGAAAAATCAAGGTCTTGTAGAGTTCTTGCAGAGATGTGAGTTTCACAGACCTGAGGTCTCCATCCCTGCCTCAGCCTGTGCACGTTCACGGCTCCCAGGTGCCTCCTGATTCAGGAAGTTTCACCTACCACAACAGTTATTAGTTCTACAAAAGAGTTCTGGAAGGGCAGCTACTCCTTCAAAGAGAGCTTCCAACAGATGTTTTCCCACCATCAGCACTTGAACAAACTCGGTGTCTCACACCTTCCACAGCCCCTAATTTTACTAGTCCATTCTTCGCACCCGCAAACGCAGCATGAAATAAATTCATATGTAACAAGATTGCACTTCCCTGGTGCCATGAGACGTGCTGCAAACTCTGCCTACTCCGACAGCAAAGGAACAAAATACAGCCAGGGTTCAAAATCTCTTCAAGCAGAGGGCAGAGGATGGCTGGGGGGAGTGGTAATGGGATGCAGTGCCTTTCATCTCCAGGTGAGCCTTACACCTCAGCCCAGGTGAGCAGCCTCACCAAGCTGTTACTACACGAGGGCCGCACGAAATGAGGAGCAGTGGCTCCACTCCAGCTCTCGGCTGAGTGTCAGACAGCTCCTGCACCGGGCACGGCGGGGCAGCCCCCAGAAAAGCACGGGGGATGGGGTGCTGCAACCTCTGCCCTCGGCTGCGCACGGAGCCGGTGCCAGCGGCGCCGCTGCTGCTCCTGGCCGGTGCCCACACGGAGCAGGAGCAGGAACCGGAGCTCCTGCATCTATTCCTGGCATCGCCGCCCGCCGGGAGCGGGGCGAGCCGCGCCTCGCCTCTCCTCGCTTTGGGCCGGATGATTCAGCCGCGGCACTTCAGCTCTTGTCACCGCCGGACCCCAGAGCTCTTCCCAGCAAGGAGCTGCGCGTTGCCATTCCCATTCTGCAGACAAGGAAGCCAGCAGATTGCCATTCCCCCAAAGGCTGTTTTTCTGGCACGCTCCTTAGAGATTAAATCTAGTGAAATAGCTTTGCCTTACAAGAATCTGTACCCACAGGGCACTCAACAGCCAGGGTAAAGAAGGTGTTTGAAACTTGCTGTGATCAAGGTTAAGAAACATAATAAAACACCGTATCCTGCTTTTCCAGCTCTTCAGGGTAATGAGGGATTTCCTGATGTATCTGCCGCAACTGTCACCTTCGCAGGAATTTAGTACTTAACACTAAATTCACTCTCTCTCTGCACACTGAATCTTCAGCCGGTTTATTTTGGAACCTCCACCTCCCAAAAAAACCAAAAAACCAAACCGATGCACATCTCTCCCAAGTCAAAAGTAAAATTGGGCCTTCTCTGGTTTCAATGCCTTTGATGAATCCCTGCTTTGGCTGCAGGAGGAGGCGGCAGAGCAGGAGCCCCGGCACTGCCTCACTCCTCACTCGGACCCGGCAGGAAGATTTGGAATTATTCTCCGGGAGATGCTGTCCCTCTTGCTTCTAGGGACCAAGGACTCTCTCCCGCGGGGATAAAAGGCAGCGATCCCTTCCCCGCCCCTCTCCCAGCCGCTTTCGGAGCAGGAGCGCGAAGGAAGGAGCTCGGCTGCAATCCGGGGATGGACGGAGGAGGGGATGGCGGGGATGCAGGGGATGGAGGGGATGGCGGGGATGCAGGGGATGGAGGGGATGCAGGGGATGCAGGGGATGCAGGGGAGTGAAGCCCCCTCCTCCAGCCCCGTCCCACCGCCCCCAGCCCCAGCCAGCGCAGCGAGGGGGCGGCGGAAGGCACCAACCCTCCCGAAGGCTCCTTACGCAAATCACCGAGAAGTGCTAAAACAGCCCTGATTCACTCCGAGGCAGATTTCTCACCCCTTCCTTTTTACCCCTCAATAAACCCCAAGCAGCAGCGTTAGCCCCGAAAATGGCAGGGCTGGCTGAGCCCCACACCAACAAACACCGCGCTGGCTCCAGAGCAGAAAAGCGTCTCAGTGCAGGTGGTTTGTTATTCTCAGAGTCTCTTTCCAGCAGATGTTCCCCTGTACCATGTGTGGCAATCCCAGTGCGCTTGAATTTGTGATTTTTCCTCCGCTAAGTGACGTTTTCAGGAAAAGGGAAATTAAAGGATAACAAGATGCAGCTATAGAAAGATAGAGCTGTACAGGCTAGAGAATTCTCTCTCTTGCCTCTTTTTTTCTTTTCTTTTTTTTTTTTTTTTGAGAAGAACCATAATGTTAATGTTAGAAACCACTTTTCATATATAGCAATGATCAGCTTAATCTTTACACTTCTTTCCTTAGCTGCAGGAGAGTTCACCAATGAACAATATAAATTCAAATTTAATTTCAACTGTTGCTATAACTGCCTCCAGTCAGACCAACTGCTGTGAATTCAAGTCAGAGCCTTGACATAAAAGTTACCTGAGTTACCTGCAACAGAAAAGTTCGTTGCTTTTGCCAAAGTGAGAAAAGAATAATAAAGGGATGACATGTGGTTATTTCTCATGAAAGCTCCAGCTACACAGTTCCCGCAGCCAAATGGAGGTTTTTTCCCCATCTATTACTTTTCTAAAATTACACATTTTAGGCAAATCTGCATCTTGAGCTGGAGCAGTAGCCTAATAGCACTAGCAAACAAGCCATGTAAAGCCGAGAAAATGAGTTGTATTTAATCCTGGGAACGGAGCACAGGAGTTGTGCAATGTTTACAGTGAATAAACTCTGCCCGTTACTCAAAGCTGCGGCCCGTGTCCTGCCCCGAGAGCATCTCGGGCTGCCTCGAACTCATTAAAAATAAAAGGCATTTCCAGCACGGAAAGGAAGCGTAGTAAGAGGGGTAATTTGGGCAAGAGGGCGAGCTGCAGAGCCGCTCCTTTGTGCGGCCACGCGGGATGCGGCTCGCACATTTTCTCGTTCCGCAGCAAAGCGCCCCTGCGAGCCCTCGGCTGGGGGAAAGGGGGAGAGGGGAGAGGAAGTGGGAGAGGGATGGGCAGAGCCAGGGGAGGGGGAGAGGGACGGGGAGAGGAAAAAGGAGCGGAATTCCCTCCCCAGCGCCGCCCCGCAGCCCCCCTGCCGTTCCCGCTGCCATCCCCGCCGCCCATCGCCCACCCCGAGGCCCCTCCGCCCTCCCGAGACCCCCGCCCGCTCCCCGGGCGTGCGCGCCTGGGGGCAAACAGCTTTCCCTTGTTAAAAAAAAAAATCCCTTCGATAGTTACATTTTTAAATCAAACCGACCGTCTCCGACTCGTCCCGGCGCTGGCGGCGTGCGGAGGCTCCGGGGCGAGGGCGGCCCGGGACCCCCGGCCCTCGGCGCAGGGAGGGACCCCCGACCCTCGGCGGAGCCCACGGCGGCCCGGCCGGGCTGGGCGGGGCCGGGGCGGGGCCGGGGCGGGCCGGGGGCGGAGGGGCCCGGCCGGGGGGACCCCGAGAGCAAAGCCGGGGGCTCCGCCACAGCCCGCTCACTCAGCGTGCCCCCGAGCCCGCCCTGGGGCTCCGCCGGGCCCGCGGGGCTCTGTCCCCCGTGCCGGACCCTCTCCGACATCCCCCTGTTCCACAAAGCTGCTCTCCCCCGTGCCGGACCCTCTCCGACATCCCCCCGTTCCACAAAGCTGCTCTATCCCCCCGTGCCGGACCCTCTCCGACATCCCCTGTTCCACAACTTCCCCCGTCGCCTTCTCGACATCCCCCGTTCCACAAACTGCTCTTCCCCTGGCCCCCCCGTTCCAACACCCAACTGCTCTACCCCGTGCCGCCTTCCGACATCCCCTGTTTCACAAAGCTGCTCTCTCCCCCCGTGCCGGACCCTTGGGACCCTCTCAGACATCCCCCCCGTTCCACAAAGCTGCCCCCCGCAATCGCGGGGGGATCCCCTCGCTGCGCCCCCCGCACCCCGTTCACCAGGGCAGCCCGAAGGGGAAACTGAGGCACGGGGCTGGGAGAACCCTTGCCTTGCGATTCGTGGCCGTGCAAAGCCCGGCACCACTCGTCTGTGATGAGATAAACTCTCACCTCTAAAAACACCAAAAAAAAAATAGAAAAAAAAAAGGAAGTAAAACCATCAACAAAAGCCACAACCTTCTTCATTTATTTTTCATGGAGCTGCACAGCCACGCTGAGCTCTTGCAGCCATCTGTAAAGGGAGAAGGTAATTCCTAGCCTAAGGACTTTAGAGTTTAAATAAGATATAAACGCAGCGTGAGAGGACAGCGAAGGGAGCGGCGAGAGGGGGTGTGCAACAAAGGCTTTCTTCAGAGGGAGATTAGGATATCATGATTGCAACGTATACGCCTTTGCATTGACTCTATATGGGATTTCAGAGCAGCTCTGTTATCTCCAGGCAGGAACAAAACACTCTGTACTTGCTCTTTTCCAAATCACACCAAAAAGTTGGAACCAACCAGAAAAAAAACCCCAAAAAATCACAACAACAACAAAATTCCTTCTTCCCTCTGCTCCCCTCTCAATTTTGCCTGATTTTTTTTTTCCTTTTCCACACAGAGAGATATTTTTCTGAGGTTTTTTTTTTTTAAAGCTCTGGGTTGAAAATCCTGGGTCACTTGGGAATTCTTGGAGCCAGCGGCCGTAGCGGGGCTGAGCACAGAGAGGTTCTTGGCAGGCCCCAGCGTGGAGAGGGCTGTGCTGAAGCATGTGCTGGGAGAAGGGGGAGGCTGAGGGGGGGGCAAAAGAGGCCACATACATTTTTAGAAGAAAAAATAAAAACCAGGAGGAAAAAAGAAAAAAAAAAAAAAAAAAGCGTCAGCGAGGCCTGCCTGGCGCACACGCCAGCTCTGGGGGCTGGGAGCGGGGGAGCCGAGGCTGGGTGGATGGAAGTGAGGATCCAGATTGAAAACAGATGGGATTTTTCTTGCCAACCTGACATCCGAGACCGCGGGAGGCGGGGTGAAACTTCCCTTCAGAGAGGCTGGCAGCCAAGAGATATGGGGGGGGGGGGGCCCCAAAAAACCCCAGTTTGGTTTGAAATCCCTCCTCGTTCCTGCTCGGCTGGGGCTCTGGGGTCAGCAGAGAGGAGCCTGATGGAGCTGGGTTGTTTTTTGTACTTTGAGGGGCTCGATTTTACCATGAAGTGTCTGATTCATCTGTTCCTGCCTGCTGGAGCCCAGCCCAGCCTGGCAGTTAATACTTGCCCTGGGAGACATTTTAGGGGCATTTTGCACCGCTGCGGATCCCTCTGCGTGTGCTCAAAAGGGAAACCCATGTCTGTGCACAGAAATAACCTCACAGGGCACACAGGCCGCAACCTCCACCCAGGGGTGACCTGGGATGCGGGAAACATGCTGGAGTGGGGCTGCAGAGAGGCACACTTCCATGTAAAAAGGCACCATAAAATGTTGGAGGACTCTTGGCACAGCCCTGGGCACCTGAGCTGGCGGCCAGCAGCATGTGCAGGTTTAAAGAGTCCAGGACTAAGGACATGAAGGTGCTGGAGCGTGTTCAGAGAAAGGAAAGGAGCTGGGAAGGGGCTGCAGAATCCCTGAGGAGCTGGGAAAGGGGCTGCAGAATCCCTGAGGAGCTGGGAAGGGGCTCAGCCTGGAGCAAAGGAGGCTCAGGGGGCCCTGGTGGCTCTGCACAGCTCCTGCCAGGAGGGGACAGCCAGGGGACAGCCGGGGGGGTCGGGCTGTGCTCCAGGGAACAGGGACAGGAGGGGGAAATGGCCTCCAATTGTACCAGGGGAGGCTTAGGTTGTTCCATCTAAGGGTGGTCAGGCACTGGCACAGCTGCCCAGGGCAGGGGGGGAGCCCCCATCCCTGAAGGATTTAAAAGCCCTGTGTGGCACTTGGGGACATGGGGCAGCAGTGGCCTTGGCAGTGCCAGGGGAAGGGATGGACTCGCTGATCTGAGAGGGCTTTTCCAACCTCAAAAATTCCACGGTTCCAAGCTGCACACAAACGCTACAACAGCCCCAGAGCGGCTTAGCAGTGATTCATGCAGGAGTCAGTTTGTGGCTGGCCTGAGGCAGGGCTGGAGGAGTGGGTCACACTCGGGGTCACAGCTCCCGCTCCCCACTCCAGCCACACGCCCTTCCTCAGTGGCACAGGGACTGGTGCTGCAGATCCCAGCAGAGGAGTCCCTGGGGATGCAATGGACACACGAGTCTGTGCGATGAGGGGGGGTTTTACCCCATTTTGGGATAAAAATCACTGCAAAAGGCTTGGTGTGCACAAAGCCCTGCCCAGCACAGCCCGTGGCACTGGCACAGCTGTCCCT
Organism: Camarhynchus parvulus; assembly: GCF_901933205.1. Lineage (NCBI taxonomy): Eukaryota > Metazoa > Chordata > Aves > Passeriformes > Thraupidae > Camarhynchus > Camarhynchus parvulus. Next base: position 1,603,242 of record NC_044598.1, read on the forward strand.
CCACCAGAGCACGGGTGTCCCACGGGCCTGGCAGGGACCTGGGGTCCCTGTCCCCCCAAGATTTCACAGCTACTTTACAAACCAGAAACAAAAAGTTAATGGTGTGGGCTTGACCACATATTTTCCAGGGGCTCTGGGAGACCAGCTCTCCCCAAGCCGGCTAACACACACTCTTTTCATTCAGAGCTTTAAATACCCAATTGTGTCTGTTTTCAGCACGCTCATTTTTAGCATTTTAATGATATGGTCCCCGGCTTTCACCCTCCTTGGATTGGCCCCAGCGTGGGGGTTTTTTTTCTTTTTTTTTTCCCCCTTTTTTCCCCCCCTCCTTTTTACCGTCTTGCAGAGCGAGAGGGGAAAGGGAAGAGGGTTAGCACGAGGTCACACATTTCTCCTAACCCGAGTGTTTTTGCAGCAGGCAGGGGGTCCTGCTGGGGACAAAGAGGAGCAGCCCCTCGGGCTGTGCTGGCTGTGAGCTCTGCCCAGGGCTCCATCCAGGGACAGACAGACAGACAGACAGACAGACAGGCAGCGGGCAGCAGTGCCCACCCCTCGACCTGGCACTGCCCAAACCTCCCTCACCACAGCCAGCCCTGCAGAGTGTGGGATTTGCCATTGCAGAGTGTGGGATTTGCCATTGTAATCCCTTTCCCGCCTTCCCCTGCGGGCAGGGCCTTTCCTCCTGGCAGGATTTTGCTTGGCTCTGCCGCTGTCCTCAGGGATGGGCAGGAGACCCAACTGCAAACAGCACCTGGGCTGGGTCTGCATCGCCTGCACTGCACTGACACAGTGCCCACGGTGACACACAGTGACCCAGAGTGACCCCCAGGGACCCAGAGTGCCCACATTGCCCAGAGTGCCCCAGCAAAGCTGTTTGGGACCAGGCTCAGCTGCAGCATCAACACCCTGCAGCTGCTGGAGCACTCTGCCCACTGCCAGCAGAGCCAGGCAGGAGGAGGAGACTCACAGCTGCACCTGAGAGACCCCAACCTCCCCCTGCCACCTTCCCCAGCCACTGTCCCCTTCCCCAAGCCACTGCCACCCTCCCCAAGCACTGCCACCCTCCCCAGGCACACCAGCCCCACTCCCCTCTGCTCTGCTGCTGTCACCAGCCCCGAGGGACATCCTCTCTGCCCTCCCATCCCCAGCACACCGTGCCAACCTCCAGGGATGTCCCATCCCCTCTGCCCAGCTCCACACTGCCCACATCCCCACCAAGCTCCTTCCCAGGGCTCTCCAGCTTCAGCCGCTCAGAGGATTTTTTTTTTATTTTTTCCCCGCCAAGTAATATCGAAATGATATTTATTAAATTTGCTCTCTAAGTCCCTCAATCTGCTCCATAATACAGTGGATCTGCGAGGTGGTTTCACTGATCCTGCCTCAGCGAGACCAGATTAGCAGAGATGATCCCGGCTTTGCAGCTCCCTGGGCCCGGAGGTCAGAGGTGCTGCAGGGAGGCCGAGCCCGCTGGCACAGGCAGCGCAGGGCTGGAGAATGTCCCCAGGTAATTCCAGGTGGCAAGGGGGGAGCACTCAGCCTGCGTGGATGGGTGGATGGGTGGGAAGCCTCCGTCCCAGCCCCTCCTGCTCTTATCTCCCTGCCCAGGCACACTGATTGCACCTCCCCAGCAAGGTGCCCATTAAATCTCAGATCAGCTCCAGAAAGGTTCATCAGATCCATTATCTCTGCATTCAGCTAAATTATGAAAATCATTAAGATAAGGAGGCATGGAGCCTATTAGTTTCCTGGAGAGGATGCTTCACAATTCTTTTCCTTCAGCTTCCACATTTAATTACCTTAAGTTTCACAGTATTTAATTCCATTTATTAAACCTTTAATAGGTAAAAAACAAAACAACAATAAAAGCCTGCTTGTCGCCCCGGGCTTGGATGGAGGCACTCCTCCATCCATGCATGGACACTCAGCTGAGCTGGAGCTGTGCTCATGGGGGATGCAGCCACTAATTAAAAAATTAAGGATGTGCCCTGGAGTCTGTGCAAAGGGAAAATGAGCAGCACCAGCCCGTGGGCTCCCCGAAGCCAGGCTGGTCCCTGAGCTCAGAATAACCCAGAGGGATGGCACAAAAAGCAGTGGGAGTGTGGAACTCGATTTATTCTGTGCACTGCCCCCAGCCCCAGCAGGGATGGGGCTCCTGCAGGTACCCAGGGGATCCACACCTGGATTTTGGGTTATCCCCCTGCACAGATGCTGTTCCAGGACACTGAGAGCAAGGCTGTGGGAGCAGCCAAGCCCCACATGCTCCAAGCAAGGTCAGCTGCAGCATCAGCTGCTCACTGGCTGCATTCTGCCTTCCAGAGCTACCAATCAGCAGTGCTGGCTCTCTCAGAGCAGCATCCAGGGGCACACAGGTTCTGCAAGGAGCTGGGGACAATCGTGGAGCACCTGGAGCCATTCCTGAGTGTCCAAGGCCAGGCTGGATGGGGCTTGGAGCAACCTGGGCCAGTGGAAGGTGTTGGGGGTTGGAAAAACACAATCTTTAAGGTTCCTTCCGACCAACCCAAACCGTTCTGGGATTCCATAATTCAGACACTTCTCCCCAGCACAATTTACAAATGCTGCTGCCTTCCAGGCCCGTCCCATCAAGCATCCAAACAGGGCCCCACAGCTCCAAGCAGTGCAGCTCCTTCCCATCCACATCTTCTGCTGGATTAAACCTCAAACTTGGCCTGCATTTTGCATTTGGTTTCTAAATCACGAACCACTCTGGAAAAGTAGCACCAGGAAGAAAAAAACAACTTGCTGAAGAGTTCCCCAGCAGCATATCCACAGACTTTAATACAAAAAAGCTGCTGCTAATTTAAAAAACAAATGTTTAAGCAATCAAGCATGTTTATTTAATTTGTCCTTTCTGTGCCAGAGAAGGGCTGGGCTGCTGGCAGTGGCTGCCACACGAGGTTATCAGGAGCTGGTGCTGAGGGCCCTGCCTGGTGGGATGGGGGCAACTGGGGGCTCCAGCACAGCCCAGAGGCTCTGTTGGAACAATCCAGCCTCACACCCTGAGACGCAGACATGCACAGCACAAGGCTGAGGATCGGATCCATCACTGGCATCCAGCAGGAGCCAGGGTCCAGGCACCCAGGGCTCCTCCAGCGCAGAGTTAAACTGGCCCAGCTCTGAGCAGGGCTCTCCAGCAGAGCCTGGCAGCAGCAGGAATCCTTCTGCAGGCACAGCGGGGACCTGGGGTGCATCTTCTGCTGCCTCTGCACCCATGACACCAGGCACACACCATAACCACCACCAGGTACATACACACTCACCTGGCACTGCCCTGGGCTGCCCTGCAGGGCAGGGGCACAGGCTGCTCCTGCCCCCGCTCTGTGCAGACACCGGGACTGTGCCCTGCAGGCTCCCAGCCCTGCCCTGCCCCAGCACGGCCTGCTGTGGGCCTGCAGGGAGACCTGAGAGAACCTTCCAGAACCTACCAGGGCTGCAGGAGAGCTGGGGAGGGACCCAGGGGGATGGTTTCCCACTGCCAGAGGGCAGGAATGGGATGAGATGTTGGGCAGGGATGGGATGGGATGTTGGGCAGGGATGGATGGGATGTTGGGAAGGGATGGATGGGATGTCAGGCAGGGATGGGATGGGATGTCAGGCAGGGATGGATGGGATGTCAGGCAGGGATGGATGGGATGTTGGGAAGGGATAAAGGGGATGTCAGGCAGGGATGGATGGGATGTCGGGCAGGGCTGGATGGGATGTTGGGCAGGGATGGGATGGGATGTCAGGCAGGGATGGATGGGATGTTGGGAAGGGATAGAGGGGATGTCAGGCAGGGATGGATGGGATGTTGGGCAGGGCTGGATGGGATGTTGGGCAGGGATGGGATGGGATGGGATGTTGGGCAGGAATTCCTCCCTGTGAAGTGGGCAGCCCTGGCACAGGTGCCCAGAGCAGCTGTGGCTGCCCCTGGATCCCAGGCAGCGCCCAGGGCCAGGCTTGGAGCAGTGGAAGGTGTCCCTGCCATGACAGGGGTGGCACTGGATGAACTTCAAGGCCCCTCCCAACCCGACCCATCTGTGGCTCCATGACTGACGTTGCCCCATCTCTTCCAAAAGGGCCTCCAGAAATGCACTGCTGAAAATGCAGCAAATATCCCACTGCAGGTACCACCCCTCCCTCTCCCTCCTGTCCCAGGCACACTTCCACTCCTCTTCCCACCATCCCAAAGGCTGCCAGCTGCAGAGGGGCCCTGCCAGCTGACAGATGAAGCTTCAGGTTAACAAATCCAATTTGTCACAGACAAAAAGCCAAAGCATTTCATTTCTGCTGTTTTTTTTTAATTTTTCATAGAATTGCTCAGACGTTCAAGACTGGAAATGTCACCGTGTCACTTGGTGGCAGCTGAGGGCACAGAGCTGGAAAGGTCGGGAGAAGCTCTCCAAGAGTCCCCTCTGCTCAGTCTGAAGGGAACAGGGCAGACAGGGCCACTGTGATTGCTGGGGACAGGGCCACCAGCCCACACACAGCCCAGGGCTCCCAGCAGAGCACAGGGGGTGTGTGGTGGTGTTCACAGGGGTCTCAGGATGAGGGAAGAGACGAGACCCGACTCCGTGTTTCAGAAGGCTGATTTATTATTTTATGAGATATATTATATTAAAACTATACTAAAAGAATAGAAGAAAGGATTTCCTCAGAAGGCTGGCTAAGAATAGAAAAAGAAGGAATGATAACAAAGGCTTGTGTCTCGGCTCCCTGTCCGAGCCAACTGGGCTGTGATTGGCCATTAATTAGAAACATCCACATGAGACCAATCACAGATGCACCTGTTGCATTCCACAGCAGCAGATAATCATTGTTTGCATTTTGTTCCTGAGGCCTCTCAGCTTCTCAGGAGGAAAAAAATCCTAAGGAAAGGATTTTTCATAAAAGATGTCTGTGACAGGGGATGCTGATGCCCAGTGCCAGACACGATCACCCACTCCTGAGTGCAAACGAACCTCTCGGGCTTTCCTTGACCCCAAACTCCCCCCACCACAGCTGGGAGCACCCATTTCCCTGAGCTTGAACTGACAGAGCCAAAGGGATCCCCCACAACACCCAGGGAAAACGCGGGGCACAGCGGCAGAGTGGGAGGCGAGGCCAGGATGGGGCAGGGAGGCGGGCTGGGGCTCCTGGGCACCCCTCCAGCCCTCAGGCACCCGAGTCCTCCCTGGCAGGTGAAGTCACTGCTGGGGACACAGAGCTACAGCCCGGGGGTGAGGCCGAGCAGGAGCTGGGGGCAGAGCTGGGGCCAGGGCTGGCTCGGCATGGCCGCACAGCCTGCGCCACCGCCACAGCGTCCTCGGGGGCATTGCCTGGGGACACCAGGGAGCCTGGGCTCTGCCGGGCAGCTCGAGGGCAGCTCCCCCTGCAGGGGCTGGCCCTGGAGCAGCCGGCACCGAGCTGAGCAGGGCCACGTGTGCCCTGCAGCACGGGCTGTCCCTGTCCCTGCTGCCACCTCCTCCTGGCACTGTGTCCGTCCCACGCACGTCTGCTGCTCCATCCTCCCCAGCCCACCTGCCCAAAGCTTCCCCAGGCCTTCCCCAGCCCGTGGGCTCTCCTGGCTCCCTCCCCTGTGTGATTCCAAAGGCTCTGAGATCCCTTTCAGCTCGGGATGGTGCCAGATCCCAGCCCCGACAGAGGCACCTCTGCCCTGCACTGCCCTCATCCACACCCTGAGGCTGTGGCTATGAGCAGAGATGCACATACAGATGGAAGGGGATGGACAGACAGGACTCCAAGTGATGCCAGCTTGGCAGAGGGCACTGAGCAGCACACCCTTCTTGTGACTTCAAAAAGCCCAAGCCCAAAAATTATTTACATAGGCAAGATTTCATGATGTGGGGCTTTTTCACTCCTAAAGGACTACTCAGGAAAAAAAAAGGGTTTAAAATAAAGTGACTTCCAAAGAAAATCCAAGTTGAAAGCCTTGCTTTGATTTTATTTTGAGATTAAAGCTCTCTGCAGAGTGTTCCAGGGCCCTGATGTGAGGACCACAAGCTCCTCTGATACTTCCTAGAAAAACTTGCAATTGAGGCGCCCCTAAATGCTCCTCATGAGAAGGTTCAGAGGGCCTGGAGGAGAACAAGGCTCTCAGGGAACACGCTGCCCAGGGCACTGCCCTGCCTCGAGAGCCTCTGTCTGTCTGCAGGAGGCAGAATGGGCCATGGATAAGGGATACAGCTCGCCCAGAGACACTGGGAAACGCCAAGGGTAAGTCAAGAACGAAGCACTGGGATGGGAGATCGGGTTACAGACAACACAGCTAATTACAGCCTGCCTCTGTGGGCTGGAAGGGAGAAATCCAAGCCCATGTGCTCCATGAGCTGACCTGGCTGGGGACAGTGGCTCTGGGGCACAGAGCCCTCGGGGACAGCCCTCGCCTGGCAGGAAAGGCAGGAGCTTCTCCCCTTTCCCTTCCCTGCCCCTGCTACGTGCCCAGCTCACCCGGGAGCTCTCCCTGCCTGGGGGCACCCCAAGCCAGCACACACAGAACCTCCTGTCCCCCCGCTGCACCAGGGCTGCCCCCAGCACCCCGGACACGGAGCAGAGCCACGTCACCCATCCCTGACAGGAGGGGACAGGGTTAGGGTTAGGATTAGGGTTAGGACATGGGGACAACCCCCCCACAGGGACAGGAAGACCCTGCCAGCTGGAAATGCACCTCCAGCATGAAAACTGCACGTGTGCTCTTCACCCCTTCCTCATCACTGCTCAGCCAGCCCCAAATCCAGCTCCCTGCCCCACCAGAAGCCCAAGGCACCCATGTGAGCCCCCACTCCTGGCGTGCTCCGGGATGAGGAGCTGAGAGCCACCAAGGATTTCATTCACCTTTCTCTCTTACTCCTCAGAAACACCTCAGTTCCTCCCACCTCCCCTCGTTTCCTCCTCTCAAAGCAACCTGACAGTTATTTCAGTTATTTTTAGAGCAGCACATCCCAGCGCTGCCGGATGGGTGCCACCCCCGCCGGGAGGAGAGCCAAGGGAAGCTCCTGCTCTCCGCACCTCTGGGGCAGCTGCTTTGCTGCAAAGAGCATGGGAGCCGTCATCCCGCTGCCTGGGAGCAGCGCTGAAAGCACAGCAGGCCTGTGGTCTTTTCGCAGAATGCAGCAGCCTCACCTGAACCCCTCACAGGACCATCAGCACTGCAGCCCACGAGCCAGAAACGCCACTGGTGCTCCCCGCTCACGGCAGCAGACAGGCCAGCCTGCTGAAATGGTGCTGAGACACGAAGGTGATGGCTGCAGCTTCATCCTCATCCCTCCTGGGGGTACCCGGACACGTGGTGAGGGCGGTGGGGCTCTGCCCTGCACCCAGCTCCGCTCAGAGCCCCGCTGTCGCTTCAGCCTCAGCCCTTGGGAGTGCCAAGCTGTGCTCTGGGCTCCTGGAAAAAATCAATCTTCCCATCAGCATGGTGCAACGAGTCCTTCCAGGAAGGGGTTAGCAAGGATCTCGCTTGGCTGCTCTCCTCAGGGCTCTGAGCACATCCCAAAGCAGAGCCAGGGCTTGCCCTGGTGGAGCAGCTGTCAGTTCCAGATGGAATGGATGGTGCTGGGGACTCCGAATCCAGGGGCTTTCCTCTTCCGACAAGTTTTCCAAGAAGACAGAAAAAGGCTGCAAGTCTCGGGACCTGGATGCCAGAAAGGAGCAGAGGTGGCAGGAAATCCCAAACCAGCAGAAAATTCAGCTTGTTCTGGGTCAAACGCACAGGAGGAAGCGGAGGCACAAGCAGAGGCAGAGGAAAGCCCAAGAGGTCAGGTCTGTACGAGGCTTCTGGGGATCCACAACACTTCCATTCTGAAGGACAACAGCCTGGAGATGGTCAGGAGCTGGCTCCCCAGAGGATGACTGGCCAACCACTCTCCCTGAGGAGGCAGAGCACTCCCAGTGGCACCAGCAGCTGCCACCTCCCACTGCTGCACTGGCAATAAAATCCATCCCAGGCTCAGCAGATGTCACCTCAGCCTGCTCTGGAGCGGGTGGCCGAGCTGGGACACGCTGACCCACCTGGCTGTGCTGCACAGGGAGCTGACCCCGAGCTCCCACAGTCACAGCTCAGAGAAACAGCAGCCGCTGGGGCAACACCAGCGAGGAGAGCAAGGAGAGGAGCAGCAGCCTGATGGATGCTTCCTAGCCAGCACTGCGGGGACACAGAGGCTGTGCTGGAGCCCCAGAACAGCCTGTCCCCCCTGGGATCACACTGAGCTGCTGAGGTGGAGCCATTCCTGGGGCTGGGTTTGGTCCTGTCAGCTCCTGTGGACCAGCAGGGAAAAGGTAAAACCACGTGCCCTGCCCCACACCCAGCACCCTGGCAGAGCTGCATCCCCTCCTGCTGAAATCCAGCTGGGACAGGGGCAGGGATTTACCACAGGGCCAAAAAGGCTGCCCAGCATGGGGGATTCATTGGGGTGGTGCCCTGAACCCTCAGCCAGAGCCAGGACAGAGGCTGCATTCAGAAATCCCTTTCAGGTATTTAGGGACACCAGGTTATATCCAACTGCCACCATTTTAGAGCCCTGAACCCAACAGCCACATGTAAATACACCGGGGAAAAACCAGATTGGCTTCTTGCTTTATTTATCAGCCAGGGCTGGGAGGGCAGGGACACATCCCTGAGCCACCTTCCCTGGCTCCAGAAATGTGTTCATTATTGCCAGGCTGTGTCTGGCAGGGTGAGGATGGCTCTCAGATTACAGATGTTTATCAGTGAACTATAATAAAGGTGGGGACAGTGACACCAAGATGAATATTATATTTCAGGGGAATTTAAATGAAATGATCCATCATGCCCAGCAGATCAGCACCACCTCCTGCCAAGCCCTGCACTGAGCACAGCAGCTCCGGGGCTGAGGCTCTGCCTTGGAGCCCCACAGTCACCTTGGCTTTTCCAGAGGAAGAGCAGCAGTGACAGGTGAAGAGAAGCACGCTGGATTTCCAAGGGCACGCAGTAAAGGGTAAACAGCAGCATGGGACTGGGCTTGGTGGCCAGGGAGCCACAGCACGGCACTGGGACACCCCCAGAACGTGGGGACAGCCCTGAGCAAGCTCTGGTCCCACACTGAGCACCCCAGGATCAGAGAGCCCTGGAAATGGGCCATGGTTTGGGCAGGCCGTGGAGGGGAAGGGCTGCGGAGTGCCTTTTCCCTCCAGTGAATTATTGCCCCGGCTCCCTGGAAGCAGGAGGTTGGTGCCTCCAGGGAGGAAGCGATCAGAAACCACTCTCCCTCCATTGGCTGGCCCACAGTTTGCTACCTGTTGCATTTTACAATCAAGCAAAACACTGGAAGAAGGTAAGAGGGCAGGAAAAAAGCAGAGTGGGTGCAGGGCAGGGACACCAGGAGTGCTCCGAGCTGCTGCAATCCAGCCACGCAGGCATTACACATTCATCTGAATTTTAAATACAGAGCATGATGACTGGCATCCTCACAACTGCCACCACAGCCTCACACTACAGCTTTTATGGTAATTCACAGGGAGTTACCCACAAGGCACCGCAGAGATTTTCTTGGCAGCCATCCTAAACTAATTTTTATAGGTTAGTGTACGGTTATACATAAACGTTTAAGAAAAATAAAATGGCGACTTGGAGGGAAGGACGTGGCTGGGAGGTTCTGTGGCACCCGATGGTCCAGGGCAAAACGCCACAGGCCTGAGGTGCACTGCTGGCCACCACGGCAGGGCCAGGGGACAGAACCACCGGGTCTGCACTGGCTGCCCCAGGGCCCAGGCCTCTGCAGCAGCCCTGCCCCTGAGCTCCTGGGTGTCCTGAGCCCCCCTGAGCCCTCTGCAGGATGCTCAGGTCCCACCTGGCCCGGTGACAGCACCTGCCTGTGCCTGGCTGTGGTGCTCAGCCCCTGTCCTGGGGGCACCAGCCTGGAGGGGATGGGAAAAACCCCAAGGAACAACAAGTTGGTGTTCGTAATGGTGTTTTTAATGGCAGGAATCACAGCAGCCTGAGAAACTCCCTTCACAGAACTGAGGGATGGCTCGGGTTGGAAGAGGCCTCAAAGAGCATCTCCTTCCACCCCAGCAGGACACACTGCCTGTCGCCTCTGCTTCCCACACGCCCTCACTGTGCTGCACACAGGAACTTCACGTGCTGAGGGGAAGGTGCTGCTCATTTTCCAGCCCCTCTGCAGCCCGAGCAGGGAGGGAGCTGGAGCTGCTGCCAGGGAAACAAAGGAGAGAGGCAGCAGGAGGGAAACCTCGAGCACTGCAAGCCCGGAGCAGCACCCATCTGTGATTTACAGGCACCAGAACAAACACTGGATGATGTCAGAGCTGACGATTGGCTCAAAAAGAGCCAAAAACCCCGAACTGCTGCAGGTTGTGCTGCACACACACACGCCTGTGGCAGCAGAGGGTCTGTCCATCCCTGCTGGATCACAACGGCAAAATGGAGGGAAGCACGATCAGAAAAAAGCTTTCAGACTTAAATCAGCCGTGGAATTACTCACAAGGCTGATTTGGATACAGGGACACCACGAAGAAAAGAACTAAACAACAGATCAAAGATGGGGAGATTCAGCTCCAGCACCACAAAGAGACAAAGCCCTGAACTCCCGAGCAGGCAGCTGTTTTCCCTGGGTGGGATCAGGGCAGTTTGAGAAGCCACACACAGCACAGCCTCCCCCTCATGCTCACTGTGTGCCACCCCAGCTGGCTGCTCCCATGCAAGGGGAAGGAGAGCACTTTGTCCCGGCTGTGTGCCTCCTCCAGGAGCACGAGGGTACCCCGAGTGATCCCACAGCACCTCGGGTGTCAGTGCCCACAGACAGAAGGGAAAGCAGGGGAAAATCCAAATCACCACATCCCTGCAGGCCATGCCCAGGAACCCCAAGACTGATGCAGAGATGCAGCAGGAGAGGCGGGAGCTGGGCACGGAGCTGCCCAGGTGTGGATTCACCTGTGAACCCTTCACTCCTCAAACCCCAACAGCTTCCAAACCCTCCTGGACAGAGAGACCCTCCTTGCAAACCCCTGCAGGACCTGCCACACCAATGCAGCTGTGTCCCCAGGCTGGGTGGGGACAGCCCAGCTGCTCAGAGGTCACTGCAGCCCCTGGTGTGGTGTAAAGCAGCACTGACAGAGCACTCCCCTATGAAATGGGGCTGAAAACAAGGGATTCAGCTGCTGCCGTGCAAAAACAACCCTGACATGGCAGCAGGAGTGGAGAACTCCAGAAGCTGGGCACAAACAGCCACAGGCTTCCCAACCTGAGCCATCCCGCAGCCCCGATTTAATCTGATTTATGCAAATGTTAAACCAATTTAGGTGTACACATTGTACGAGCTGCCTGGCCCAGTTTAATTTGATAGGTTTTTAAACCTGTTTAGACAAACTAGTATCTGCTGTCTAATCTAGAGCAGCTCTTGTTTTGTGCCAATGTTGCCAGGGAACTGGAGCATGGAGGTTCTGATGGATCCTGGCTGTGCAGCACCACGCACAGTGTGCTAGCACTGAGTGACAGCAATGCATGGAAAGCAGGAGTGCTGAAATCCCATCTCCCTCAGGGCTGGCCATGCAGCAGGGCTCCCAAATCCCTCCTGCTGCACCAGGAGCTGTGCAAAGGCCACTCCCAGAGCTTGCCAAAGCTCAGGAGCCCAGGTGAGGCTCCAGGACCAGAGCAGGATGGCAGGACCAGGATATGGAGCAGGGGACAGAAGCTCCTGAGGGGCCAGGAAGAGAGAGAAACCCCAGCTTTGGGTTGGGTGCTGGTGTGTCCCCCTTTCCCATCAGCTGGGCTGTGCCACCCTCATGATTCCTTTGGCTCCAGAGGCAGCAGAGCATCCCCGAACACCTCGGTGCTGCACCTCCAGGGGAGTGCACAGGTGAGTGCACAGCCTGTGCCACGCTCCCCCACCCTGCACCTGCTTCCTCCTCACACCTGGGCATCCCAGGGATGCTCATCCCCTCCTTCCTCGGCAGGGCACCACCTCTGCCCCCTCCCTGGGATGTCCCACACGTGTGGGGGCCTCGGCAGCCAAGAGGCTTCACAGGTTATAAAAAAGAATAAATAAAGTTCACAGAAACGACACCTCCCAACCAGCTCCTTGCGGAGCGGTGTCAAGAAGGCAAGGTGGCTCTGAAAATTCCTGGTTTTTTGGAGGATGCTGGGCAGGCAGCTCGGCACGGGCGTGTCAGGCGAGCAAATAATCCAACAGCACAGGCAGCCTTTGCAGCAGGAACGCCAAGCTGGATAAATTACCAAGGCAAGACAATGATACCCAAGCTAGAAAAGAAAATAAAAAGTCCAGAAGAATGATGTTGGATCAGGCTCAGAACTCTAGAGGGTTTATGAGTTGAAAGATGGGGGAAAATAAAAGACAATTTCCAGTTTCCTAGGCTGATGTCAAGGAAAAAAAAAATTGGTCAAGTTATAAAGAAAATAATCAGAAAGAGAGGACAAGAGTAAAAAGAAAGGTCTAACAAACAGAGCCTGCAGATTGTTCCAGCTTATTGTGTAATAAACTTTGCAGAAAGGAAGCTGGACCAAGTGTTACTACTTCAGGGCTCAGAGGTTTAAAATCGACCACAATTTTTAAAAAGCAATACTGACATAGCCAGAAGCTGCCCAGCCTGGCTGGCTCCTTCCATTTGCAAATATTAAAAAAAAATAAAATATATGTCCTGGGGGTTCTGCCCAGGGCCACCAAAGCCCCCAGCTCCTGACCCCATTCCCTCCATCCTCTGCAGGAACCAAAGAGCTTCACGGATGGACTGAGCTGGGCCAGGGGAGGGGATTACTTGGAGTACAAGTCAGGCACATTTTTCATGCTGTTGAAGCAATGATATTTAACAGAAGTCATTTACAGATTTTCCTTTTTTTTGAGGAGAGAGTTATGAATAATATGCATGTTCTTATCAACTCATAGAAGAAGAATTTAAAGCTCAAAGTTCAGGAAGTGCGGATTAAAGTACTTAGCAGTATCTTTTTAATGCAACTGAGTAACCTCTCTCCTTACCATACGCTGGCACTGCCCACACTGACTCGGGTTAGATCTGCCTTCCCTTTATCTCGGCTTCCTACACTGGCAATTTTATCTCTGCAACGCAAAAGAAAAACTGTTTGAGCAAAAGAAAAACTGTTTGAGCAGGGCACAGAGCGAGTTCAAACGCAGCCCAGCCCGTGCCACGCTCCATCCGTCACACAGCTCGCCTCCCACGCGCCACGTGGGGAGAGCATCCACGGCTCACAGGCGTTTACTACCTGGAGTAACTCTGCTCAGGGAGAGCAGCTGGACGGGCTGCCAGCCTGGGGACCCGCCCGGGGGGATCCCTGAGCTCAGAGCAGCCTCAGGTCGGGGTGTCCCAGCTCAGAGTCAGCTCTGGGGTGCCTCAGGATGGCTCGAGCCCTTTGGAGCTGTTCCAGGGCTCTGAGGAGCCCCAAACACCCTCCCTCTCCAGCCTCAGTTTCCCTGGAGTGTGGCCACGTCATCTCCCCGGCCATCCCACCTGGCGGGAGCTCAGCTGCCTCTCCAGCCTCAGCCCCACCTCCATCCCAAGGCAGCAGCAGGATTAGGGCTCTAACAGGAATCCACGCTCCTGGAGAGAGAGCAAAGACAGGTTTGTGCTCTGCTGCTTAGGGAAGATGCCACACTCCTCAGCACCCAGGAAAAGGCAGAGCGAACCTGCTCCCCTCGGGACCAGACGAAAGGGATGCCCTAGGAAGAGGCTTCGTTTACCAAACCTGCATTTATCAACCCAGTGATAAACGGGGGAACGGGGGCAGAGACATCTCTTGGGGGGCACAAAGGGCCCAACCCTGTCCTGCTAGCGAGGCCAATGCCAAAGACAGGCACCAAAGGACCCGAGGAGCTGCTGCCCATCCCCTCCATCACCCCACGGCCAAGTGTACAAACAGCTCTGCTGCAGGGCACCCCTCTCCCCACAGCCCTTGGTGGCACAGCTTCAGCTGGAAGCTCCTTGCACATTACTCAAAGTATTTATGACTTTTTCCCATCTGAAATATGGGCCTTTACCACGCACAGGAAGGAGGAGGAGAGTGCCAGCAAACCTGTTAATTTATAAGTCAATCTGGCAGGGAACAATTAACAGCATTCCCACTGTTGGCTGTGCAGAGGGGGGGTATCTTCCCCCTGGGGAGGGTGGAAGGGTCCTCTCCACCAGCACACGCCCTGCCCTGCTGAGCCCAGCAGCCTTTGTGCCCAGCAGCCCGGTCCAGCTCCATTTGCCTCACTGGGAGCTCTCGCAGGGACAAACAGCCCAATCCCCCACAGCCAGACCCCTCCAGCTGACACAAACAGCTCCCCCGGCCAGGCGCAGCTACACAACCCCCAAAACACCATTTATGGGGGAAAATCATAGAAATCCCGAGTATTTTGTCATGGCCAAGCCAAGCTGTGATCAGCGCTGAGAGGCACAGGCAGCAGCAGGAGTGCCATGGGAGCATCCCCTGCACAGCCCAGAGGGGACGGGCGGCACTCCCCTCACCCCACAGAAGGGCTGAAACCCCCCAGAAAAAACAAAACTGCCTTTCCTCCCACCTGCAGGGAGTGCTTTTGTGGGCGCAAAGCCTCCCGGGACTCGGGGAGGGTGAGCACCCCAAGAGCAGAGATGTCCCCTGCCCCAGGGAGTCCGGATCCACCCTGCAGATGCCAGCAGCCCTCCCAGGGCTGTCACCCCACACCCGCGCCGCTCCCCTCATCCCACATCGCACCGTCTGCCTGCCCAGCAGGGGCTGGAACGGGATCCTCCTGGGGAAGCACAAACATTATTAATCATTGCTCTTATTGAAGGGGTGGGGGGGTTCACCCTCATTGTGACAAATTTTGGCTCGGGGACACGGAGGCTCCGGGGCCAGCTCTTGCCGGCTGCGGGATGATCCCAGGGCTCGAGATTTCAGCTGAAATCCCCGAGGGCAGATGGAAAACACCACCTGCTGTCACCCCAGGGTGTCCCTCTGTGACTACATGGCCGTGTCCCCAGCGCCGGAGCCGATTCCCCTTTCAGAAGGGGGAGGTTTGGTGTAGGGGAAGAAACCCCCTCCCAGCACGGGGATTTGGCTGGTTTTGGGGTGATCCACGTCCCTTCCTTGCTACTGCCACTGAGCCACCCCACAGCCGATGGATGACAGCAGGACAAACCCCACCTGCTGCGGGGCGCGGGGTGGCGGCAGGACAAGGCAGCGCGGCGTCTGGGGTGGGAGCAGGCAGCACCCCGGGGGACACAGCCGTGTCACCAGGATACGGCACAGCACACAGCAACGCTCCGGTGGCTCCTCCGACACCGCATCTCGGCGACGCCGCTCCGGGAGCGGCACCGGCTCCAGCACCGGAGCATCCCAGCGCGCCCGGAGCCGGGAGCTGGGGAAGCCCCGGACGATTCTGCCGAGCATCACCCGGCACGGGCGGTCCCACGGTGCTCTCTGCGGGAGCGCATCCCTGAGCACGGCGGTGATGCCGGAGCCCGCACAGCCCCGCGCGGGGCCGCACCCCGAACCTCGAACCCCGCATCCCGAACCCTGAACCCGCGGGTACCGCGCTCGGGAGGCGCCGGAGGGACGGGGCGGGGGCGCGGCGGCAGCGAGAAAGGAGCACGGCGGGGAGCAGGGGGTCCTAAAGCGGGGGGGAGGCACCGGCAGCGGGGCGGGGGATGGAGCCGGGCGCGGTGCGGCGGGGGATGGAGCGGGGCGTGGGGCGGGCTCTGCCCCAGGACCCCCGGCCGGGCCGAGCCGCCCGGGCTCCAGCGCACCCCGGTGCCCCCGCGCGGTCCCGGGGCCGCCGCCCCGGCGCTCCCCGCCGCTCGCGGTCCGGCGCGCCCCTCCCCGCACCCCCGCTATAGCGCGGCCCCTTCCCCCACCCCTCCCATACATCCCCCCATAACACGCCCCCCATTCTCCGGTGCCACCCACCCGCGACCCCCATCGCCACCGGCCGCGCCCCCGCACCGAGCCCCCCGCCCGCCTGCCCACCCCTCCCGAGCGCTCCCCGCTAGAACATCGCTGCCCCTCGCCCCCCGCCGCTCCGCCATATACCGCGACCCCTCCCCAGCCCCGCGGCTGAGCGCTCCCGCACCGTGCCCCCGCTATACCGCGCCGCCGGTACCTGCCGGCGCGGCCGCCCGCTGCCATGCTGCCGGCGGAGGGGCTGCGCGGGGCCCTGCTCCCGCCTCGCCGCCCGTTCCGCCGCCGCCCGTTCCGCTCCGCCCGGGGCTGGCGAGCCGGGGCCGCGCCGGGCGCGGGGACACTGCGGCGAGCCGCGCTCCCGCCCGCCGCCCGCTCGCTCCGGTGATGTCATTCCCCGGGCCGCCGCGTGACGTCACCGCGGGGCGGGACACCCCGGACACGCCCCGCAGGGCCGGGAGGGGCCGCGGGGGCCGTGACGTCATCGCGGGAGGCCGGGGCGTGGCCGCGCCTTAAAGGCGCCGCGCACGTGGGAGCGGAGGCGCGAGGAGCGCACGGGTTTTGGGGGGCCCTGCCCCGAACGCGTTTAGTGCAGGCGCTCTGAGCCCCGCCTTTAACACACCCCGAGGCTGAGAAAATGCTTCATGTGCACCCCATCTCCCATGTTGAACATTTAATAGATTTATATTTATTTATAATAACATATATAATATGTTATTATATATTATTTATAATATTTATTTATGATACATAATATATTATATACAATATGTGATATATAATATATAATATATTATATTTATTTGTTTATAACAATATAATATATAATATATATTTATAAATATGTTAAATATATTTAATATTAAGTATGTTTCATTTGTAATTCTTCACATTGCCCGTGTTTAACATATTCCCAGCAATAACTGGGGGAATGATTTTGCCCTCATTTTCCCATAGGAGCCCAGAGGGATCCCCAGGATCCCGGAGGGACCCATGGGACCCGCAAGGACCCATAGGACCCCCAAGGATCCCTAGGAGCCCAGATGCATCCATGGGACCCCCAAAGATCCATAGGACCCCCAGGAGCCCAGAGGGATCCATAGGACCCCTGGGAATCCACAGGAGCCCCGGGGGACCCCCAGGAGCAGCTCCAAGGTGCCCCACGCTGCTGTGGGGTCCAGCCCCACCCCTTCACCTCAAGGAAGGTCCCAGCCCCTGCCCCAGACCCTTTTCCCATCTTTTCCTGCAGAGCAGGGACCAATCCCCGATTCTCTCTCTCCCCCAGCCCAGCCTCTTTGCATCACCAGGGCCCCACGTCCTATCTGCTGCATCTGTGTTCTTAATGGATGTATCATATTTTACAGTAATTTCCTCATTTGTCATGCAATCAAATCCTTTGATCGGACACGGGAGAAATGTAAATATCAATTATTAACCAGCCCATTCTGGTCTTGCTTGACTGGATATTTATTTTTTTATTATTTTTTGGAGGAAGGAATTGATTCATTTGCAATTCAAGTCTCCAACTCATTCTTAATTTGGATGCTTGCATTTCTGGATGGGCTGTATTTTTGAAGGGGGAGATATTTGATCACTAGAGCGATCAATGTCTCCATGTATATTTTATAGTGGAGAGATAGTTGTGCAGAAAAGTGTAAAATAAGTGGGGGGTTTTAAATCCTGTGCGTAGAGAGCTGCTACACCGTGGTTCAAAATCTCAGTAGCCAAATTTGCTGCTCTACAGTCATTTATAGCCCTTCAGAGCGTTGGCATGAAATGGAGAGGTGGCCAGGAAATTTCTGACAGAATATTTTTCCATCTGCAAATAGTTCTATTTTTTTTATTATTTTCTCGTGAGAGTGAGGCAATTTGTATAAACACACTGCCTTCGGCAAAAAAGGCTTTGCAAATGAAAATAATAACAAAAAAAATAAAATAAAATTAGAAGAAAGATGAAACTCAGTTGCATTCTTTTTGGTTTCCCATTTGGAGATGGTTTTCCACTCAAAGCTTTGGAAGTTTCTGGTGTCTGTATAGCCTGAAAAGTCAAGCTGGGGCTGTGACACACATTTGTCCTGGCATTTCAGCATCCATGCTCTCCTGACATTTCACTGGTGCCAGTTTTGCAGGAGGTAATCCCCATCCTTCCCCCCAAAAATCCCAATTTTGGCTTAAAACTCAGGGAACTGGGAGCGCTCTCCTCTCAGCCAGGCTGTTTATTTGCTTTCTGGAGTTTTATTGAAGCTCTGAGAGTTGCATTTTGCAAGCTGTCTTCCTCCTGAAAGCGAGCAAGCTGCGCCTCTTCCTTAATCATCTGCTTTTGTTTGCTGGAAGGAAAATGCCAAATATCTCATGACTTGCCATGGAGCCGTGAATGACTGCAGGGATGCGCAATTCCTGCCCGGCCTCATGACTCACGGGTGAGTTCTCAGGTGCACGTGGAGCCTGGGGAGATGTGCCCCAAATCCTGCCTGACTTGGGCTTTTTTATCAATCTGCTAGAGGGGATGACAACATCTTCCCACCAGCCCAGCAGTGGTTGGTGCAGAGAAGCTTCTGCAGTTCTCCTGCAGTGTGCAATAGTCATGGAACCATGGAATGGTTTGGGCTGGGGGAACCTTGAGCATCCTCTTGTGCCTGCTCTGCCATGGGCAGGGACACCTTCCCCTGTCCCAGGCTGCTCCAAGGGCACCCATGCCTCACCCCAGATGTGATCCAGGCCCTGCAGACACATTTTGTGAGGCTTGCCCGGTGTAATAAGGCATTTTAACATCCTGGAAATCCAACACACACTTCCCATCACCTAAAGGAATGAATGGTTTGGGCTTGACCTTGACACCGGGGGTTTGTGCTGGAGCCAACTTTACTCCCAGCTCCTTTTCCAACCCTTTTTTGTTTCCACTGGGAGTTAATCCATGTAGAAGCTGTGTGACGAGTGAGCTTGAGCTGCAGCTGCTGAGCCCAGGCACGGTCACTGGTGGGTTGTGAGAAAAGCTATTGATCTCCCCGATGGTGTTTGAATTTATTCCTTGAGCAGCGCTGCCAATCCAGCAGCTCCAGCTGGCACTGGCAATCCCAGCTGGACGGGCACGTGCCAGCCACACACCAGGTCCTGCACCGTGACCCCAAGCCAGGCTTGGAACTGCAGGTGCCACATGGGCACAGACCTGTTCCATTTCCACTTCCTTGCATCTCACAGGAAGGTTTGGCCGGTCAGAACGAGCCCTGGCTTCCAGAACCTGCCTCATCCAGAACCTCTGGGAGAGGGTCTCAGCAGCAGCTGAGAAACCACTTCCAAAAGCGCATCCCTTTCTGAGCCTGGGGTCTTTGTGAGGCAGAAACTCATCTCCTGATGGAACTTCTGGAGAAATTCTCCGTTGCTGTCATCCCACTGGATGCTGGCTCCCACGCAGCAGCAGTGCCAAGGCAGCGAGGCTGAAGGAGCAGCAGGAAGGGTGAAGCTGAGCTCACCACCAGCAGCCCGCTCAAGCTTTGTGCCCTCGCCTTGCTCCCGAGTCCTTACCACGTTGTTTTGACAGGAAAACAGCGAGGAATGAATTCCTGCAGAAGTAGGGACACAGAGGAGCTCACTGCCCGAACTCAATGGAGTTGCCAAAGCTGGTACAGAAAATTGAAACCCTTCTCTGGTGTAAAGCAAACAGCGGCAGGGAGTGCCCTGGGGGGCTCAGCACCCTGCTGAACAGAATTCAGAATGGTTTGGGTTAGAAGAGACCATAAAGCCTCTAATTCCAGCCCTGCCTTGGGCAGGGACACCTCCTGCTGTCCCAGGTTGTGCCAAGTCCTGGCCAACCCACCCTTCTCAGGCACTGCCCAAAATGCCTGTGTCCATGGAAGAGGCTCCCTGGGCTGCAGGAATGCCTTCGAGGCACAACTACACACCTGGGGCCATTTGCCATGGAGGTAATGCCTCTCAGAGAGGAGGTTTTGGGGCTGGGGGTCTGCAGAGTGGCAGCTGGGGCTGGAGCAGCGCGGGGACAGTGCAGGGACAGTGCAGGGACACAGAGAAGGGACACAGTGCAGGGACACAGTGCAGGGACAGTGCAGGGACACAGTGCCATCCCGAGACACAGTGCCATCCCCAGACACAGTGCAGGGACACAGTGCCATCCCCAGACTGGTTTCCAGCAGCATTGCTGGTGCCTGGGGATTTCTCCTGGGGTTAGAAGACAGGCACGTGTCAAACACGTCAGGCACGCTCCAGCACCGTCTGCTCCTGCAGAACAATAGTTACTCTTCATGTTAGTTCAGTTACAGATCAAATAATCTGAAAAATTCACAAGTGGCTGCGGATACAAATTAACTTAACAAAACATTTTGAAAATGGCGCAGTCCTGGGGAGAATACAAATGTGGCAGGCACCGGTGGGAGAGCAATCCAAGTGTCTGCACCGGACTCCTCCCATCCCCATTTTCCCCGCGTCAGATAACACAGAAAGCAGCTGAGGCTGGATGAAATATAATAACCACGCCGTCCAAGATGGAGCCATGCCATATGGAAGCCCAGGGAAGTTTTCTCCGCTCTTTGCTCCGCTGATGTTTTTCAGCTGTGTCATTGGTACTTTGCTTTATCAAGAACATTATGGGCTGAGTTCTGTCTGTGCAGTGAAAAATGACAGGCTGAGCTTTGCTCTCCATTGCACCAAAGTCATCGGTGTTGCGGGAAGGTAAAGGACACAAGTATTTGGCTTGTGGTCACCGTTTCGTAACTGCAGAGCAAAAGCTATAAAATCCTGATGAATCTTTTCAGCTTTGGAGCCTAAAACAGCTCTTTGGTTTCCAGCCTGGCTGGGTGCAAACGTGGGTGCTGTGGATGAGCCCTGATGGCCAGTGCTGGTGGGAACTTGTTACCCACAGGAATTGCTCTCCTGGGGCAATAACCCAACAGCTGCTTCCCCTCGGGGCTCACTTCCAGCAGGGATGTTCCCAGCCCAGCTGCTCAGAGGGGCTGCAGCTCACCCTCTGTGCCGTGGTAGCTGGATCCAGATCGCTTTGGTGTGGGGAGAGGAGACTGTGGGATAAAAAAGGCTTGGGCTAAATAAGGCAGAGCTGTGTGGGATGCTGCGAACAGCTCGCCGCAGATGTAACCCACTCCATATGGAAGGTCCAAATCACCCACGCTGGGTTTGGCTTTCCCCACGGTGAGCCAGAGCTGATGGGGAGCCACAGCACGGTGGGGGGACCTCCCAGAGGGACTTCCCCACCACCAGCTGGACCCGGTGCTTTATCCTCATCTTCCTGCTTCCCCTGGGCTGCTCCCAAGCCACGCTCACTTTCCCCGGCTCAACACAGAAGGATCCTTGAAGGACTGAGCCAAATCATTCCTAAATCCCTTTCCCCAGTGCACCCCGAGGTCCCACTGAGCTCCAGCGGCCCCATTCCTCCTGCCCTGTACTCAGGGTTCTGGAATCACAGGGCGGTTTGTGTTGGAAGTGATTATAAAGATCCTGCCGTTGCAGCCCCCTGCCATAGGCAGGGACACCTTCCCTAGACCAGGTTGTTCCAAGCCCCGTCCAGCCTGGTCACCCCACGGAGCTGCCTCCAAAATCCCGGCCCTGGGGCAGCCCGGCGGGAGCAGGAGCCGCCCCCGCTCCCGCTGCTGCGGGAATTGCGCTCACTGCTCATTATTCCCGCTCCTCCCCAGCCGGAGCAGGCAGCAGAGGCTTTTTGTCTGAATGAAATGAGAACAAAACTGGATGGAACGGTGCGGGGAGATTAGTCATTAGTCATTTCACCTTCCTCAGGAGCTGCTGCTAATTGAGGCACTCAGGTACTGCCGCGGCTGAGTCACCCCGGCCCCGCTGCTCAGACCCCCCTGCCGTGCCCGTGGGTGTCGGCACCACTTCGGGTCCGGTCCTCACGGGCCCTGGAAACGAAAAGGGGAGGAAGCAGAAGAGAAATGGGTCCATCAGTTCCAAAGGGCCGCGGCAGAACATCGCAGCTTGGCCGGGCTCAGCCCGGGAGGAGAGGAGAGGGGATCCCTGCGTGCCCGCGTGGGGCACAGCTGCAGATCCAGCCCCGAGGCTGCCGCCAGCCCTCACTGCCCCGGCACGGCGGCCGAAGGATGCCCGGTGCTCCTCCGGCCCCATCACCATGGCAGCCGCACCCCGGCAGGGCCGAGCCCGCCCGCAGCTCCCCGTGCTCTGCGGGGCTCTGCAGGGCCAGCTCAGCACCGAGGGCACGCTGATGTCACCCCCGGGCTGGCAGCTGGCTGTGGGCAGGAGCAGATGATGCTGCACCATCACCTCCTCCGTGCCTTTGGTCCGGCAGAGCTCTCTGATGCAGCTGGTGCCTTGGGAGGAAAAGTGCGCCCAGAGGAAATGTGTGTGTGCACATGTCCTGTAGGATCTGTGACCTGCAACATGATCCCACGGCTAAAAAAGCCCAGCTCTGATCCTAGGATTCCTCTCCGCGGGTCTGTGGCCTGTTGGAGTGTAGAGCCTGGTGGGGAACCGCTGTGCTTGGGGCAGGGAGAGAAGCTTTTGTTGGAAGTGGATTCAATTATCCAGAATATAAAATAGGAAACAATCTACTAAGGCTGGATGAGATGTGCCATATGGGACTCCGTGATCCCTGTGCCAAACAAATGAGGTCTTAATGCTCTGCCAGCCCTTGGGGAGGAAGAGATAACTTCATATATTTATAAACTTTATATATTTATATTCCTTCCTTCCTTCCTTCCTTCCTTCCTTCCTTCCTTCCTTCCTTCCTTCCTTCCTTCCTTCCTTCCTTCCTTCCTTCCTTCCTTCCTTCCTTCCTTCCTTCCTTCCTTCCTTCCTTCCTTCCTTCCTTCCTTCCTTCCTTCCTTCCTTCCTTCCTTCCTTCCTTCCTTCCCTCCTTCCTTCCTTCCTTCCTTCCTGGAGCTGGTGAGCAGTGAAGTGAAGGTTTTCCCATCCTGGAGGAAGTTCCTGCATCCCAGAGAGCTGCAGATGGGAGACAGGACCAAGCTCTCTGCAAGCAGCTCCTTTTCTAATTGAATTTCTCCCCGACGTGGGTCCTGACGCTTTGCTGGTGCACGGGGGAAGCAGAGTTGAAAAGGGAATTTCTGTCTTTTATTTCCCTGCCAGCGCAGGCGGGTGGGCGGGCGAGGCACTTGGAAGGATGTTTTCCTTTCGTTTTTCACTCTCATTGGGCCGCTATATTTAGGTCAGTTTCTAATTTTCTGGCCTTAATTAATGAGCTGAAGTTTTCACGCACAGGCACTCAAACAGCTTGGGAAGTTCAGCCTGGTCACTGAGCAGGAAAAAAAAAAAATTGTCTTTCTTCTGTGCTAGTGCTGGGAAGTGACCTGTGGATAACCCCAGAGGAAACATCTCTGTGGGATCACTGGGACACGCCAGCCCTGACCCTTGGGCACGCCGGGCATTGCCCAGGTTTGTACCTGTGATGGCACCTGGGCATGACACAGGTTTGCACCTGTGATGGCACCTGGGCATGGCACAGGTTTGCACCTGTGATGGCACAGTGCCCACCTGCATCCTGACGTGGGGCTGTGCTGGGTGTGCTCCCAGCCCCTCCAGGTGCCAGTCCCAGGTACCCCTGACCCTGGGATGTTCTCCCTGTGCTCCCACCAGGCACAGTCACACCAATACACCTGGATGCCATCAGAGGCACACAGGATGCTCTCCCTGGCACATCTGAGCCTCCAGAGCCCTGCAGAGGTTCCAGGCTGTTTCTGCCTCTCTCTGGAAGGGGCTCAGATGCCCCATGGCTGCACAGTGGGTACAAGCAGTCCTGCTCCTCCCTGGCACCCGGCCTGTGCCCATCTCTCCAATCATGTAAAAAGGTTTCAGAGTGCAGGGCGGCCGTAAATCTTTCGAGTTTTGAGCCCCTTCCCAGCCTCAAGTTGCCACCTGGCTGCTTGCCCAATGGCTTGGCTGATTTTCCTCTGGACGTGCCAGCTGCTCTTGGAGCAGCTCCCAAGGCCCATTGTCCATTTGTCCATCTCCCCTGCGTGGCTCTCAGCATTTCCTGGGCTGGGGTCACAACGCAGTGCCAAAGGCTGCTCAGGGGTGGGTGCACAGCCCTGCCCACCCCAGGGTCCCTCAGGCAGGCTGGAGATGAGGAGCCAGAGCAGAGCTACCCCTGGCATTTGCTGGTGTTCCCCAGCTGAGCTTCTCCCGGCAGCACCCACGGGGTTCATGCTGTGGCTGCCCTGCTCCCTGCCCGGTCAGCTCTGTCAGACCCTGCTCATCTGCCAGATGTGTTCTGGCTGAGCCCCCCACATCTGCCAGATGTGTCCCTGCCCCCTCTGCCCCCTCTCTGTGTCACCAGGGCCCCCGTGGCACAGGGAACACGCAGGCGCTCCCCCCCACCCCAGGATGGTCTTAAACGTCCTGGAAAATCAGGCTAAGACAGAGGGAAATGAGGACTGGCAGGGGCTTTGGTGGGGATTATTTTGTAGTTCTCTTCTGCCCTGGTGTTGCCTAAAAACAGCCATGGCATTCGAGGGTGGCTTTCCTCCTGGCCCTGTGAGGATGTCACCCTTCCCTGGCACTGCCATGGGCACTGACAGGAGTGTCACACAGGCAGTGTCACACATGCAGTGTCACACAGGCGGTGTCACTCTGGCAGTGTCACACATGCGGTGTCACACATGCAGTGTCACACAGGCAGTGTCACACATGCAGTGTCACACATGCGGTGTCACACAGGCGGTGTCACACAGGCAGTGTCACACTGGCGGTGTCACACTGGCAGTGTCACACAGGCGGTGTCACACATGCAGTGTCACACATGCGGTGTCACACAGGCAGTGTCACACAGGCAGTGTCACACAGGCAGTGTCACACTGGCAGTGTCACACATGCAGTGTCACACAGGCAGTGTCACACAGGCGGTGTCACACAGGCGGTGTCACACATGCAGTGTCACACAGGCGGTGTCACACAGGCGGTGTCACACAGGCAGTGTCACACAGGCGGTGTCACACAGGTGGTGTCACACATGCAGTGTCACACATGCGGTGTCACACATGCGGTGTCACACAGGCGGTGTCACACAGGCAGTGTCACACAGGCAGTGTCACACACGCGGTGTCACACATGCAGTGTCACACAGGCGGTGTCACACAGGCAGTGTCACACAGGCAGTGTCACACATGCAGTGTCACACAGGGCAGTGTCACACAGGTGGTGTCACACAGGCAGTGTCACACATGCAGTGTCACACAGGGCAGTGTCACACATGCAGCGTCACACAGGCAGTGTCACACAGGCAGTGTCACACACGCGGTGTCACACATGCAGTGTCACACAGGTGGTGTCACACAGGCAGTGTCACAGAGGCGGTGTCACACAGGCGGTGTCACACAGGGCAGTGTCACACTGGCAGTGTCACACAGGGCAGTGTCACACATGCAGTGTCACACAGGCAGTGTCACACTGGCGGTGTCACACAGGCGGTGTCACACAGGGCAGTGTCACACAGGCAGTGTCACACATGCAGTGTCACACATGCAGTGTCACACAGGCGGTGTCACACAGGCAGTGTCACACAGGCAGTGTCACACAGGCAGTGTCA
The DNA here is from genome assembly GCF_901933205.1 of Camarhynchus parvulus. Classification (NCBI taxonomy): domain Eukaryota; kingdom Metazoa; phylum Chordata; class Aves; order Passeriformes; family Thraupidae; genus Camarhynchus; species Camarhynchus parvulus. The sequence continues at coordinate 1,628,645 of NC_044598.1, forward strand.
CACAGGTGGTGTCACACAGGCAGTGTCACACTGGCAGTGTCACACAGGTGGTGTCACACATGCAGTGTCACACAGGCAGTGTCACACAGGCGGTGTCACACAGGCGGTGTCACACAGGCAGTGTCACACTGGCAGTGTCACACAGGGCAGTGTCACACATGCAGTGTCACACATGCAGGGTCACACATGCAGTGTCACACAGGCACAGGGAGAGCAGCAGCTCGGGGCTGAGCCACCCCTCACTCTGCAGCCCCTGCCCAGCACAGCTCCCACACTGGTCCCAGTTTGCTTTCCCAGTCTGGGAGGCAGCAGGGAGAGCTCTCAGCCCTGCTGGGGGCTCAGGGATCACAAGCCTGGCCTCCAGGCGTTTCTGAGTGGCAGTGGCACAGATCCCCCCATGGACACACACACACACTCTGCCTCACTTCCCCTGGCACCAGCACCACCTTAAAATAGATCTGCCTTAAAATAACACCCTGCTAACCCCAGGCAGATGTGTAGTTTTTATTTTCCAGCAATCAGGAGGTTGGTTTGTTGGGTTTTTTTTTCCAGTGAGGAACTATTTAGCTAGAAATAGACACCGGGAGAGCGGGTTGGTGGCACCAGAACTACAAACTGCACCCCGAAGCCAGTGGCTAGCTCACCCCTGGCTGCTCCGACTGAGCAGCCCCCAGACTCTTTTGAGTTGAAATCACTCAGATTTGTGGGCAAGGAGGACATTTCTGGCACAGGAGGTGCTATAGCAACCACCTGAAGGTGCTTGGAAAAAACTGAGAGGGGAAATAAATAAAATAAAAGCTTTGGTGGAAAGCCTTTTGATGAGAACTTCCTCCATATCACATGTGATTTTATTTTTCCCTTCCCCTCCCAGCCCTTCCCTTGCTGCCAGGGTTTGGCAGGATTAGTTCAAGATAAAGTTACCCTGAGTGACGGCCTTTGCTTTTGTGTTCTCCTTGTCTATTTTCCACCTGGCTGAGCCCAGAAAAACTCCAGAGGAATCCTGCAGCTCCCGGGCCTGCCAGGGGGCCCCGGCTCAGCCGACACTCATCTGCCGGCGCGGCGCTGGAGCGCGGAGAGAGCCCCAGCGCCTTCTGACAAGGGTTATTTTTATTTCTAATGAAAAGCAGAGCCTGCTGTGCACAGGTGGAGTGGGACGGATGGCAGGAGCCGAGGTGCACACATCACAATGATTGAGGGCTCACATCCCCCGGGGAGGCTCTCGGGGCTCAGGGGGAGAAGCCCCAGGCCGCTGAGGTTTTGTGGTTTCTCAGCCTGGTTGGTGATAAAATCTCCCTTTTTTGGGAGGGGGGCAGGGTGAGGGGCTGTGGCTGCACCATCACTCAAGCCAAGCCTGTGGTTTGTATTTTGCAGCTTGATTGGTGACAAAATCCCCCGTTTTTGGGAGAGGTGCAGGTGAGAGGCTTGGCTGCACCGTGGCTCAAGCCAGGGCTCTGGTTTGTGTTCTGCTGCTTCCACAAGCACGGGTCCATTTGTGGCATAAATATGGGGCATAAATCACATTCCAGGGGCATGAACATGAGCCAGGGCTTGCTGTGTAAAACACAGGCAGGGGCAGAACCTGGCTGTCCCTCAGCAGGGTCCATGGTGGTTTTCCTCCTCGATGCAAGGCTGTCCTGACCTGCAGGGCTGTGTCCAGCCCTTAGAAAAGGATGAAAATAATTCAGTTTCAATAAGTGACTTTGATCTGTGTAAATGTCCAAGGCCAGGCTGTACAGAGCTTGGAGCAGCCTTGTCTAACAGAAGGGGGTAGATTGGGATGATCTTTTGGAATTCCAGCTTGTCCCTGGCCGGTTTCAGGCAGGGGATGGTGGCACACAGAACTGGAGCTGGGCTCCCATCTCATGAGCTCAGTCAGTTACTGAGCTCTGATATTACTTTTTTAACATTTATTTCTGGACTCGCAGCAATTATTTCTCCAGCAGGGTGGAGGTTATTAGGATAACTGCTCCTGTGGTTAGTTTAGATTGGTTTGAGATGGAGGAAGGCAGAGGGAAGCTGCTGCTTGGAAAGCAGTGTGGTTACCCATCGGAAAGGGCAGCTGGGGGAGAAGGCAGGGAAGTCCTGCTGCCCCTCCAGGCTCCACAGGGCCACGGGAGGGTCCAGTCCCCCTCCTCACCAGGGCAGGGGGGCACATCCTGACACACAGACCTGGGCAGCAAACCCTGCTGGCGCGGCTGTGGGGCTCAGCCCCCTGGACTGGCACATGTGGGGCTCAGCCCCCTGAACTGGCACATGTGGGGCTCAGCCCCCTGGAACTGGCACATGTGGGGCTGAGCCCCCTGAACTGGCATATGTGGGGCTCAGCCCCCTGGACTGGCACATGTGGGGCTCAGCCCCTTGAACTGGCATATGTGGGGCTCAGCCCCCTGGAACTGGCACATGTGGGGCTGAGCCCCTTGAACTGGCACATGTGGGGCTCAGCCCCCTGGAACTGGCACATGTGGGGCTCTCCATGCAAACCCTTGACCCCACCAAGGGGGGCTGCAGCCCTGCTTGCCCCCAGGAAGGCTCTCCCAGCTTTCTGCAGGTTTCCAGGCCCAGGAGTCGGGGGTGTTTGTTGACACTCCCCCCTCCCAGCTGCATTCTGCAGCCCCAGTAAATGCCCTTTCCATCTTGCTCTGATCATTAGCTGGGAGCATTCCGCTCCAGAGCTCTGCAATAATGAAAGGCACTGAACTTGGGGATCTCAATTAACTATAGCAAATGCTCCAGATCCTGGGAAAATACTTTGCTCAAATTATATTGCAATAATAATGTGTACATGCATTTGCTCCCGGGAGCGTGGGCCATGGATCTCAATCCTGCTCCCTCTCACACCCTGAGCTCCAGCCCTCCATCTCCCTCCTGCCCACTGCACTGAGCCATTCCCAAGCCCTGGGCTCCTCTGCCATCTCCCAAACCAAAACTGAGCCCTAATGCAGCATGGCACTCCACCTCCCTCCTGATGAATGCATCCCAGCCCTTAATGAACGACACCACGTTGTTATAATTAACGAGCAGACGTGCCCAGTCCTTGGGCTGCCAGCTCCCTTAATTGCAAGGCTGCCACTGCAGCAGTGAGATCCTCCCAGCTCCAGAGTCACGCTGCAGGGCTGGGGGTGCTCTGGGGAGGGGCGAGAAGAACCAGGATCTGCAGCCTTTGGATAAGAAAAGGGAAGGGGGCAGGGATGGGGAAGGGTCTGGGCAGCTGCAGGGTCCCCCCGTGCCAGGGCTGGGGTTCTCTGGGGACAAGGGCAGCAGATGGGTTTGGTTTGCCTGGATCCACGTGAGGCTGGGCTGGAGGTGGTGCCTGTGTGGGGTGTGATGGCAAAGCCCTGCCAGAGCTCTCACCCAGCCCTACAGAGCTGCCTTCCCAATCCCAACCAGCCTGCAGGAGTCTAATAAAACAAGTCCACACGTTACAAAATCAATTTCCTCTCTATTAATTTGGGTCTCTTAAGATTTATCATCATCTTTCATCACCAGATTAAAAGCAATTGGCAAAGTCTCAAATAACCTTTTAATTCTGAATTGGAGGCCAAGATCCAGAACCGTGGAGCTGTGTCCTCTGGAGGGGCACTGGCTGGGCAGGATGGGGCCCAGCACCCCAGTTTGGGACTGGGCATGGGCACATCCATCCTGTGAGTCCCAGTCTGGGGCTGGGCATGGGCACATCCATCCTGTGAGTCCCAGTTTGGGGCTGGGCATGGGCACATCCATCCCTGCCCTGCCCACAGTGAGTCTCAGCCTGGCTCTTGGTTTGTGGTGGAATTAATTACAGCTCTTCCTCTGCCTTCAATCAAAGGCTGCACTTTGATATTTATGTTCCCAGTTGTGGGCTGTGGCCTTGATTCATTAAGATTTGCATAGTAATTGTTTTCTTCTAACAAGCTGGGAGGATGGCACCGTGGGGAGACAAGTCCTGCACACGTGGGCAGAGATCTGTACCTGCATCACCAAACTGCCAATTTCTGCCCCAAAATGTGTCTGGCCTCTCCTGACCATGGCAAAGCGATTTGGGCCAGCCCAGCCACGTCCCTTCAATAATCAGTGAAGATCTCAGTGCTGCCAGCCCTGCAGAGTGAGATTTGATCCGTGCTGCTTCCCCACAGCCTGATCTCAGCTGCCTTCTGCTTTTCTAGCTTTTATTTATTTTCTTCTTTCTTTCTTTCTTTCTTTTTTAATAGAGGGGTTAAGCCTGGCCAGCAGCCTGACAGAGCAACTCCCAGGCTGCAATTTATCCACGGCTGTCACAGAATCCCAGAATGGGTTTGGAGGGACCTTAAATCCCACCCAGTGCCACCCCTGCCATGGCAGGGACACCTCCCACTGTCCCAGGCTGCTCCATATCCCATCCAGCCTGGCCTTGGGCACTGCCAGGGACCCAGGGGCAGCCCCAGCTGCTCTGGGAATGCCATCCCAGGGCCTCCCCACCCTCCCAGGGAACAATTCCCAATTCCTGTGGCAGTGGGAGCCATGCCCTGTGTCCTGTCCCTCCACCCCTTGGCCACAGTCCCAGTGAATGGGTCCCCAGCAGTGCAGGGAGCCCATGGGATGTGCCAGGGGCAGGGACAGGTGTGCCCAGGTGTGGCCATGGGCTCCACACCACACTGAGAGCAAGCAAGAGCTGCCCCAGAGCTTGCAGAGGGAAGGGCTGCACAGCTCTGCACCGGCAGGAAGAGCCCATTTAAACCCAAGCAAAGGTTAATGATATCCTGACAGCGGCAGAGGATTCGCAGCTCCCAGAGTGGGAAATTGCAGCTGAGTGGCAGCTGTGAGAGCTGGAATGGCAGGACAGGCCTGGCTGGGAATCCAACGCCCAGGGACAGCAGCACTGTCTCAGCTCTGTGGGACGGACAGACGTGCATTTGTGTGTTTTCCTGACCAAGGGGAGGGCACTGTGTGGGTTTGGCAGGGGAAGGGCAATCCTCCTCCAGGTGTGCTCTGCCTCCTGAGGGGAGGGTACAGAGCAAGGGCTGGAACCAGCTCTGCTTTGCTGCTGGAATCCAGTGGCTGCAGAAGAAGGGTGATGATGATGATGATGATGATGATGATGATGATGATAATTTTGTTTTCTCATCTCTGTACCCATCTGTTTGCAGATTTTCCCTCTCCCAGGGCAGTGATGGATGACCAGTGATCTCCTGATGGGGTCACATCCAGGCGGGAGCTGATGAGTTCCAGGCACCTCTCACCTGTGGAGCTGCTGCCTGGGGCTCTCCTCCCTGCCAGTGCAGAGGTCTGTCCTCCTTTTGCTGCTGCTGGAGGTGCCCACAGGTGCCCAGGGAACCCCAGAGCCTGCCAGGGCCATGGCCCCGGGTTTGGGGTCCAGGCTGGGCGGGCACTGCCCTCACAGGGGCACTGGAGTCAGCTCAGTCCCCAGGGAGAGCAAAGCTCTGGGTTCAGCGTTAAAGAGAGCCCCCAGCTTCCCCAGCCCTTGCAGCCCTGCCTGCTTTTCCCCAGGCTGGCTCCCGCCCTCCTTCCACCCTCATTAGACACTTGGCAGCTCCCTGAGCTGCTCCTCTCCAGCCTCCCGTGGGATCCCAGCCCGAAATTCCTCCTTTGAAGGGCCCACACCAAAGCCTGAGTGGAGCTTTGAACCTACCCCGTGCCACTGCCTGGAATAATCCGTGTTAAACATCTGCTGGTGGTGGCGTGAGGCCAGAGCTGCCCCCTCTGCTGGGACAGGGACAGGGACAGGGACAGGGACAGGGACAGGGACAGGGAAGGGCTGGGAGCGCCTCCTGTGAGTCTGTGGGATGGCCCTGGGCCTGCAGAGCATTTCTATTAAACCTTCCTATTCAACCTTAACCCTAAATTAAACTTTGGCAGGTAAAATTCTCTGCTAAAGCTGCACCAAGTGTCTCCCACAAGCTGTCTCGGGGCTGGGGGGCTGGAAGAGAGGAGCAGCAGAAGCAGAGTGAGAAGAATTCAATATTTCTATTTGTTCTTACCCAAATAAATTGAGATGTATTTGTGGAAGTGTCAGAGGAGCCCGCAGGAATGATACTATAAAATAACACAGCTGCTTCACGAGTGTGTGACAGACAGCACAGATTAATGTACCAGCGTTTTTATGGTCTGTTAACAACTGATATGGGTTTTAAATATATTATCTCCCATTGTATTGTCTGTCATTTTAAAAACTGCTCATGTCTATTGTGTTTGCTTTTAAGAGGTGCTTACGGAACAATCAGCCAGTTGCTTCCTGATCTCTCCTCTTCCCTACTTCCTAGATATATCATTATCTCACCCTCTTTATCTCTCTTTTTTTTTTCCCTAGATAGTTTTTCCCCAGCACTTTCATGGGCAATTTATTCCAAAACCTATCGAAGCCCCCTTGTGTTCCTTAATTTCAGGAGCTTGAAAAAGCTTTTCCACCTTCACACCTGGTTATCAGTGAGATGTGGGTGAGCCAGGGGAGGGCTCAGGAGGGTGTGGAAGGGGAAGGTGGGCACCAGGGCTCAGGGATCTGCTCTGCTGAGTGAGTTCTGGGCTGGGACAGTGAGGGTGGGTTTTACTGAGCTCTGAGAAACACGTGTGGGGTTCTGAGGTGGGGAGGAAGCCCTGCATTGGCTCTCAGGGCTTGCTGGCCCAGCAGAACCTGGGTTTCTTTCTGGCTGGGGCTCGGGGAGCGTGGGGCTGCCCCAGCAAGGAGGATTTCAAGGCAGACTCCCCTCCAAGCTCCCCAGGGACCCCAGGAAACGCTCCCAGGCAGAAGCTCCCCCTGGCTTTGCCTTTGCCTCCCTTGGCCACTCTGTCCATCCCTGTCACATGCGTCACCTCCTGCCTGTGGCCAGCCGCCAGCAGCAGCTCCTGCAGCTCTGCTGGTGCCCCCCGGGCCCTGCACAGCCCCTCACAGGGCAGACACCACGAGACCGAAGGCTGAAGATGGAAACATCCGGGAGGAAACAGCTGGAGCCTCTCCCGGCATCTGGAGGGGAGCAGCAAGGCCAGCTGAGCACATCAGCAGGGGCAGCGCTGCCCGTGTCCCCCACGGAGTCACAGCATGCCCAGCGATGCTCGAGGCCTCCCCTGCCTCATCCCCACCCTGCGCCCTCAGCCCCCAAAATGTCATTTCCCCCACTTTGCACCCCTTACAGCGAAATGGGGCAATGTGGGGGCGCTTCGCTGTCCCAGAGCAGCTGCAGGGCCCCTGTGGGGGCATTTCTGGGGCACTGAGGGACGTACTGCATGTGTGTTTGTGCCCATAACTTCTCAAAAGGCTCGGATTGCTGTATTTGGAATTGTATTAGATTGCAAGAACAAAGATGCCCTTTTGATGCTTTGTAGCAGCGCTGGAGATAATGAAAGGAGAGGAATTTTGATAAGGATGAAAGATAGCTTCCCTCAGCTTCCCGTGGCTGACAAAGTGCTGCCCAGATGAAGAGAGTTTAGAATTAAAAGAGCCACAAAAGTAAAACAAAGTAAACACTGCCCAGCGCTTCTCTAACAAGATAAAATTACAGGACAATGAAGAGAAGCACTCCAGGCAGCAGGGAGGGGGACGGCAGATGGGTTTGGGCTGGGGGCAGAGGCCCTGGCAGCTGTGCTGGGGCAAACAGCAGCAGGAATGTGCTGGAGGTGCGAAGGGTGGGTCTGCAGCCCCCCCTGCCTGCGCAGGGAGCAGCCCCTGGGGCTGGGGTGGGGGTGAGGATGAGGATGAGAAAGGCAGGGCCGGGGTCAGACCCTTCTCTGTGCCTGCCAAGGGGCAGAGGAAACCGAGGGATTTCCGTGCATGGTGGGTTTAGTGGGGTCAGGGTGCTGGGCAGGCAGCTGGGTCCAGCAGAGAGCCCTGGGCAAAGGCGGGGCTGGGAAGGGCTGGCCAAGAACCTTCTGGAAAGGGGAGGCCAAGAACAACCTGGGAAGGGCTGGCCAAGAACCTTCTGGAAAGGGGAGGCCAAGAACAACCTGGGAAGGGCTGGCCAAGAACCTTCTGGAAAGGGGAGGCCAAGAGCCTCCTGGGAGCTGGTGAGCAGAGACCTCCTCCCTGGAATCATCACAGAATCATGAGGCTGGGAGAGACCTCTAAGAGCATCGAGTCCAACCTGTGCCCTCACGCCTCAGCGAGAAGCGGCGGCCAAGGAGCTCTGGGAGCTGTGCTGGAGCTCCTGGCTGGGGATGGGGTGTCCCTGCTCACAGGCAGGGTCCCAGCCCAGCCCAGGGCCCCGGGTTTGCTCTCCCAGAGCCTCTCTGCAGTTTTGGGGCCGCAGTTTTGGGCTCTGGCTGGGTGTGGCCAGTGCTGGCCTTGCTGGAGGCAGCGCCTGTGCTGCCATGGCAACCAGGGATGCAAAACGGCTGCTTAAATCCCCAAACAAACAAATCCTGCACACCTCCAAAGACAAGGCATCCTTCCACCTTGCTCCCCACGCTGCTTCTTCTCCTGGGAGCTGCTGGGGAGCTGCTCCTGGCTGGGGACACGCTCACACCAGGGGTGTGACACCCCTGTTCCCCACGTCCCTGTGTCCCCAGGCCTCAGGCAGACCCTGCTGCGAGTGCATTTATCAAAAGTGCAGATTTTCCCCCCATGTTTTGCACTTTCCTTAGTGCAGAGGAGTATCCACCTTGACCACTGAGCTGCTACAGTTCGGGGTGTGCTCCTTGCTTTGAGAGCTTGAGAGGGGGAAAAGACCCCCCTCCAAAAAATGAAACGGCCAGTGACACCCTGACCAAGACTTTCCCGTCCAGGTCCCCCTTGCAGGGTCCAATTTCCCATCCCGGAGCCCCTCTGAGGGGCTCAGGCTGCCCGGGGGTGTCCAGGAGGGAGATGCAGTGAGCCAGGGCAGGCCCAGAGCTGCAGGACCCTCAGGCCTGCACACAGCACAGGAGAGCACTGGGACACCAGGGAGCAGGTGTCAGTCATGGACACAGGTTTTAGGTGTTTGGTCTGCGCCAAATCTGGTGTTTACACACATGACAACTCCTTGTTTGCCTGAAAATTGAGATTTGTTTTTCATAACAGGAAATATTCAGCTTTTCACCTTCATCAGTGCTCACTGGCTGGGTCCAAACACCCAGCTCAGGCAAAGCCAGGCTGAGTGGCTGCTGTCAGCTCACCAGCCTGATCAGATCTCCCAGAAAAACCCCATGTGGGGGCTCCAGGCTGCTCTGGGAGCTGCAGGGAGAGAGCTTAGACTAATATGAGTTACTCCCTTGGGAATCCTGGTAAGTCCTTATGAAGGAAATCCTGAGAGATGCTTGTAATATTTAATGGGGATAAAAACCAATGGGTGTCCATAGAAATGATCCTGTAGGGAAAACAGCCCATCTCCTGTAGGAAATGAATCTGTAGAAATCCTGGAGGATCATGAAGATCTAATTATATTTCTCTGAGTATTTTAAAACCTGAGGGGTGGGGTGAACACAAGGGTTTGCCTTTAATTGAATGAAGCTTTGGAAAAGAAGGTGGAGCAGCGACAAAGCGAGCACTGGAGCCAGAGGATCCCTCAGTCTGCAAGGGGACAAGTTGTGGTTGAAGGACTCTGCAGGTATTTTGGGCAGCTTTTAGGGAAAGGCCCTGAGAGGCCTCCTGGCTCCATCCCATCTCACTGGGACAGCAGGAGGGTGATTTCTCCAAACCCCTGGGGTGACACACGCTGCTCCAGAGCTTCCTCTGATGGCAAAGGAGCCAAATCCACTTTTGGCAGAAGATGGGGCAGCACAGGATGGGAATGCTTTTCCTGGTTTGAAGTTCTCTGGTGCATTGGACAGGTCTCCTCGGGACGGGAGGACATGGGGGTTGCTGCAGAAGGGAAATAAATATTTCCAAAGGCAACTTAGAAGAAAAGTTCTGAGCAGATTACAGTTTAATCATTTGATCTCCCAGGTAAATATTAACACTGGAAAGCCATTTGTTTTGTACTCTCCAAATGCCTGAAGCGTTCCCAACCAGGCAGGATTTAAACCTGCCCTTATCAAGCTCTGGGATCTGCTTTGGGTCAGTTCCTGCTGGGATCAGGAGCAAAAGGGCGAGGCATGGGCTGGTCCCCAGCCAGCCCTGGGTCTCTGGGATCCAGGGGACAGAAAGCTCACCAAGGTCCTCATTTGCCTTGGAGCTGCTCTCTCTGTGTCTCAGGATGCAGGTCCGGGGAGGTTTTGCTGCTCCCCCTCAGTGCTCCTGCTGGTGCCATGGCATCCATCCTAAATTTTGTGGCAGGGAAAGGACACCTGGGTCTCACCAAGGGATCAGCACGGTGGGGAAACCCTCTCCATGCCCTGTGTGCTGTGCACAGCAGGTTACAAAGCCCTTGGCAAATCCAAAGCCAAGGGATCAGCAAAGTGATGGTGACAGGAGAGAGGAATCCTGCAGAGAGGGACTGAGACTGCTCCTGGAGAGAAGTGATGCCTCCTTTGGTACCCATCTCCTCATCCAGCCCCATGATCCCACCACTCCCAGTGATGGCATCAAATGGAAAATGAAGTTATCAAAGCCTTTCTGCACTGATTTCTTCAGACTTGTCTCCTGAAGTCCCCATGTTCTTGAGAACATGTGAAAATGCAGAGGGAACAAACAGCAGAAACAGCCTAAACAAGCCCAAACAGATTGGAAACCTCAAATCTCACAAACCTTATGCAGCTTCACGCTTCAAATCACCTTAAGCATTTGCAGCACGCACCAGGATCTCCTTTCTATCATAATTAAACGTGTCTGTCTCCAGCAAAGGGAGGAGAGCTCAGGGGAGTTGTCACCTCCTTAATCTCAGCTGCCACTCCTCAGCAGCGCTGTCACAGCAGCTTCAAAACAGGGGCTTGGGGTAAAAAGCATCTTCCAGGACAGACTTTGAGAAATGTCCCATCCTTCAGTCTGCCTTGGTGTTTGAAAGCAGCGTGGATCCAGCCCGGGGAGGTGCAAGGTGGAATCAGAGAGGAGGAGCATTTTGTAGAGCATTTTGTGGAGAATTTTGTGGAGCATTTTGCACTGGTTGAGTTGGACTCCTGGGCATTTTGTAGAGCTGGGGTTGCACTGGTTGCACTCCTGAGCATCTTTGGGAGCTAAGGAGGGCGGAGATGGGATGGGGATGGTGAGCACGGGGTGCTGAGCCCCCTCTCTCCATGGGCGAGGAGCCAGTCCTGTGCACGCAGTGGGGAGCTCCAAGAGGAGCTGTGCTGGTGCCTCAGCCCTGGCCCTGGGCAGGAGAAGCTCCCCAAACCCTGGCACCCATCAGGCCCCATCCCTGGGCAGGAGAAGCTCCCCAAACCCTGGCACCCCTCAGGCCCCATCCCTGGGCAGGATGCCCCAGGCTGGGCAAGCCCTGTGCCTGAAGCTTCCTCCTCCTCCTCCTCCTCCTCCTCGGTGGGGCAGAAGGTCTCACCAGGGGAAGGCGCCTCTACACAGAATTTTCACCGGTAAAAAAACGGGGCTGGCTCGGAGCAAAAGTGCCACTGTGATTCCTCCAAATGGGAAATCAATAGGAGTCCAAAATTAATTAACCGTGCCTGCAGTTGGGGCAAGCGGTGAAATAAAGCTGAATGGAGCCTTTCAGCCCGCAGCTGGGGCAGGATCCTCCCGCCGGTGCCTTTGGCCGTCCCCCTGCGTGGCCCGCTCCAACCCTGCTCCCGCCGGGAGATGCCGGAGCCGATGCAGGGGAAGGGACCCGAGGGCCCCAGCAGGAGCTGCTCAAGGTCAGAGCTGCTGCTGCTTTCCGATGGGGCGGGCTCCAGAGAGTAAACAATAATTAACCTTAAATTAAAACTGCTTGTAATCTTTGATTACCCGCCTGGTTCTGCGATGTGCCAAAGCCCATTTTGTTTCTGGTTTCCTTGGAGATACCACCCGGTCTCCCCATCCCCTTCCAGCTCCGCTCCAGCTTTTTTTTTTTTTTTTTTTTTTAAAGCAGGTTTAAAAACAGCTATTAGGAGAGCTTGTTAATCATCATCCCAGGCTGCTAATAGCACTCTGGCCACGGTTAATCACAACGAGCTGCAAGGATGCTGCAAATGCTTTCAGTGGAATAATTGCCTCCCTGTTCCTTCCCCGCGCTGCATCCCCTTTTCCTTTCATGCAGAATTCTCTCCTCTACCCAGGTCGGGAAATTTGGATGCAGGACACTTCTGGCTTTTTCGATTTTGGCTTGGCTGGTGGTGACACCCTGAGGGAGCCGGGGAAGGGCTGTGGGGACCCGTTTGAGCTGCAGCAGCTCCTGCGCACCGGGTGTGCAGCAGGAGAGGGGATTTGGGAGCGTGGGGCAGGAGAAAGGCAGGGCCGAGCTGCACATCAGAGCTCCCCGGGGATGTGGATGCTGTCAATAACAGCTACGGCTGCAGTTCGGCCTTGCCAAACCTCCGAGGAGCTTTTCCACCCATCGGTGCCCCGAGGCGCGGATGCGCTGCAGCAGCCTCGGCTCCCGGACCGTGAGAGGAGGGGATGGACGGGAGAGAATTTCCGAGACCCCGGGCTGGCTGCATCCCCAGGCATCCCTCTCCCCTTCTGGAGCTGCTCCAGCTCCCTGCTGCTGTGGGTGGAGGAAGGTTTGACCTCCCGGCTCTTCAATTTGTAAATCAGCTCAGCACTTTGGTTTTTTCTGAGTTAAGCAGTTGCTTGAAGCCTTCCCTGTACCAGCCCAGGACATCGGGCTGGGGCAATAAATGAAGTTTCTTCTGTACCCGCCTCCGGAGATGGGGCTGGGGCTGTAAGGGAATGCCCCAGTTTCCTGTCCCTGCAGCCTCCTCCCCGAGGGGCGGCCCGGAGGGCCGATCCCCAGCTGGGATCCCCAGATCCCTGTCCCTGAATTCCCTGTCCCCGGTTCCCTGTCCCCGAGCTCCCGATCCCCTAATTCTCTATCCCCATTTCCCTGTCCCCGAGCTCCCGATCCCCTAATTCTCTATCCCGATTTCCCTGTCCCCGAGCTCCCGATCCCCTAATTCTCTATCCCGATTTCCCTGTCCCCGAGCTCCCGATCCCCTAATTCTCTATCCCGATTTCCCTGTCCCCGAGCTCCCGATCCCCTAATTCTCTATCCCCATTTCCCTGTCCCCGAGCTCCCTGTCCCCAGCTCCCGATCCCCTAATTCTCTATCCCCATTTCCCTGTCCCCGAGCTCCCTGTCCCCAGCCCCTAATTCTCTATCCCCATTTCCCTGTCCCCGAGCTCCCGATCCCCCAATTCTCTATCCCCATTTCCCTGTCCCCAGCTCCCTGTCCCCGCTGCCAGGGGCTGCTCCAGCCGGGCCGATCCCAATTAGCGGCGCTCGAACCTCGCCCCACCCGTGCGGGGCTTAATTGTGGCTCTGGCTGCTCCTGCTGAAATGACAGATAGGGGACAATTCTGCCGGTTGACAATAATTGTTCTCCTAATTACAGCAATGACATTTACTGGAAAGCCACCGCAATCCCATTACCTCCTTATGCTAAATTCTGTGACTTTCAAATTGCATTCCCTGCCTCCTCCTCCTCCCGGTGTTTATCCCTCTGGATACAGGAGTGTTCACCTGCAGCTTGGGGTGTCACAGATGGCGCTGGGGGCCCTGAAAGATGCCGTTCATTTGAGTTTGAATTTTTGGGGTTTTTTAAAGGGGGATTGATACTTTTTGCCTGTCTTATCCTGCATTTTTTAACCCATCACCTGGATGGGGGATGCTGGAATATTCAGCTGGCTGGGGAGGTGACAACACCCAGGCACTGGCACCCCAGAATTAATGCATTGCATTAATCCACCACCCCCAGAACAACAGGGGACACCAGGCAGAAGGAGTTTGACAACAGCATTTCTTTTTCTGTATTGCAGGTAGCGAACCTGAACATCCCCATTCTCCCCCACCACCAAGAGAAAGGTGCCTGGAAATAGTTACTTTTTAGGACCCTTAATATTTTATAAATGGTTCTAATGAGCCGATGTTCTGTTTTGTTTGGCTGTTTATGTGTCGTTAAGTCTGTGAACAAGATACTTTAATTTAATGGCTTGCCCTCAAAAATATCTTTTAATAAAGTACTATAGCTCTTCTCTGGAGAGAAGCTGGTTAAGCTGGATAAATGATGATGAAGATGATGTCTTTCAATAGCTTCTTCTTTCCTCTCTTCTCTACTTGCTTCACACTGAACCAGCTCAAGTTAATTATTTAAAAGGGAGGAAACTCCAATTTTCAGGGTTGGGAAAGCTGAAGTAGGGTCGTGCACAAGAGCTGGACAGAACCACTGCAGAGAAACAGGTCCCTTCCCTTTGTGCTTGGAGAAGCCAAAGGGGTTGGCCCACCTCCAAGGCAGAGAGGAGCAGGAGCACCATCTCCTCTTTGAATTATAGTCCTTCCTTTCTGAAATAAAAATAAAAAGAGAAAAAAAGAGCTTTTTTCTGTCTCCAGGATGACTCCTGGGAGGTGATCATTTTTCTTTGAGAAACTGAGGCTCCCTTGCAAAACTTATGGAGAAATAAGGTCATTTGTCAATTCAAGTCATTGTCTTCCACACATAAAAAACATGGCAAGTGCAGCTTTTGTAAAATCTAAATTGAAAGTAAATAAGGAGCGGGCAGTCCTTGGTGATAAAACCTCCCATTCTGTAGATTTCTGGTACAATATTTATTTTATCCTCTTTATAACTACAAGGGCTGTCTCTGTGTGTTATTAAAGTAATGCATTTGCTTAACCTGCACTTAAATTCCCTCCCAACCTTCCCTGATTGTACATCTCACTGCTACATGTTCCCAGCCTGCTGGTCTCAGCTGGACAATTATATTAACTGCTCCTATTTGCAATTACTATGAATCATAAAGCAAGTCTGAACGGATTGTTTTTCTTTATTGAAAATGTTTAAACTTAATGCATCGCAAATGTCACAGCCATGGGGCTGCTCCTCGGTGCTTTGGGAGGTGCCTGGCTGCTGATGGAGCACTGGGGATGGAGTTTGTCATTTCCTGCCCTCTGCCCACCCCTTCCCTGCAGTGCTGAGTGTTCCAGGCTGGGTTGGGGTGACCTGCTCCAGGGGAAGTGTCCCTGCCCATGGAACACAGCGAAATTTAAGGTTCCTGCCAGCCCAAACTGCCTTGGGATTCTGTGAACACACTGCAGCACAAAAAACCCCAAACCTACAAGCAGTTCCCCGGATATCTCTGTGAGAGGGGTGAAGGCTCCCTTTCCAAATGCCCCCAGGTGCTGGAGCGAGCTGCATTCAGAGCAGGCTCGAGCCTGAGCTCATCCTTTGGCTCTTCCCCTGGCCTGACTGCAAGGTGGGATGTGGTGCTGCGGAGATGTTCTCCAGGAAAGTTTGGAAAACACCAGGGACAAGCACAAGGCTATGGGCTGCAGCCACAGGGAACACTCCTGCTGCTTCCCACTGTTTGTTCCAGGTGTTCTTCAGCCCTACCAACCTCATTTGGGGTTTCCCTTCAATGTCCCCCCAGGGTGCTCCACCCCAATTTGGTAGGACAAAGTTTTGGGGGTCTTGGAGGCTCCTGAGCACCTTTGGTGTCTCTGGGCACAGAGGCAGGTGAGGACCAAGGGGATGATGGATTTTGTCCAGCAGGAATTGGATGATATCCCACAAAGCACTCTCATTCCCACAACTCATCTTGCAGCCTTCAGCTCTACTTCACTTTTTTTCAGTCCAGCCAGGACAAATTCTCCTTGTGCTGTGGCTCTGCAGTGGCTGATGGCCCTGGATTCCCTGGTAAGGGGATGGAGGTGACCCAAGCCCATGGAAAATTGGGATAGATAAGAACATTTGTGGTGATGGCAGGGCTGTGGGAGGGTTGGACAGGGCAGGCTGTGCCTGTGGCTGACAGGGACAATGGGCTGAAGGGGAGGACTTGATTTCTCAATTATTGTGAGAAATAAGGTTTGCTTTTCTGCATTTCTGACACCTCAGGACTTGCACCGAGGTGGAGCCGTGCCAGCCCTGAGCATCACGGTGGGCAGAGCTGCTCCTCTGAGCTCACTCCTGCTTCTGCCACAAACTGGGAGTAACTCCAAGGACGTGGGAGAGGTTGGACAGTGGAGAGCTCGTTCAGGATGAAGCAAGGCTGGCTGGAAGCCAAAGCAAATCCAATTTTCCTTCCACCCCTGAGACAGAAATTTGCGGAGCTGAGTTCAGATTCAACTTCGTGTTTTGGTTCAGCCCGAAGTGCTCCCTCATTTTTAGTCTCAACATCGTCAAAGTCCCCTTAATTAGATTTGTATCTCAGACACATTCCTTTGCAGCGTGTTGCCAATGCATCCAAAATGGCAACGTCCCACATCCCATAATACTCACAATTTTTAAAGAATTATATGCGGTTTTTCCTTGTTTTTAAATCACTTTTTAGGTCCAGACAGGGCAAGATAGCAGCAGAGATGGAATCAGTAGTACACAGGAATTACCCAGCCCTAATAAACGTCACGCGCGGTTTCCTACTGCAGCCGTACATCAGCCCAGACAGACAGACAGACAGACAGACAGACAGACAGACAGACAGAGGCTGTGCTGGGAAGGTGCTGCCTGAAACAGGGGGGCTCTTAAAGGGGTTACAGATGATGCAGCTTTCACTGTTTTCGGGTGCTCTGGCTCCTTCCTATGCTTTGATTGTGCTCCTGATGGTTTGCAGAAGGAATCTTTCCCCAGACAATCCTGCCAGAAGTCGCTCCCAAGCGCTGCTCCTCCTCTCAGGGCTGGATGCAGAGTCCCTGTGCCCGGCCCTGCTCTGGGTATTTGCGACAGTTTGGGAGGGATCAGTGTTGATATTCCCCCCAAAATGGGAGCCTCCATCTCCTCCCAGCAGCTGCAGCATCCTCCGTGCAGGCGGCAGACACAGAATCAGGTCCCTCTTCCCCTTCCCGGGGGAGACGTGGGAGAGATCAACGCACCAAAGCAATTAAAAAATAATAATCACAGACCAGTAGAAAAGGAAAAAGCATAAAAAGTGGGACTAATTTTATGACAAGAAATGAGGCTGTAAAACCAGGAGCAATTAGAGCACAAAGGCAATTAAACCATTTCAAAAGGCTCAGTGAAATTTATTTACTTCTTCCGTTTTTTTCTTTTTTTCTGGGAGGCTTTTGGGGACTGGGGACAATTTTTTCCCCAGTGCTGACAGGACCTGGCACCAGGAGTTTCCTTTTTGCCTCCAGACCTTAACTCTGTGTTTGTGCAGTTTAATTCTTTTTTGAGGAAGAGAAAAAACGGCAGGTGCTTCCCCTGGAGCAGCATCAGCCATCCCTGCTCGGGGAGGTTTGGGTCCTCTGCTCCTCCCAACACGTCTCCAGGCAGAGATTTGAGGCAGTTCTGCTCCTCACAAGGATGGATTACCAGGGAAGAATGCACCATGGTGGGGGCAGCCCTGGCACGGGGTGCCCAGAGCAGCTGGGGCTGCCCCTGGGTCCCTGGCAGTGCCCAAGGCCAGGCTGGACAGGGCTTGGAGCACCTGGGACAGTGGGAGGTGTCCCTGCCATGGCAGGGCTGGCACTGGCTTGTTTTAAGATCCCTCCCAACCTAAATTTCAAGAGAAATACAAGTTGGATATTAGGAAAAAGAGTTTTACAGGAAGGCTGATGAAGTTCTGGAATGGTTTTCCTGGGGAGGTGATGCAGTGCCCATCCCTGGGTGTGTTTAACAAAGCCTGGATGTGGCACTGGGTGCCAGGGCTCAGCTGAGCTGTTGGGGCTGGGTTGGACTTGATCACCTTGGAGGTCTCTCCCAACCTGGTCATTCTGTGAGTTCTGTGAATTCTGTGAAACCATCCCATGATCTTACAAGTGATGTTGGGGGGATAAAGCTTCTGTGCCTCCCCAAATCATGGGTTGTGTCAGGGTTTTGGCACTGTGTGTGTTGGGAGCCAAGGCGCTGGACTAGAGATGAGGACGTGGATTTAAACCCTGGATTAAAAACGCCAAGGTTCCAGAGGAACACCAAGAAAGTCCTCTGGTGCAGCCAGGGAGAAGAGACTCCCTCATGGAGAGCACTGGTCTCTGCATCGAGCATCAAACACCCTGGGAATGTGTCCTTGAGCCTCCCAGCCCCTATTTTGGGCATCTCATTACCGCAGCTACAGCGCCTAAAGTGCATCTCTGGATCTCACCCTAAATCCTGGGGAACTCAATAAGTGCTCACATGTGATGATGATGAGTTGCCCATAATTCTCCAAACACGTCTCTATATTTATCTCCATATTCCCTCCCAGGATGGAACCAGCTGCCTGCAGGATTTATTGCTGTGTTATTGATGCTCTGAGCTCCTGCAGGGGGACAGACCCTGCTCCCAGCCCTGGGGATTTGTGCTCCTTGGGGGAATGTGGAGTGCTCAGCTCTCTTCCACAGCCTGTGATTGGAAATCTTGTGGAAGATTTGTGGAAAGTCTCCAAATGACAGCCTGGCCACAGATTTCCCTCTTCAGCTCTGTTAAATGGGGACACTTAAATGCATTTTGTGGACAAGTGGATGGAGTGTCCCTGATCCCAGCGAGGTCACTAAGAGAAACTGGGGAAAACATAATTGCCACGTGTTTTAGGACCTCAGTGAGATTTCTTTTGCTGGAATTGCAACTTTTCAACTCGAAAATTACCTTGAAGAGCTTGAACATACTCGGCACGTCACTCTCCTTCTCTGCAAAATGGGTCAAACCACGGGGAGTGGGAAGACCTGGCTGGGAGCATCCTCAGGGCCCCCAGGGCGCTGCTTTATCACCCTGATAAGGACCCCTCATCACCCTGATAAAGATCCCTCATCACCCTGATAAGGACCCCTCCACCTCGGCCAGCAGACCCTAATGGCACAGAGGCAGCACAAACCCCCCTGCTCACTGCAGTTAAATCCTCTGCTGCACAAACCTCATGTCCTGACTTTGGCAGTCCCAAAACACCCCTCTGGCTGCTCATGAAGGTGCAGAGGTTGAAATGACCCCAGTTATGAGCACTGGTGCTGCAGGGGATTCCCTCTGGGGTGGGCACACAAGGGTGAGTGCCCCTGTTCCACATCCATCGGTGATAAATGATTAAATGCTTCATAAAGGAAAATGTCCCCCAAATTCAGGGCTGTGAGCAAAGAACCTGCTTCGTTCCTTGGTGCCCAACCTAAATTTGGCTGAACCTCTCCTGATTTCTCTGGATGATTTCCTGGTTCAGAACTAGAAGGAAATTAGGTTTTGAAGAGGCCATAGCCTGAGATTTATTCCATTTCTGTTCCCTTTGAATCAGGAGCCATCAATAGTCATGGTGTGTCACAGGGTATCCAAATTACAACGCACCATTTCAGCTGCCTAATTGGATGAATGAATTCTAGAGAAAATTAATGAATGGTGAAGAGCTCATTTTTTAGTCTTTTTTTTTTCCCCAGCTTTTTTTTTTTTTTCCCTCCCCATGCAAATTCCTGCCCATGTAAATCAATTGTCTGCGCTTGAAATTCATGAGGCATCGAGGGGATCCCCACAGCTTTCCCAGCTCCCTCGTGGCTGCCTTGGGAACTGAAGGATAAATACAGCCAGCCAGAAACGTTGGTTTGCTGGAACAGCTTTACAGATGGCTCTTTGGGCTGCTTCTCCTGCTCCTTTTCTGGCCCAGAGAAGGAGAATCTGCCTCCTCTCCTCCCCCAGGAGCCTGCAGCAGCCAAGGATGGGAGCGAGGTGGGTGCAGCGAGCTCTGAGCTCAGTTCATTGCTTTGGGCTTTTGCTGGGTGTAAAGCAACAGCCAAGTATATCAAGGGATATTTATATGTGTGATATATATATATATATATATATATATATGCATAAAGTAGTCTACCAAGTGGAAAAAGTAATAGAATGTAAAGTAAAAATATCTATATGTATATATATATACTTGAATATATGCATATAAGTGTGTGTATAAATCTATTACACATGTATATATAATATATATATAATATATATAATATATCTATTGTATATAATAGATATTATATTTCTATATTATATATTATACATTATATAAAATATATTATATATTATATTTCTATATTATATATTATATATTATATTTTATATATTATATATTATATATTATACATTATATATTTATACCTATAATAATTTTATATTTATATTTATATTTATATTTATATTTATATTTGTATTTGTATTTATATTTATATTTATATTTATATTTATATTTATATTTATATTTATATTTATATTTATATTTATATTTATATTTATATGATGTTGGAACTAGATGATCTCTGAGATCCTTCCAGCCCAAACCATTTGATGCCTCTCTCTCTCTAAAGAGCTGTGAGTGTTCACTCTGCCCACAGAGGGTCCATGTCTTGCTGCTTTAGGGCTGCTGTCCTGTCCTGTTTACCAGGGGGAGCAGGGGCCTCTGGGTGATGCTCAGTGCTGATGCACAGGGGGCCTGGATTATTTCTGGAGCTTTCTTCAAGGTTTCTTTTCTGCTTTATTTATTTTATCCTCCTGGAGAGAGGGGGGCAGTCTGGACAGGGCGGGAATGGGGAAACTGATGGTTCTGGGCAGGAATCTGACCCATTTCCCCAGTCATATTCACACACAGGGCCTGGTGTGCTTATTGCTTATTTCCTCTCAGATTTAATGACTGAAAGGGAAACAGGACCCAGATAACCGACCTGGTTTAAACCACTTTGTAGGATTTTTAACCAAAAAAAAAAAAAGAGAAAAAAGAAAGAAAAGTCCCTTTGGATTTAAGAAAGTTCAGCTGAAGTTTCACCACTTGGAGCACATTTGAATCTCACCAGGTAACTTCATTTGGTTTCCTTAATGAAGGCTGCACAGCGGGGTTAATTCTGCTTTCTATGTAAAAAGATTAAGTAGTAGTTGGGTAAAACACTTCATCACTGAAGTGATTTTCAGGATGTACTCACTCCGAAGGCACAGATGTAATACCTGCTTTTAAATTCAATTAGCTCTGACTCAGTTGTGTTGCCTGAATACATTACCACAGCTTGAGACAGTCAGTGTTATTCTTTAAAGCTGAAAAAAAGGGAAGCAGAAGAAAAAAAAGACAAGAAAAAAAAAAAAAAAAAAGGAAAAGACCTATTTGGAGATTTCCCTAAATGTGTTACAATTCCATCAATATGTCAGCTGCCTCCCCAGCTCTGGGTTTTCCCCTTCTCTGGCAGCAATTCCCACCCTGGCACAGAGCCATGGGGGGCCCCTGGGTGCTCAGATCCCTAATTCACAGCTTTTCCCCTCTTTTTGGACACTCTCACTTCTTACAAGTTCCAGGATTTGGGGCTTTCCCTCTGTGCTGGCCATCCTCCTGTCCCAGAGCAGGTCCCTGCCTCTCCCAGCACCTGTTTATTAAATCTTTATGTGGCATCAGAGGGAAGGGCTATTTGAGAGCTAAATTAATTAATGCTTGTAAAACCACGTGGAGTTCCAGGCATGAAAGGAGCAATAGAAATGCAATTTATTTTATAATTATCGAGACAACCCTGAAAGACAACGAGGCTCCTGTTGGCGTGGGATATTTTATTTTAATTAAATCCATGGACAGGAACCTCCTGGGGATGATGCCTGTCCAGCAAAGCACTGGGAGGATGGGGCTCTGGCAGCCCCAGGTGTGTGAGGGGAAGGATTTTTTTGCAGGACAATAAGGGCTGCACCCAACTTTCCCTGTAAAGCACAGGAAAGAGAGTGGGGCAGCCTGCTCCTCCATTTGGGATGGAAATAGGCAGAGCCTTCACGTGCTGAAATAGAGGGGAAAGCCCCAATTCATAGCAGTTTATGAATGAAAAGAAAAAGTGTATTTTAAGGTTATTTGAGCAATCCTGAAGGTCTGGCTTTTGCTGGCTTTCCCCAGCCCCTGCACTCAGTGTTTGCCTGTTTCTCTGGGCTATAAACCATCTGTTTTCTCTGTGAACACACCCATGCTCAGGCTGCTGCGCACTCCAGGCCTGCACTCCCAAATATTTCTGCAGGGATTTGAATGATTTTCAGGGACCCCTCACCCCCCTCCTGCCCAGGGCACCATGGGTGGGTTGCTCTGGGCCTGGCGGCTTTGTGGTTAATACAGACGGTTAATACTTGCCCTAAGAAAATCAGAATATCAGGCTCTGGACAAATTAACTACTCTCGGACAGAGTGTAGTTTAAAAAACCACCTTTTAAAATGTCATTTAAAAATGCCCCTTGTTGTGTGTGAAGCTGAGGCACATTCTGGGTGACACAGAGCTTTTGATGCACCCACTGCTGTGGGATCCAGCCCTGAGTTGAGCCTTGGTCCTACAGAGCCAAAGGAGAGCTGGAATCCACAAACACCAGCATTGCTCCTTAAAATGTTTCCTCTGGGGTTGATTTCTGCCAGCTCCCTGCCTGCCATCCTGATTTCCCCACCTTGCTTCCACTGCAGTGGTGGAGCTGGGATCAAAACCAGCTCTGCAAACTCCCCGAGACAGCCCTGACTCTGAGAGGGAGGCAGGGGAGGAGAAAAGAGAAGCAAAAACTCATTGGATTGCTGGGGAAGTCGAGGCAGGGAGAAACTGCCGTGAGAAAAACTCCATCAGAGGCAGGAGCTGGGGCTGATCCTCATCTCTTCATCTCCATTTGTTCTCACAGCCAGGCGGGGTTTCTCCTCCTCGTGCAAAGCTCCAGGTCCACCTCAACAGAGGGAGATACAGGCAGGCTTTTTGAAATCACTTCTCCCATCATCACTTCATTCCTCCACGTCCTTTCTGCCAAAGACAGCGGGTTCTCTGCCTCGGCTGGAGGAATTGTCATTAAAACTGTTTTAACAGCATTTCATTTCTGAGAGCCTGGTGGGGCATCCCAGATCAGAGCAGGGGCAGGGCTGCCTGCAGAGGAGGAGGCTGCAGAGCCCCTCGGCACACCCAGCCACGAGTGCTGCTCCTCTAATGAGCCTCCCTGGCTTTCCTGGCTCTGAGGATCCTCTAAAGCAGCACCACAACAGAGACACCCTGGTAGCTGTGCCGAGCTGAGCAGCACGCACGTTGGCTCATTGATTCGTGCAGCTTTGCTCCACACAGCTTTTACTTGGAGCTGCTCACTGGGGAGCAGGACTGGGGAGGGTGGGCAGGGATGGGGGAGCTGACAGCGCCCAGAGCCCCAGGGAGGGGGGCTGTGATGGTCTGTGATGGTCTGTGGCAGTAAATCCCACCTGAGGGGACACCTGCACCCCACACGGTCTCCACCCATGGATCTTCATCTGAATTTGTTCTTGCAACCAGGCTGGGCTTCTCCTCCTGGGTCTGCACGTTGTGAACAGCCCCAGGTCCAGCTCAGCAGAGTGAGGAGCACTGGGGACCCCCTGCCCTGAGGGGCTTTGGGCCCTGGCTGCAGTCAGCAGCCACTGCCTGGAGCTGAGTGAGGTGCTCAGGGACAAGCTCATCCCTTTCTGTGCCAGTGATTTTCCCTCACTGGGGCTGCTCCACTGCAGCCCCATCACCCCGGGGACATTTCCAGGGCCAGGCTCCTGGGCTGGAGGAAATGCCCAGATGGAAGGAGCCCCTGGGCTTCTGCAGGGCTGGGGGAGCTTGTGGCCCCAGCAGCTGCTGCAGGGGACATGTGCTGGGAAGCAGCAGCAGCTTTCTCTGCTGTGGAGAATCCAATTAAGCTCTTATTAAATTAATTTGCTTTTTTTCCCCTGTCCCTAAGTTGCTTTTAGAGCCTTGGGCTGGAATGTTCCTGAAGGAGCCTCTGGTGGTGGTGGCTGGGTCCTGGCAGAGGCTCGGCTCTGGGGCAGGGACGTGGTGGGACACGAGGCTCTGGTCACCTGCACGCCCCAGCACTGCACATTCACAGAGGGGATGGGGCTGGGAGGGACCTCAGAGCCCTCCAGAGTGAGATTTGATCCGTGCTGCTTCCCCAGCTGCCTTCTGCTTTTCTAGCTTTTATTTATTTCCCTCTTTCTTTTTTAATAGAAGGGTTAAGCCTGGCCAGCAGCCTGACAGAGCAACTCCCAGGCTGCAATTTATCCACGGCTGTCACAGAATCCCAGAATGGGTTTGGAGGGACCTTAAATCCCACCCAGTGCCACCCCTGCCATGGCAGGGACACCTCCCACTGTCCCAGGCTGCTCCATATCCCATCCAGCCTGGCCTTGGGCACTGCCAGGGATCCAGGGGCAGCCCCAGCTGCTCTGGGAATGCCATCCCAGGGCCTCCCCACCCTCCCAGGGAACAATTCCCAATTCCTGTGGCAGTGGGAGCCATGCCCTGTGTCCTGTCCCTCCACCCCTTGTCCCAGTGCTGCAGAAATCTCTTGGAGAGGGGACAGCCCTGTCCCCAGCTCCATGCTGGGGCTGCCTGGGCCCCCAGCCCCTTCCCCTCTGCTCATGCCAGGGATAAAGGAGGGAAGGGTTTGGGTGCCAGCCCTGCTGGCCAGGACAGGGTGTCCCCAAACCCTAATGGAAGCGTTCACAGCCTGCCTGGAGCTCCATGGAGAGAAATATTTGATTTATGCTATGAGTCAATGGTGCTTCTCTGCCAAAATGCATCAAAGGTACAGGCTGATGAGTCAAAGGCAGCTCCATCTACATAATGGATCTGCTGCTGCAGGGGGGAGGCAGGGATGGCTCCACAACCTCCCCAAAAGGATGGGAAGGAGGGGCAGAGATTATATAGACATATTTATATTTACCAACAACTAAATACATCCTTAACCCAGCACCTGAAGTGCCAAAGCAAACCTGCAGCTCTTCGGGGAGAAGCACAAGCCTTGGATTTACCTTCCAATGATCCTCCCAGACGCGGTTGCTGCTCTGACACCACGTGGGATGTGTATCAAAGGGTGCAATTTAACCTCTGCTTTAAAAAATAAAGTGGTTGTGCATCACTCTCATGATTCCTGGGTCCTGTCTAATGATATTTTATTTTTCTACCCCGCAGCACCGTGATGGACCTGCCAGCTTTTCTGTTGTACAAAGATTTCTTCTTTAAATGACAGGAAACATGATTTCCCCAATATTTATATTAATTCTATGCCATTATTGCTTTATTTCTGGGCTCTGAAAGCAGGAAGATTTGTGTTTCATAATCCATGCAGGAAGGCTGAGTTGATATATTGGTTGCAAATGAAGAAAAGCACGTGTGGCTCTTCCCCAGTAGGTTTAATTTTATCCATCTGGCTCAATCATGGCAGCAGATTAAGTAAAAATTTTCAGTGGAGTTGCGTTGGCATAACTTGGCTTTTTATTTTTTTTTACTTAAATATTGAGGTGGTTTCTGGTCTGGGGAGGAATCTAACTGCATTTCTTGCTTTTTCTTTTTTCACACGGGTCCCAGCCAGGCACCCTTCGCTGGCAGTTGAGTTAATAAATGGTTTCAAAGCAAACCCTGCACCAAAACAAGCTTTTTTTAAAAAATAATCCAACCCCCTTGGATGTGCAATGCTGGCACTTGGTCCAGCATCAGGAATTCACCAACACCTCTGGTGCCAAGGAGCTGCTCAGGGGAACACTGGGAATGGTGAAAAGTGCCCCAAAAAATCAGAGAACCACAGAATTGGGGTGGAGGGACCTCAGAGCCCACCCAGTGCCACCCCTGCCATGGCAGGGACGCCTCCCACTGCCCCCTGTCCAGCCTGGCCTTGGGCACTGCCAGGGACCCCGGGGCAGCCCCAGCTGCTCTGGGCGCCTGTGCCAGCCCTGGGCCTTTTCTGTCTGTCCCCAGATTGTCCTTTTGTCCCCTGGGTTTCACAGAAGGGGCTAACAACCGCAGTGGACGTTGAGTGTTTCTGTCAGCGGTCGTCACTGGAGCACAGAGCTGAGGTTTGGGATCCTCCTGCAGGCTCTGCACCATCCTTTGCTCCAAGTGGTTAAAGCTGATTGTTTGGGTGAGCTCTGTGGATTAGAGTATTTAGCCTGTTGTGCATATTAAATTAAAATATTTATTTTCATATCAGAAGCCAAACCTGAATCACTTAGTGCTGCGGAAATAAAACATCTCCGCGGCACCAAAGCCCAGGGAATGCAGGGGACACTTCAACCCTGCCCGTTGCCCTAAACCCAGGGCTCCTCCAGGTTTCCTGGCACTGCTCAGGGGTGGGGGTGGCACCAGGGGTCCCACACTGACCCCACCCAGGGTCCCCCCCTGCCCCAGCACTGCAGAGCTTCCAGAACCTTCCACATCCCTCACGGAGCTGCAGCTGGAGGCTCTCAGGGCTCCACAGCAGTTTATTGCCTTGCTGGGGGGCAGGAGGACTTTTTATTATTATTCCAGCTTCCTTTCCTTTCTCATTTTTGCTGAAAGCACAAAAACTTGTTATGATTTACCTCCTGACACAGCGGGCTGAGGGCCACAGCAGCCACAAATCAGCTGTGCAGGGAGAGCCCTGGAGCAGGGCCACAGTGCAGGATGCTGTGCTGGGCTCTGCCTCCCCTGGGTGTCTGTGGGGTGGCCAGGCACCCCAGGGACCCCAAAACCCCTTTTCTGAGCCTGTAGCTGCATCTGTCTTGGTTCTAATTGAGTTTAATTTAATTGTGGGGGTAACTGAGCCGGGGCAGGGGCTGGGGACAGCTGGCTCCGAGGACACTGCTGTGCCCACGGGGCAGATTGGGCATCTGGGACCCAAAACGAGCCCAAAATGACCCAAAAACGAGCCAGGATTGGGCTGAGCTCTGCTCAGGGACCCCCCTGCTGTGGGTAGGGCAGGGGGCTGTGCCTGGGACCAGTGGGGAAGAGCAGGGGCAAAGCTGAGCCCAACATTAACTCCTTAGAGCCCTTAAAGCTGAGCCCGGCTTTAACTCCTCAGAGCCCTTAAAGCTGAGCCCAACATTAACTCCTTAGAGCCCTTAAAGCTGAACCCGGCTTTAACTCCTCAGAGCCCTAAAGCTGAGCCCAACATTAACTCCTCAGAGCCCTAAAGCTGAGCCCAGCATTAACTCCTCAGAGCCCTAAAGCTGAGCCCAGCATTAACTCCTCAGAGCCCTAAAGCTGAGCCCAACATTAACTCCTCAGAGCCCTAAAGCTGAGCCCAGCATTAACTCCTCAGAGCCCTAAAGCTGCGCCCGGCTTTAACTCCTCAGAGCCCTAAAGCTGAGCCCAACATTAACTCCTCAGAGCCCTAAAGCTGAGCCCAACATTAACTCCTCAGAGCCCTAAAGTCTGTGCCAGGCGGTCTGGAGCGTGCCCTGGCTTTATTCCTCACCTGAGGGATCATTTCCACGGGCACACCTGGGGCACACCTGGGGCACACCTGGGGCACACCTGAGGGATCATTTCCACGGGCACACCTGGGGAACACCTGGGGCACACCTGGGGCACACCTGGGGAACACCTGGGGCACACCTGGGGCACACCTGAGGGATCATTTCCCCGGGCACACCTGGGGCACACCTGGCTGGGGGAGCCCAGCTGCTCCTCCCAGCTCACGGGGCAGCTTTGGCTCCTTGCCACAAACGCTGCCCAATCTGTTTTTGAGCCATAAAAGAGTTTTTTCTGGCCGTTCCAGTGCGCAGCTGGTGGAGCAGGGTCTGCTCCACGCCACAGCAGCCCTGCAGTCCTGCTGGATAGGGTGAGGTGAGGTGAGGCTGCCTCCAGGGCTCAGCCCCTCATCCCAAACTGAGTGTAAGGAGCCAGCCCGAGCCTTGGAGCTGGAGATGTAATGTGCAATGTGAAATGTTTGTTATAATTAATTATGATAACTCTGAAAACTCTTCACATAAATAGACAGGCCCTTTTCTTCCTAATTTCATTCAATTTAGCTGTCGTTCCATAAATTTCACAGTCAGTTTTGCAAAAAGCTGCAGTTTCCAGTAGAGGTTTTTTTTTTTTTTTCTTTTAATTCTTGTTATTTATTTATTTAATTAGTAATCACATTTTTCTTTTTTTTAATCAGTGAACTAACTTGATTCTTAGGGCAAAAAGCAAATCAGACGATGAAAGCTGATCCAGGAACCACGGGAGAATACATAAATATGGGGGCACACGCAGGAGTTCTGCCTTTATCAGGCAGTGGTGGAGGGCGTTGTTTCACCCCAAAATCCACCCAGCAGCTGAGAGCAGGATCTGCCCTCTCTGCTCAAGGCTGAGCACCCCCGGCACTGCAGATGTTGTGAAACAGAGATATTTCTCCTCTTTAAGGCATGAAATAAATAAAACCCCACTTCCTTTTCTACTTTCTCACCCAGTGAGCGCTGCCCCCCCTTCCCTTTCTCGGGTTGTTAACCAGCCCTGGGCTGGGATGGAGCCACGGCGTCCCCTCACTGTCCCCATGCCTCGCCGCCCCAAATAAATCACAGCAAAGTGGGGGTTAACAAGGCGTGACTCCATCCTCCATCTCCTGTCCCGAGGGCTGGAGTGAGGAATGGCCGCTGCTTGCCTGGGAGAAGGAGGCTGGAATGGGAAACCCAGGGAAGACAACGAGGCTGGGCTAGGGGCATCCCCCAAATCCCCCAAAATTCTGAGATGCTCAAACGCTGCTCTCTCATCAGCGCTCCTTGCTGGCCCTTTTGGCAAGATGAGCTAACAAGTCAGAAAAAGCAGAGATTGAACAAATATCTCAGTGACAGAGTTACCTGGAAAAAGAGGCTAAAACAACAAAAGACAATTACAGAAGAAAAACAAGGGCATGATTTTCCTAACGTAATTTCAGTCGCTCAGAACAGCCCTGGCCTGATAAATGAATCTTTTACTTCAAGTAGCCTTTAGCCACAGAGATCAGATATCTGTTTCTGCTGCTCTTATTATCAAAAGAAATCCGTATTAGTTCAGTTTTTGCTTGGAATTCAAGAAGAAAATGTTTCCTTCCCGACAATTTTATATATTTATCCCTTTGGCTAAAGCCTTTGATTCTGCAAAGTGCAATTAGCAAGTGGCTGGTGTGCAGTTTGACTTCTAACCAGAGAAACTCCCAGTGCCAATGGAAAGCAGGGCTTTAATGAAACACAACATTTCTTCTGTAATTTATTCCGACCCACAGACACCCGAGCCAGTGGCAGGCGTGCACGTGCAGGAGTTTATAATAATAATAAAATTAATAATAATAATGATGGTGTCCTTGTCAGCCACAGCCCTGAGAGCACCCCACAAAGCGAAGGCAAAGCAGAGCACAGAGCCATGAAATTCAGTCCTGTTTAAGGAGATAGTTCCTGAACACTTCCAGGGATGGGGCAGCCACAGCTTCTCCAGGCACCCTGTGCCAGGCCCTCATCACCCTCACAGGAGGAATTCCCTCTCAATATCCCATCCTGCCATTCCCTGTGTCCTGTCCCTCCATCCTTGTCCCCAGTCCCTCTGCAGCTCTCCTGGAGCCCCTTCGGGCTCTGGAACGTTCTTCCCAGACCCTTCCCTTCTCCAGGCTGAGCAATCCCAGCTCTCTCAGTCATTCTTGATAGGAGAGATGTTCCACCCTTCCAACCATCTTTGTGGCTCACCCCAGTTATTTACCTGAAAGACAAATCCTCTCCTGGAAGGGGAATTGGTGTTGTGAGACCCCCCTGCCCCTCGGTGTTGTGAGACCCCCCTGCCCCTCTGCAGACCCTGACTCGTCACAGGGCTGGGCAGGCACAGGGACCTCAGAGAAAACCCCTGAGAGCTGTGAAGAGCTCCCTGTTGAGGTGACAGCACAGCTTCACCCTCTGGGAGCACAGGCACCTTTGATTTAGTGAGAGATGTGTGAGACAGGAGCTGACTCAGGCAGGGAGATGCATTTGGGGCAGCAGCAGCAGCACGTTCCTGTCCAGTCACCTCCAGGTACCACTCTGAACCATCTCTAATAACCCCATCTCCACAATTCCCACTGCAAGGGAGGAATATGATGGATGAGGTCAGCCAGGATGATTGAACTCTCTCTCCTGGCCTTAAACCCAGGGATTTATTGAACAATTTCAGCACAGCTGATGCCTGTAACTCCGCTGGGGTCTCCCTGCGGGTGATGTCCTCGAGTTGTTCCCTGTCAATGCTGTCAACTTTATTTGTGGCATCTACAAATTGTCTGGGGCCCCTTGTGACAGCTGAGACCTTTTACCTGGGCAGGGCAGGTCTGGGTGTGGGTTTGTTTGGGTTTTTCTCCGGGAGAGCTCCCTGCACCATCAGGGTGCCCTCAGTGCAGCCGAGCCCTTAAATCTGCAGCAATGAACTGGAAATGGGGACTGGGCAGAGGAGATGCAAACCCAGCTAAGCAGCACCTCTGTGTCCCCTGTCCTCGCTCCCCACCACCTTTGCCTTCACTCAGACCCTCCCAGGGCTGTGTTTCATCCCTCCCCAGCTCAGCATCTGCATCAGGGACAGCATGGAGCAGCCCCAGGTGTGTGCTGGGGCTCAGCTCAGCCCTGACCCAGCCCTGGCCAAAGCCCACCTCTCTCCTGTGAAAAACCACCTTTCTTACCCGCAGCCTGCAGCGCTGCCACCAGGGGCAGGGTCAGAGCTGCTGTAGGGGCGGGATAATCACAGAGTCCCTGGCTTGGAAAAGCCCTGGAAGAGCATCTCACCCCAGCCCTGCACACACAGGTGAACAGAGCACACCCAACCTGCACACAGGTGTGAGTGGGAGCCTGGGGGGAGCCTGGCTCCTCTTTCCAGGAGCTTGGAAATCCAGAAAGGACAAATATTTTGGGGCAGGCTCACATCAACACCCAGCTTCAGCCTTTCCATGCCTGCTTTAGCAGAACAGAGCCCTCAGCCACACACAGCTCAGTCCCCTGTGCCTGTGCGGGGCACTCCAGGTACCTCCATCCCATGGCTGCCTTTGGGGAAGGAAAAGCCTCTCCAGGTGTACAATAACAACGATGTTGTGGCTCTGTATGAGCCATAAAGCAGCTGGAATTTTTGCCTCTGGGATGGGAGAGCAGAGCTTGCAGCAGCAGTGACTCAGAACAGGATTTAAGGGTCATGGCTGTATAACTCCCTCATCATGAGCTCCCAGCACAGAGCTGCAGGAGAAAGACAAGTTGATGTGACCCTTGATTGAGCTTTAAATAATAAATTTAAACAGAAAAAAAAAAAAAAAGAAAAGCAGAGATGTGTTCTGGAGTCTGCACAGCGTGCGGGGGAATATGACTGAGGGATGTGCTTGGAGGCTGGGCCAGCACTGCTCATCACACCAGAGGGCAAAGGGGCTTCCCTGGGCAGGGGAGTGCCCCAGGAGAGGTTGGAGAGCACTGGGGCAGAGGAATTGAATTCCTGTGTGTGTGTCAGGCTGGAAGCAGAGCCCAGAGCCTGTCAAGCCCAATGCTGGAGAAGCCCTAATTGCTGGAAGCTGAAGGCAACCTTGGAGGAGGACACACTGCAGGGCAGCGAGGCTGGGGAGGGCAGGGGACCCGGGATTTACTGCTGCTCAGAGCCTATCAAATGAGCTTTGATACTGCTACAAAGCAGAGGCTTTAATTCAGCTGCTGGAGTGGAGGAAGAGCTGCATTTGGGAGGAGCAGGAGGGAGGGTGGCTCTCCTGAGTGGCCCTTCCTGACCCCAGCGCATAAATCCCTCCTGCTGCGCCCTGGAGGAAAGGCTCTGTCCCTCTCTGCCCTCAACATGCTCCCAACACTCGGAGCTCTGCAGCCTGAGCCTCCTCCCGCTGCCTGCAGGATCCAGGATCCAGCTGCTGGGGCACATCTGGCCAGCTGTGCTCGCAGGTGGGAGCTGGGTGGGCAGCAGGCGTGGCAGGGGGTGCAGGGACCCCTCCCCAGGCCTGCCAGATCCCCCTGGGTGCTCCATTTGAGGGACAGACCTGAGGTGGGGAAGGGATTTTCCACAGTCCTCTGCAGGAGCCAGGGGGATTTTTGCCTCCCTCAGTATCAGGGAGAGGAAAACACCTGGGCCCATCAATTACCTGTGGCTGCAGGAGCCTGAGCAGGAGCCTGAGCCTCAGCAGCACCTCAGGCTGCCTCACACATCCCCGGGGCCCTGCACAGCCCCTGGGCTCACTCTGGGCCCCGCACCCACGCAGGGCTGGGCTGGGGATGCTCCACCCGCAGCACCTGCACAGGCCTCAGGTGCTTCACAGCACTGGAGAGTGGGGAAATAATCCCCAGGATTAACTAAATGGGGCTGAGCCTAGCTGCGTTTAGGTCCCTCCTTAAGGCTGTGGTTTGGCTTAGTGGAGCCTGAGTGCACTAATTGGCTTTAATTGTGCAGAGCAGCCTCACCTTGAACCCCACCTGCTCCCCCCAAGTGCTATTTTAGCCCAGCGTGGGCTGTGTTTTGGGTTTGTTCCTCTCCAGCTCTCCTTTATGTGTGGCTTGCCTTTTCTCCAGTCTCATCTCCTGCCTCTCAGGACCCTGGAGCTCCTTCCAGATGTGGTTGTCACCGTGCTTGGGTACCCACAGTGTGTCCTGTAGGTTTGTGTGCAAACCAGGCGCTGTTTGAAAACCTCTGCTGGTCACCATCAATGTATCTGATGTATCTGAGAGTTGCTGTCTGTTTCCCCAATTTATTTCCACCAAAATCTGTGCCAATTAGGGGTAAATTAACCTTGATATTCCCAGTTTCCAGCAGCCCAAGCCAGCACTGGCCTGCTTGGCCATGGTGCTCTTGTGTAAGTCATCTCCCAGCTCAGCGAGCACTGGCGAACGCATCAAGCAAGGGATGAGCTAAAATTTCCAAATCATCACTCGGAATAAAGTGTGACTTGTTGGAAAATGTCAACATGGCTGTTTTGACAGACTTTTTTCCATCTAAGCAGATTTGTCAAAGCCAGCCCTCTCCCTCTGAACATATCTTGTTTTCTGCTTCTCCGAAGGGAAGAAGGGTTTCAGTGCAACCCTGACCCAGCTTCTCCCTGACCCTGCCAAGGTCCCACCACATCCTCCTGAGCTCCAGAGTCAAAATTCAGCTTCAAGCTAGAACTGTGGCTCGTGGGGAGGAGCCTCTCTCTCTGCTGGAAGGATAAAAGCCAAGTGGAGCCGCTGAGGAGCCCCAGAGCAGAGAGGAGCAGCTCGTGCAGGGTGGGATCCCCAGCTGCTCCCAGCCTGCAGCTCCCATCTCCTGCCCCCTTCCAGCCTCCTGCCTTTAATTACGTTGTAGAAAAGTCTCACAACCCAGCGATTCAAGGTGGCATTTGAGAGAAATGATTCCCTTTAGCATAGCTGACAGCTAATTTGTGTAAAGTTTAATTACAGCTAGCATTAATTAACTGGCAGTGTGTTGCCATACCAAAGCACGGCCATCTGTTCTTTGAACTGCCTCCCCCAAATTTCAGCCCCAATAATTTTGGTGCTGGGGAGGTTGCTCTGGTGGAGCTGGGGTAGCCACAGCTGCTGTGGGAGGGTGCCACCCACTGATGGTGATGGAGCAGGGGGTGAATCACAGCTCCCAGCACTGCTGCTCTGCAGGGACCAGCTCTGGAGGATGTGAAATCAGGGATTTCAGGGGAGGATCAGCTCTTAGCTCACAGCAGAGGGAGGCTGGTGGTTGGCTGGTCCAGCAGCACGTGCCAGGGCTCCTTGCGGGAGCGTTTGGTGTGTGCTGTGTGGAGGAATGGGTGGGATCTGAGGGCTGGGAGAAGGGCTCCAGAGCTGGCTGCCCTGCTGTGGGACAGCAATGCTGGAGGGGCACCAACCCCATCCCTTCTGGAAAAGCAAAGCTGGCAATGTCCCCAGCCTGAAAAGAGAGCCCCAGCGTGCTCACACTCATGCCCAGGCCCCAGCTGTGTCCCAAAGGTGGGTTTGCAGTTGCTCCTGGTTTCAGGCTGTCCATCCCCTGAGCAGACACAAATGACCTTAGTCTGAGCCAAACCCAGGCCCCAGGAGCTCATTTTGGCACATTCTGCCGGAGGCTGCCCTGTGGATGCTGGGAGGTGAGCGGTGCTGGGGCACACAGGCTGCAGTGGGCTCCAGCAAACCCACCCAGCTCATCCTCCAAACGGGTCAGGACCCCGTGGGTGAAACTGGGATGGGGCAAAACTCTGCCACCAAATGCTGCCCCAGAGCTCAGCCCTCAGTAAACCCAGCCTAAGCTCAGTGCAGCTGCTTTGATCTCATCATCTCATCATGTAAATCTAGCTGAAAACAAATACATCTCCGGCGATAGAGGAGCTGGCCCCCAGGCCCTGGGCCAAGCCCTGGATTCGTGGCTTTGAACGGGGCTCAGCAGCTGCTGGTGGGAGGAATTGCTTTGGTCAAGCTGCAGCTCCCAGCTTGTGCCGGCTGCTGGTTTCAGGGTCAAACGGAGCCTTTCCTCCCCGCTGCCCCGATGGGGCACAGGAGGCAGGGCCTGGGAGGGTGAGGGACAAGCTCCGAGCGAGCTCTGCCGGGACGCAGGAGGGATAGCGGGGTCAGCACATCGGCGGGGTCCCACACTAAGGGGAAAATCGACACAACGGGCTGACAGACACCCAAAACTCAAGGTTTTGGAGCCCTTCTTCCTGACCGTGGCTGGGGCTGCCGCTGCATCCCGGGGGAACGGGGATGGATAAAACCGCCCCGGGGAAGGTGGGCAGCGGTTCCCACCCGGGCTGCTCGCAATTAGCCTAATGAAGCAGTTCGTGGGATATTG
Source organism: Camarhynchus parvulus (assembly GCF_901933205.1). Lineage (NCBI taxonomy): Eukaryota > Metazoa > Chordata > Aves > Passeriformes > Thraupidae > Camarhynchus > Camarhynchus parvulus. The sequence goes on from NC_044598.1 coordinate 1,662,920, forward strand.
TTGCCCTCTATTGGGCCCAGCCTGAACGGCCGGGACGGTGCTGAGTGCCCAGGCTGGGTGGGGAAGGGTCGGGGGCTTTTCCCAGCTTTGGGGGTGAAGCGATGCTTCCCCAGCTGTGTGCTGGAGGTCCTTCCTTCCTTCCCCGAGCTCTCGTGAGCAGCGAGCCAGAGCTGATGCCAGATGGAGGTAATGAGCCTTGCTGGGGCTCCGCTGGAATTTGGATCAGAGCATTTGCAGTCTCCGGGGATGAGTCAGTTCTGCGTGGTGCTGGCGATGGGCTGGGGAGGAGCCCGCGTTATTTCAGGGGTCTGTGACTCCCGGGGACTCCTCTGGGCTCCCCTCTGCTGCCCTTGGCACGGCAGGAGAGGAGCCTTGGGCTGGCAGTGCCAGGCTGTGCTGCTGCTCTGAGCGTCCGGAGAGGGCTGCTGGGGCTGCACAGACACAGCAAAACACTGCACAGGCTGCACAGACACAGCAAAACACTGCACAGGCTGCACAGAGCACCAGCAGCAGCACAGACCCACCAACAGCACTGCACAGAGCACCAACAGCACTGTCCGAGCTGCACAAGCTGCACAGAGCACCAGCAGCACTGTCCGAGCTGCACAGAGCACCAGCAGCACTGTCCAGGGCTCCCAGGCTGCACAGAGCACCAGCAGCACTGTCTGAGCTGCACAGAGCACCAGCAGCACTGTCCGAGCTGCACAGAGCACCAGCTGCACTGTCTGAGCTGCACAGAGCACCAGCAGCACTGTCTGAGCTGCACAGAGCACCAGCAGCACTGTCCGAGCTGCACAGAGCACCAACAGCACTGTCCGAGCTGCACAGAGTACCAGCAGCACTGTCCAGGGCTCCCAGGCTGCACAGAGCACCAGCTGCACTGTCCAGGGCTCCCAGGCTGCACAGAGCACCAGCAGCACTGTCCAGGGCTCCCAGCTGCACAGAGCACCAGCAGCACTGTCCAGGGCTCCCAGGCTGTCGGACCGCCCAGCAGCACAGGGCCATGTGAAAGCGCCACTTTCACCTCTTCCCTGCTCTGCCCAGGCCTGGCTCTGCTGCCCATGCTGGCAGCGAGTGTGGAGGACCCCTGGCTTTACCCTGGGCGCGTGGAGCTGTTTCCAAGGGCTGGGTGTCACCTGCAGGCTGTGACACTGATGGAGGTGGCAGCAGAGCAGCTTCCCCTCCACTCTGCTGTGGCTCCCAGTGCTGCAGAGGCTCTGGGCTGGCTGAGGCTTGGATTTTGGGGGGTCTGTCATCTCAGGGAGGTGTGCATGGGCTGGCCCCACAGGGATACTGGCACAACAGAGAGAAAACCTTTTAGCAGATTGATTCAATATTGGTTTTGAACTCGTTCCCAGTGCAGGGGAGCAGAGGCTCACTTGTCAATGACAGGCTGCACACGTGGGGCACAGCAGGGCTGCAAAGCCCTGGCTGGGATGGGCAAGGTGCAGGCAGGGCCAGGGGGTACCCAGAGAGGTTCTTCTCCTTCTCCTTTTCTCCTTCTCCTCTCTTCTGGCTGTTTGTGCTTTCCCTGGCACTCTGTGGGATGCTGAGGGGTTACAGCACAGCTTGGCAGTGCTGCTCTGGACCAGGGGTGCCCCATGGAGCTGGGGAAACTCTGCAAACCCAAGAGCAAAGGCACCAAAACAAACAACATCCCCATGAAAATTAAATATCCGGAACTAGAAACAGCTTGCTGCTCTTTCTTCCTTTTAAGTGAGAGCGAGTAGGTAGAGTTGGAATAGCTGGGAGTGCTATAAATGATGACATGCCTTTGAGCTAGCAGCTGGGTGAATGTCTCATCCCACGCTGGCTGCGTGCTCCCCTGTCATCTGCTCACGGGGATAATAGAGATAAAACAGCCCAAGGATGGATTTCCAGCAGAACCCTTCTGCCAGGTGTCTCCTCGTGCTGTAGGAAGGGACTTCTAAAAGAAAAGAGAGGCAGCAGTGCCAAAATCTATCTGGTGAAGTGGAGGGAGTTAGAGCAGGGTAAATCTGAGGCCTGGGGAGGGAGGAGATGGATGGTCTGACCTTGTGCTGCAGAAGGACACTGCCCTCAAACACTCACAAATCCTGCCCAGAGAGGCCTGGATGGTCTGACCTTGTGCTGCAAAAGGACACTGCCCTCAAACACTCACAAATCCTGCCCAGAGAGGCCTGGATGGTTTGACCTTGTGCTGCAAAAGGACACTGCCCTCAAACACTCACAAATCCTGCCCAGAGAGGCCTGGAAACCCTGCCTGGTCTCAGGGGATGAGCTCAGGTGTGAAAGCAAGCAGGGCCCCCAGCCAGGTAATAACCAGCATAGACTCCACATATCACAGAGGACTGATCAATAATCTTTATTGAGAAACCCATTGCTTTCATAGACACGATACAGGTGCACCCAGTTTGTCCTCCAATCCAAACACCAGTGCCATTGGCTAATGGAGAAACCTCCCTTTGGCGAACACATCCCATAACACATTCCACAGGTGCAGCAAGTGAAGATAAGAATTGTTTCTCTTTTTTTCTCTGCTCTCCTCCCAGACTTTTCCCAGGACAGTGCCTGGAAAATCTGTGTTTCTCTCTATGGCCAGAGAGCTGCTGCCAGCTGATGGATGGCTTTGTCCTCCTGCCATCCTGCCTGGCTGCAAGGACTGACAGTGGCTGCAGAAGTTATTTGCTTTGCATCTTGCAAAGGCCTCTTTGAAGACCTGAACAAATATTTGTGCAGTCCTTGAGCACCATGTCCCTGCTCTAATCTGCGCCGTGGAGCATTTATTCGTGCCCTGGAATCCCAGCAGTGGGCAGGCACTGGGCCCCACTGGCTCTGCCTTTGCACCAAGTGCTTCCAGGACTGTCCTAGATAATCCACACCAGCAAGGATGTGAGGAAGGTTCAGCAGAGCAGTTGGGCTGCAAACCCCTGAGCAGAGGCCTCGTGGGTGTCAGCAGCATTGGGCAGTGCTGGGTACAGCAGAGCTGTCCTGGAAAGGTCAGGTCCAGATGAAGATTTAATATATTTATTTCACTGGCCAAAGCAAATGCCTCTCAAATACTAATTAAATGTGTGCCGCTCAGCTAGGGCTGTTGCTGGGGTTATTTTTCTTGCTCCAGTGACAAATATGGCCAATTAAATCAACAGTATCTCTTTTTTTGCATTCATTTTCTCTCTCCATCACATGCTTGAAGGAGAGCAAAATCAAACTGACAGCTGATAGGGTTTTCAAATCCAATAGGCAAAGTGCTTGGAGCCTCTTCCTTTGGACTGCAGGGCTCTGCTGGGCCCCCCCTTCCTTCTGTGAATCAAATCTCCATCTCAAGCCTTGTTTCAGCCCATCTCCAGTCTCCCTGTTTGATTTCTACCTCCTGACCTTGCATGTGGCTCTGTGCTGTGTCCTGAAGGGGCTGCACACCCAGTCCTGCAATAGGTGAGCTGCGAGACCTGGCCCTGGAATCAATCACTGCTGCTGGCCCTAGCTCTGATGGGGCCAGGGCTTCCTGCAGCCCCAAAGGTGAAATTTAACAGGGCTGAGCCCCTAGGGGTTATTTTTGCTGCATGCCCAAAGGGGATGAATGATTTTCTTTAGGAAATCCAGCAAATGGAGGGGTTAGAATGGGAAAGAAGCTGAGCTCTGTGCTGCTCAGGGTGGTCTGGGCTGATGCTCAGCTCCTTTCCTTATCTGGGTAAAATGTTGTGCTGATGAATGAGGCCAGAGCCACATATCAAAATCAATCAGGGTTCCAGTTAATTACAGCAGTCGGCACCAGGTCAGGTTTTTCTCCTCTTTCCTCCAGCCTTGTGGCAGAGGGGCACAGAGGTCAGAAAAAAATCCACTCAGATCTCCATCCTTGAACTCCTACAGTAGTTTACACTTAGTCAATAAACAGGAGTAATAAGGAGATGCTTTGTGGAATGGGTAAAGAGGGAGCCTTGGCTGTGCCCTGCTCTCCAAGCACCTCAGCTCCCTGCTGTAAAGTGGAGCCTGCATTTTTCTCTGTCCCTGCTGCCAGACTCTTGGCCTTCCCCACAGAAGCTTTCACAGCCCCTGATGTCTGGGAGAGAATAAGGCACCTGAGTCAGTAAAAGACAAGGGAAGGCTCTCTGCTGCTGTGGTGCTATTGGTGTCAATCACCTTGTGAGGCAGGGAAATTGGCTCTCTCCTTTTAATTACAGTCAGTATTAAACCTGAGTGCTCAGGGTTCAAATTCCTACCTTTGGCCTGCCCAGGGTCTGTAGATCACTCAAATCTCACATCAACTCTCACAGTAGTTTTTACATGCTGCTGTCAAGGCTCAGTGCTGGTTCCCTGCAAGGAGCAAAATGTCTCCAGTGGACAGGCTGCATGCCCACGGGGTGATCAGCCACCCCAATTGCTCCTGGTGATCTGTAAATTAAATAAGGTGACAATTAAATCCACCTTGGTGTGCTGGTGATGGAGTCAATGGCTCCCAGTGCTGGATCAGCAGCTGCTCCCCTCTGGGTCACAGTCTGGTGACTCTCCCAGCAATAAACTGAACCATGTTTGTGCAGGAAAAGCCTGCAATAAAATGTGCAAGAAACTGCAAAGAACTGCCTGATAAATGAGGTCTGTAAGTCACCCTTTGAGGCCATGCTGGAACCTGGTTATTGCTTAATAGAGTGGGTGCAGTGGAGCTTGGTTTATGGGGTAGGAACTTCCCAGGGGGAGGGAAGGCTCCTGGCAGCTCAGCTCAGCCCAGTGTTGGGGTGTTCCCCCGGGGCAGAACCAGCACAGGAGGTTCCAGGGGGCTGTTCTGGGGCAGAACCAGCACAGGAGGTTCCAGGGGGCTGTTCTGGGGCATAACCTGCAGGAGCAGCCTTGGCTCTCTCGGAGCAGCCTGGCCCACACCAGGGCTGTGCTGGGTTCTTTAGAGTTCTTTAGGGCTTTGGCTGCTCCAAGCTCCTGAGCCCACCAGGCTGCAGTCACTTTCCCCAGCACTCCCAGTTAATTTTCTGCACAGGGCTTGTATTGAATATTTCAAGTTATCCTTTTTTTGGCATAAATGTGAAGCTCTGCATATACCATTTCCCTTCTGCTTGGGCTCTGGGACATGGAAAAAAGAGGGCTCCTTTCCCAGTAGCTGCTGTCTTCTCATCTCCTGCTTTTCTGTGTGATTTGGTGACAATTAACTCACTGCCATTGCCTCATTTCTGCAGCAGCCATGAATCCTTCTGGAAGACTTGCCTGTTCCACCTCCCAGCATGGCCTTTTCTAGACCTCATCCATTCCTTAACCTGCCTTAACTTCCCTCAGCTTCTCTCCTGCTTGCCCAGCAAACTGCAGCTGAACTGGGACAGACACAGACGCGTCCCTGAGGTGCTGTGGGATTTATGGCATGTAGGATACTCAGCTCCATCACTGCTCTCACATCAGCAGCCCTGCCTCAGCAGGACCCAGAGCCTTTATTCCCCTTTTCCCCTCTCATGTATTGCGTGCTGGGGTTTATTTTGAAGGCTGGGATGGTGCTGCCTCCAGAGAAGTCAATAATGCTGCTCCAGCTGCCAGGGCTGTGTCCCAGGCTGGCAATGAGCTGTGCTGGCGGCGCCATCAGTGCTGATGGAGGGCTCTGGGTCTGACAGCCCCAGGCTGGAGGTCAGGCTCACTGTGCACGCTTTTCAGGTTTCAGCACAGAAGGCTTTGATAATATTAAATGCAGCAAAGGGTTTCTCCCTTACCCAGATCCTGTTCCCTTTTTTGTTCCCCTTTTTTAAATAAAGGCACTGCAGTGTTGCGTTGTAAGAAGGATCTATTTTTCTACTGACCCATTTCAGTAAAACTTCAGCCCATCTAGAGCATATGCTGCTTGTGAAGATGGAAAGAGATCCACAGATATTCAGGACACTGAGATCAACTCACCTTACCTCATGCAGAGCAGCCTGGAGAATTTCCCTCAGCACCCTGCAGTTGGATGCCACCCTGGCTTTGTGTGACATTACCAGAACCAGCTCCAGCCCTGGCTCAGGGCTCGTGTTCCCCCTCCTCAGCCAGGTGTGAGGCAGCATCCAGCTGTGGCCCTGGTGCCAGCAGCACTCAGGACAGGCTCTCAGCCTGCTCCCTGCGTCCCCAGCACCCTGCCTTCCCTCCCGGGGCTGCCTCGGGACAGGGCTGTGGACATGGGGAGGATTTCAGGCCAGCCCCGGATGCTCAGCAGTGGATGAAGATGATGCTTGTGCAGCTTAGCTAAGCCAGTCCTATCCCCTCCTAAGCTGCTGGCAGCAGTTACCTCCAGAAGGCAATTAAAATCACCAAATGAGTTTCCTGGCACTGAGCACCATCCAAAGGACCTGCTTGCTCAGGAGACAACAGCCTCTGCTTCCTCAGGTGCTTCCAAGGCCTTGTGCTGCTCTGGAAGTGATTCACAGCTCCCACCAGGCTGCACGCCCTGCAGAAGAAGGAAGTTTTCTTGTGAACTGACTTAAAAATAATTTTTCCCCGTTTGTTCCACAAATGAAATGAAACAGCTCAGTCTGAGGACTTGCAGAAAGACTTGTTTCCATCAAGCCCTTGGAAATGCTGTCATGTTTCATTCCAGGAGAAATTGGTTTGAAACTTCTCCACTGCCAAAAAAAAATAAATATCTGAAACTACATTTTCTTCTCTTCCTCCCACCTGAAGCTGTCTGGATTGCCTTGGGCCAGAAGTGATGGATTCAGGTCCACTTTGTCAAGGGCCAGTGCATGTATTCATGTCTCTCTTCCAAGCCCAAATAGCTCAGGTGCTGTTATTTTCAGAAGTCACAAAGGTTTCTGTGTTGCAGAGATCTTTCTTCTCAGTTGTGCAGGATGACATTTTCAGACTATATTTTTCTGAACTCCTGGCCTTTTGAGTACTAATGTAACCACTAAAAAAGAAAATATTTCAAGGCAAGAATCTTACTGGATGGCCATAATTGTGTCATCCTGTTGCATGGTCCAAAAGTGCTCTGCAGAGAGCTCAGTCCTTGGATGGTGCCCAGGAGAAATAGGCTGGTTTATGTTTTAGGAAAAGCTTTGATTTGGGAGTTCAGCCTTGGTGCAGCTGCGCAGGTTTGATGTCTTGGTCAAAGTATGTTGGAGCTGCTCATTTTCTTAATTTTTGGCATTTACTAAAGGCGGTTTATGCCTTTTATATGAGATTAAATGCTAATGGTGATCCCGTGAGTGTTTCCAGCTCTGTATCCCCATTTGCAGTTGGGACTTGGCTGCCTGCCCCATCCCCAGTGGGCGTTGGAGCCACAGGAGCCAGCCCAGGGAGCCAGGGCTTCCTGCAGCTCATGGAAATGCACCCAGAGCCTGCCCAGACAGGACTCCTGTGCCTGCTGTGTCTGGAGAAAAGATGCAGATCTGTTTGCACCGTGTTAGTACATAAATCCAGCTCCCCTTCAGGTGCTTAGGCATATTTGGATAATGACCTGGAACAACCTGGGTAGCAGGAGGTTCCATGTACCTGTCAGGGCAGCCTCTGTGAGCGGGGAGATTGCCAGCCAGCAGGCAAAGGCAGCCAATTATGCCACGCTTAGAAGCATTTCACTCTTTTTTTTCCCTCTCCCCAGCTCCACAAAGCAAATCGTGCTGTGGAGACCTGTGCCTCCCGCTGGCATCACCTCCTGTCTGAGGAGATAGTGTGTGTGCAGTGCCCTCGGTGTCTGCAGCCTGGTTTTTCTGCTGCTGCAGTTAAAAGCCGTGCTCCCTCCGCAGGGGCTCCTCTGAGCTGCCCTGGTGCTCAGGGACAGCCTGTGGCAGCCCCTCTGAGTGCTGGGGGCTTGGGGGCTCTGCTGGGACAGGAGGAATTGCTGGAATTTCTTCGTGTTTGCCCCACATCAGATGGCTAAAAAGACTTTCCCTTCTATCTATAAAAACCGACTTTAAAATTGTGGTAGTGGTGAAGAAAGCTGGGAAAGGAGGGGAAAGCATAAGGCACCAGTGCTGTCCCTCCCTCACAGAGTGTTTGACAGCAGAACTCCCATCCCTCAGGCAATTCCCGACTCAGATGGTGACTGCTCAGTGCCCAGAGGAATGCCAGTCTGCTGGGAGTGCAGAACTCCACTGCTTGTCAGAACAAAGCAGGATTGAATATGCAACGAACCCGGGTTGGTTCAGAACCACAAATCCCTAAAAACCTGTACCTTTTAACAAACAGCCCTTTTGGTTTAATGATCCATGTGAGACCAAACCTGTGGTTTCCAGTGCACTTGTGTTGGACCTGTAGTTAAAAAAATCACTTGTGTACCAGGCAACTGATTTGTTACTGGCCCCCTTGGGCTCTGTTTGAGACAGATTTCACTGGGAAAAGAGCTACAGAAAATGTCAGCAGACAGTGTGTGTGTGTGCCAGAGACTCCCAGCAGCTGGGATTTCAAATCGATTTTATTTTCCCCTCATCTAAAGAGTTTTACACTTACAGGGAGACATTTTGATGTATTGGGAAACAAAACAAGGAAAAGGTTTGTGGTGTGAGGAGAAGGCAAAGGCTTTCCAGTAGAATGAGGGATAAGGAAGACATTGGGGCGACCTTTTTGAAGGTGCATTTCTGCGTTGCTCTTGTGCTTCTCGTGATGGCATCCACCCTTCTGTGGTGCTGTCTAAAACCTTTACCTCTTTCCTTGCTCTCAGGGCTCTATTTCTGCCTCAGATCTGAGCTTTCTCAGAGGGGCAGCTCTGTCTTTGGGCTGCACAAGGAGCTGTGTGTCTGTGTGAGCTGGGACAGCAGTGGGGTCAGGAGCCTGCTGGGTCCTGGCTGCTCCAGCACCACCTCTTCCATCCCACAGCTGGCAAGGCAGCAGGGAGCAGCCATCCTGGGTGGCTTCTGAAACCCCTCAGATGGAAGGAGAAACCCAGGGTTTGCAGCTCTCAGGAGCTCAGATTGATGTGGGCAAAAGGGCAAATCCTCTCCAAGGGATTGGAGAGCGAGGGAGAAGGGAATGGGGTCCAGGGAAGGCTCCAGGTGTGAAGAAAGAGGGAAAGCTGGAGTCTGGATGGCCAGCAGGGCACCCATCTGCGGGGCACAGGCAGTGTGAGGTGAACTCACAGCCCTCAGCCTCCTGAGAGACCCCTGAGTGCTCCTGCAGAAGGACGGAGAGGAGAGCTGGAGACTTTGGCCAAGATGGTTTTCACTCACAGAGCCCAAGGGGTGCCCTGCTTGCTGCCATCCCCTCTGGGGTTTCCATCTGCACCACTGCTGCCCCCCAGCCCAGGCTTTGGCTCCTGCTGCTGGGGCTGGGCCAAGGGTCCCACCATGGCTCTCTCCAATCCATCACTGTCAGCACCCGCCCTCCTCCTCACCCTGCCCTCTTATAACCATGTGTTAAATACATCGCAGATGCTCCTGGACGTATTTTTGACCCATTTTCTCTGGAGTCCCTGCAATTTACTTTGTCGGAATAATTGCAATTTATTTAAATGTCAACAAGGCACACGTGGGAGACAGCAGTTGTGTGCAAGAGCAGAGCAATTACAGGGAACGGGTCCCATTCCAGCACTTGAACCAAGATCTGAGCCAGGAGAAAGGAAAAGATCATTTGCCTCTATTAACTGATCACTTAGCCCCCCACTCCCCAAGCCCCCAGGAGCCTTCCTGCCTCTTCCTTGGGCCACCACTCAGTGCACAGGCTGGGATAAAACCAGCTCTGCCTTTGGCATGCTCTCCACAGGAGCATCTGCTCAGCCAGAGCAATTTGGTGGTGATTGAGACCCACATAACTGCTCACAGAACCTGATCCTGGTGCTGCCCAAACAGCTTGAACTGAAGCAGAGATCAGGGGAGCCTGAGCCTGACCCGTGTGGAATCATTGCCGGGACCAGGTGTGACCGTGTTCTCAGGGGTCCCAGGACCAGGGAAGAGACGAGGATCTGACTCCATGTTTCAGAAGGCTTGATTTATTATTTTATGATATATATTATATTAAACTATACTGAAAGAATAGAAGAAAGGATTTCATCAGAAGGCTAGCAAGCAAGAAGAAGAATGAAATGAATAACAAAAGCTTGTGACTGACCAAGACAGTCCGAGCCAGCTGGGCTGTGATTGGCCATTAATTAGAAACAACCACATGAGACCAATCACAGATGCACCTGTTGCATTCCACAGCAGCAGATAACCATTGTTTACATTTTGTTCCTGAGGCCTCTCAGCTTCTCAGGAGGAAAAATCCTAAGGAAAGGATTTTTCATAAAAGATGTCTGTGACAATCAGGGGAGCCTGACCTGTGTGGAATCACTGCAGCCCCAACAGCACAGGCCCTGCAGGCCCCATCCAGCAGGATTTACTTGAGCACTCAGTGTGGATGGCTTTCTTCCCTCTGCGGGTTTGGCAGCAGCCTGGCAGGGGGATGATGGCCGTTTGTACATAATCAGATTTCTTGTCCTTTTCCTGTGTGAGGTCAGGGTCCCTGTGGCCCTGGCACTGCCCAGACACACTCCAGGCTCTCCTTCCCTGCACAGCCAAAGGCCAGGAGCAGAAAAGGCCATCAGGGGGGTAAGCGCTGGGCTCAGGACACCTTGGCAAGCACCCCTGGTTCTCAGGGCACCTTTCCCAGCAGGACATGCTGCTCCTTTGGCCCAGGCTGCAGCACCAGTGCAGCCCAGGCTGCAGAGCTGCAACGCTGCTGGCTGCAGCCGAGGAAGAGCTGGGGCCATCTAGTGACCTTCCCCTGCAAACTTTGAGCTCCCAGTGCTCCCAGTTGCTCTCAGAAGCTATGTGGGACACGTTTTCTCCCTGCTGCTGACAGAGCAATCCCCAGCTTGGCAGTGAGCTGGCTGCAAGGCAGACCTGCACCCTCTTAATGATTTATTTTATTTTTTTTTTTTGCTAGGAGCTGATTTAGAAACCGGTGCATGTAACCACCTCCTTTCATCTAGGATGAAAGAGAAGGATAACCCACGTCTTTAGAGAACAGGAAGCTGAAACAGTCAGAGCCCCCTCCCAGAACGTGAGCTGGGGAGAGGAGAAATGGGGACATTTGTGGCCCAGGGTTTGTCACCAGGGCCAGGGTGGGCAGCAGGAGCTGGGCCATGTGCACCATGCCCTGCACGTGTCTGGGCACCGTGTGCTCCTCCAGGTGCCTCACCTGGATTTCCCAGGGGTGCAGGCAATCTCCTCTCTGTTATCATCAACTACAAGCACGATAATCTGGACCCTAATGCCGACAGGAGATTACAAAGCAGTGTTTTATGGACCTGCTGCAAAAGGACCCGTAATCTGCTAATGCCCACAATTAAAAAAGGCAGTTGGGCAAATCTGGGCCCTTGCAAGTCAGTGCCCATGTCTGGAAATGGATTCCAGCTCCAGCTGTTGGCCTTGCAATAGAAGATGACATCTTTATTAAATATTGGTTCTGGAAATAATATCTTTTCTAGTTTTGGCAAAATGCCTTGCAAAGCTTGGACATAAAGCAAAGCCATCTCTGTTTAGCAGGGTTTTTTTCCTCTTTTTAAACTATTTCTCTGAAAAAAAAAGTGTAGAGATTGGTACTTATTTCATAAACCCAGGTCTTGTAATAAAAATGAGCTAGTAACTCTGGTAATGGATTCCTTTGGAGTAAACCTGTCTGTGCAGCTTTTGTCAGGGAAAACATTCCTAATATCCTACTCTCCTAATATTCCTAATATCCTATCTCCTAATATAATTCCTAATATTCCCACTCCCTCTGTGTCCACCGTGCTGTGATGTTCACCCTCACAGGAGTGGGGGTATAATTCCCAATAGAATATAATAATATAATTCCTAATATTCCTAATATAATTCCTAATATTCCCACTCCCTCTGTGTCCACCGTGCTGTGATGTTCACCCCTCACAGGAGTGGGGGTATAATTCCCAATAGAATATAATAATATAATTCCTAATATTCCTAATATAATTCCTAATATTCCCACTCCCTCTGTGTCCACCGTGCTGTTCACCCTCACAGGAGTGGGGTATAATTCCTAATAGAATATAATAATATAATTCCTAATATTCCTAATATAATTCCTAATATTCCCACTCCCTCTGTGTCCACTGTGCTGTTCACCCTCACAGGAGTGGGGGTATAATTCCCAATAGAATATAATAATATAATTCCTAATATTCCTAATATAATTCCTAATATTCCCACTCCCTCTGTGTCCACCGTGCTGTGATGTTCACCCTCACAGGAGTGGGGGTATAATTCCCAATAGAATATAATAATATAATTCCTAATATTCCTAATATAATTCCTAATATTCCCACTCCCTCTGTGTCCACTGTGCTGTTCACCCTCACAGGAGTGGGGTATAATTCCCAATAGAATATAATAATATAATTCCTAATATTCCTAATATAATTCCTAATATTCCCACTCCCTCTGTGTCCACCGTGCTGTGATGTTCACCCTCACAGGAGTGGGGGTATAATTCCCAATAGAATATAATAATATAATTCCTAATATTCCTAATATAATTCCTAATATTCCCACTCCCTCTGTGTCCACCGTGCTGTGATGTTCACCCCTCACAGGAGTGGGGGTATAATTCCCAATAGAATATAATAATATAATTCCTAATATTCCTAATATAATTCCTAATATTCCCACTCCCTCTGTGTCCACCGTGCTGTGATGTTCACCCCTCACAGGAGTGGGGGTATAATTCCCAATAGAATATAATAATATAATTCCTAATATTCCTAATATAATTCCTAATATTCCCACTCCCTCTGTGTCCACCGTGCTGTGATGTTCACCCCTCACAGGAGTGGGCACCCCAAGTTTCCCAGGGCCATCAGCCACACGGGTGCCCTTCACTGTTGCCACCTCCCAGCCCAGTTTCTCCCTGCCCTGTCCCTGCAGCCCCATCCCTCTCGGGGTACCTGGCAGATGTGTGCCTGCCCTGTGGAGCCAGTGGTGCAGCAGAGCCAGGAACGTGGCTCCCTGGGGGAATCTGCAAAGTACAAGTTGTTATTACTCACTACAGCAGAACAATCAGCACGGGCTCTGTAATGCAGAAAGATGGATTGAAGCTGCTTAAGACCAGAGGAAAATGGAATCTCTGCTTTGCAACAAGGAGTTTAACTCCTGCAATCCCCTCCTGATGAGCGAGGAAAGCCGAGCAAAAGCCCAGATTTGACATTGCTGGGTTCAGGGGTGAGATGGGGCCGTGCAGCAGAGCCAAAATCCAAGCTGGAGCTCAGCTTGGCGCGGTGATGGGCACATCCTCCTTGTGAGGGTGGCTCTCTGCTCCTGCAGCTCTCTCCCAGGAGTCCTGGGGAGCATCCTACACCTCACACTGCTCAGGTGTGACCAGTGCCAGCCCTCAGTGCCCTCTTTTCCTTCTCCCCTGCAGTGGCCCCACTGCTCCTGCAGGGTCAGGCTTCTTTCTCCACGTTTCCATCCCAGACATGGGCCCTGCCAGCTGGAGAGTCCTGCAAAGAGGACACAGCAAAGAAATTCCAATGGCTTTACAGTCATGAGGGCACTGTTTTCTTCTGGTGGATCTTAGGTTGTGCAGTAAGGAGCTCTTGGTTATTACACATTCCTCATTTCTTCCCACAGACGTGTGAGTCCAGCTTTCCCCTGCTTTGCCTAAGATGAATAGCAGATCCTCTGCTGTTACACCAAGGCAGCTTTAAACATATGATAAACTAGCTATACAAACCTTTGTCATCCAGGGCATAAAACAACCTCTAACTGCTTAGGATTAAGGAGACATTTGTCTTAAATCAGCCAGTTATTTTAAATACTTCTCTGTTAGCTGTCAGTGCCCTGCCTGCCTGTTATCACACCAGGGGATTTGTGTTAGACTTCAGTGCCAGACTCTGCTCTGAGGCTGGGCCTGGCTGAGGAGGAGCTGGGGCTCCCAGGTGCTTCTCAGCAGCTTTCTGGGGCAAAGCAGGATGAGTCTGGCATGCTGAGCGAGGAGTCAGGCTGCAAGGACTGGCCTGACAAACTCTGATACCTCAGACGGCTTCCAGGCTGCTAAGGGATCTCTGATTTCATTATGCCAATGTGAAATTTCCCTGCACATGGCAGGCGGTTGGAACTGGATGATCTTTAAGGTTCCTTCCAAACCAAACTATTCTGGGATTTTAAATTCTCTGAGAAAGGTGGAGAGACAGCATTAAGGCTTCAGCTTACCTGCTGGACAGGACTTGTGCTCTCCAGAGCCAGACATCTGCAAGCACTGGTTGCAGAGGTGTTGTGTGGCCAGCACAGGCAGTGCAAGGTACCCTGCTGAGGAGGATGCTCTCACACCCGTGAGATTTGGATGTTGCTGATGCAGCCCTGAGGCAGCTCCTTGTGCTTTCCCTGTGCGCCAGGACCCTGCCCTGCACCCCTACAGTGGCCAGCCCTGCTCCTGGCTCACCAAAACCTTGGTGTTTTGTTTTTTGGTTGGTTTTTTTTTGGTTGTTTTTTGGCTCCCACGCTGTCCCTGGGCAGCTGGAGAAAGGCAGAGCCTTCTGTGCTGCTTTCCTGCCCATATAACCTGAAGAATCTGACTCTGTCAGAGGGAAAAAAAATCATTTGGATGTTTTACTGCTACTGTAAAGCTGTTACTTTTTCCCCACCCACCCTTTAGGGGGGAAAAAAAAAGAGAAGCCTTGTTTAATCTGCCAGCTTGCAAATGGCTCCTAAATAACACAGTTGTCTTTGGCTCAGTCGATCAAAGGCCTCTGCCCATGAGGATGGGGACACTTTGCAGGCTCAGATTAGTGTTGTTTCAGAGGAATTGGATGCTTCTTTGTGTTGTTTTTAAATGATTCTCTTTCCAGCTGAGTCTGAGCCAGATAGCTGAATGCATAGAATCGATATTTTGCAGAACTGATAGAAAATTAGCCAGGTTTAATAAACTTCATGCATGGCTTCCTATTGTAGCTGTATATCAAAAGGAAAATAAATATATTGACTGGATCTGCTTACAAGAGCATCTATAAGTCACTCTGGGAAATAAGGCAATTGCACAAATGGTTATGGGAGGCCGTGCCTCGTAGGGGAGGAAGGGATCATGCTCAGGACATCTGGGTCTTCCTGCTAATTTACCACATGACCTTGAAATTCAGGCCAGATTTTCATACATGCCCACAAAATATGTTTTTCTTTTTGACTCTGGGATGTTATTTCAGATGCTGAGGGAGCTCCATGCTTGGCCCTCCTCACCCTGCACCAGGTGAAGTTGCTGGTGGTGCTCCATTCCTAGGAGGAAGATCCTCATCGCTTTCCCAGGTTTATTTTTTTATCACGGATTTTTTTTTTTTTTTTGGTGGGAATGCCACTGCTCCTTTCCCATGTGGAGATTAGAGTTGATAAATGCTCTGAGATCCACCCCAGCAAAGTGATGGAGAGGTGGAACCAGGCAAGACTCAAACCTTGGGTTTCTCAATGTTTCAGATCTGTGGCTAAACACAACATTTTCTGAGATTCAGGAGGAAATTGTGACTGTGTTCTCCTTGTGGTGTTTCCTGTGTTCCAGAGGTCAGTGCAGTGCACAAACAGAGGCAGATGGAGCATCCAAACTCGCCTTCATCCATCTGCATTGGCCTGGCTGCAATGAATGGCACAGAGCTGTCCTGGGGAAATCAGGAATGGAGGCTGTGGCTGCTGCTCCAGCCTGAGAGGGACAAATGGACAGCCTGGGAGGGACAGACAGACAGACAGCCTGGGAGGGAGAAATGGACGAGCCTCGGGGTGCTCTCCCCAGGATCTTCATGCCCAGGGACAGACGGACAGCCCTCGGGGTGCTCTCCCCAGGGACAGACGGACAGCCCTCACCACGGGGCAGCCCACGGTGCAGCTGGAGCAAATCTGGCTCAGAATCACAGAAATCCTGAGCTGCAAGGGAGCCACAGGGATCAGAGTCCAGCTCTTCAATGAACAGCCCACAGAGGGATCAAACCACAACTCAGCACCGTGCTCCAACTCACACTGCCCCGCTCTGAAAATCACAGATCTGTGTTTGGGGCAAACCTTGTGTTCATAACGTGAAAATGAATGTGGGGGTTTGATAATTACTTTCCTTCTTTTTCTTCTCTTTTGGTTTTTCTGACTCTGCAATTCCCAGCGCAGGAATGCTGATGGGCGGATGAAAGCCTGGCTGCTGGGAGCTCCCCAGCTCAGCTTCACAGCCCTGATGCACGTCAGCTGCTGTGCCCTGCCTCAGAAACCCTTCCTCTGTCTTGTCTTGCTGGGAGCTCTCTCTGGTTGCTGCCCTGCCTCTCAAGATAATAACCAAGGCTCTGGAACAGTGGAATTTCCCTTCTCTCTTGAGTGGAGATCAAGGGCAGCGTTGTGTCCCTACTTGCAGGATAATAGGCAGTGCAAGTTTACTCTCTGTCTACACACAGAGTGTGGAAGTTGGTTGTTATCTGTGTTTTCCAGAGGAAATGAGCCAGTTTTGTAAGGCGAGGAGTGGTTGGGGTGATGCCTCTGCAAGAGCAGCTGGATCAGGGTCACAGCTTTGATTTGGGCTCCCGCAGAAAATGTTCAGTTCGATGCAGCTCGTCCGTGAAACAAAAATTCATTGTCCCAAAGGTATTCTTTTCATTCTCCCTGTTTGAAATCCTTTTAAATTGGGAGAAGAAAATAGTTATAAGTTTCAGTACTGACTCATTTCAAAATCTAAGGCATCTTTTTTGATCTAACATTTTGACTAATTAAATAGGAAACCCTTTTGTCTTACATGTTACAAAACATCAAGGTCTCTTTTAGATCCACTGGTGTTTTTATTAGTCTCTGAAATTCTTGAGGAACAGATAAAATATCTGCCACCCAGCTCTGCTGTGTCAGTTAATGTGTGAGCAATCACAGTATGACATATCCACAGAGGAGTGTATACAAATTGAATCTCTACGTGTGGTTGTCAGGAAACAAAACATGCTCGATATCTGTTTCAAAGACAATTTTGATTTTTTTTTTTAAGCAAAGCTTTTGTGGAAAATGTAGCAGCAAAGAAATAAAAATGACTCCTGCAATTTGGAAACAGGTAAACAAGAGGTATTAAAAGTCAATGAAAACACTGCGTGGTCACCCCTAGGGATGATTTCTCACATGTAAACACGTCTTTGGTGAAGGGAGGAACGAGAGCAGATCCCAGTCCCCAGGGTCCCAAATCCCAGTGATGTAATTTGCAACTGGATCGGGCTGGGGGATCATCACAGGCTTCGAGTTTGATGTAGGCACCAGCTGAGGCCGCAGAGCTCAGCAGCAGCTCCAGCCTCTTTCATCTCCTGGGTGGTCCCTTAGTCTGAGCCCTCATCTCCACTGTGCCCCTCCTTTCTCAAACGAGGCATTTGCTGATGCCATTGTTGAATCCAGCCAAGGATCTGCTCCATTTTCCATGCTCCAAGGTGATTTTGGCAAGGCTGCTGTGCTCTTCCATGCCAGTTACAAAACACTCTCAGGCAGGTCCTTCCGTGGGGCAGCTGTAATCCTGAGAGATTTGTGTGTAATAAATCTCCTTGCCTATCTGGTTTTTATTCTGGGCGAGGCAAATGGTGTAAAACCCCAACCCCAGCTCTGTGTGGAAGCAGCTGACAAAAAGCTCCTCTGGTAATTCCTTCCAGATGGGCCCAAGCTGGGGTTTCCCTGGCTCAGGGCTCTGCAGATGGAGCAGCCCCTTCCCAGCTCTCCAGTGCCCACAGAGGGGTGGGGAGAGGTCCCACCCTGGCATTTCAGGGCACAGGGACTCAGCAGAGCACCACTGCTGTGAAGGGATGCACCTGGGAGCCACCATCCTGCAGCCAAGTGATCCTGGGCACTGTGGGATTGTCACTGTGGGATTGTCACCGTGGATGATCACAGTGGGATTGTCACCGTGGATGATCACAGTGGGATTGTCACTGTGGGATGGTCACTGGGGGATTGTCACCATGGCATTGTCACCGTGGGATTGTCACCGTGGCATTGTCACCATGGCATGGTCACCCTGGGCTGCCTTTGCCAGCCGTGGGTCTTTTCAGGTCGTGAGAAAAGCAGGTCAAGGCTGTGAGCATGTGGCTGCCTTTCAGGCACACGCTGAGAACTGCTCTCCACAAAGAGATTTCCCTTTATCATGGGGAGTTGCTGGAGTGGCCAGAGCTGCAAAGCAAGGATTTAAAAGCATCTCTGAGTGTTGGAATTGAGGTGAAGTCCTCCTGCTTTAGGGCACAAGCTCAACTTTAAAGGAGGGGACAAGATGGAAATTTTCTTTTGAGAAGATTATGTTAAAACTTTCAAAAAGGTGTTTGATTTGATAGGAGAGGATTTGCATCTTTGCCTGCAACAGCTGATAGTGTGAGGTGTTGGAGATGGACCAGCCAAGGGAGTCTCAAGTACCTGCTGCACTCAAAAGCTGTGTCAGGAGCACAGGCGGGGGAAAGCATTTCTTGTTCTTAGCAGGGTTCATTTTGAGGATGCCTTTTTATGAGATGGGGGGACTGCACTGCACTCCCCTGCTGCCTCTCTCTGTCCCTACCGCAGGACACACTCCCAGGGCAGCCTGGCTCCCCCCGTTTGCCAGAGGGGCTCCGGGTGAGCAGGAGTCCTGGGGCTGCCTTGCAATGGTGCAAAGTGCCCAGGCAGCAGGGAGTGCAGGGCTGCAGCCTCATGGCCAGCGTGGGAGGCTGGCCCTGCTCCAAGGCTGGCTGTTCCCTCATCCCAGTGTTCCAGGAGGACCCAAGATGGCACAATCTCAAGGCACTCTTCAAAGGCACTTCAGTAATTCTCATTATCCCCCTGCAAGGACCACGGGCCAGCACTCAGCAGTGCTTGGCTGCTTTTCAGGCCAGAATTTCTGTCTTCTGTTGATGTTTTCTTTCAGCTGAAGGAAGAAGGAGGTTGAGTTTTGCTTGGATTGTCCCTGGCAGAAAAAGAAAGCACCCACGCTCTGCCTGTGCTCTGCAGGCTGATCCAGAGCCTGGTGGATCCATCCCCTCTGACTTGGGCGCAGAACAAAGGGGGATCTCTGCTGCACGGGGTGGCTGCTGCTGCTGCCAGCAGTGACCTCATGGTTCTGAGAGCTTCTCCCATTTGTTTCATCTGCTTCCACCTCCAGAAGACGGCTGAGGAGCTGTACCTGTTACCTGGAGATAGGAGGAGAGGCAAACACAAACACAGCCCCACCAGGGTCCCCCTGAGCTGCTGAAATTCCTCCTGCCCAAGGAGGGAGAGCAATGCAGACTCACCCACACAAATTCTTGACCTTTAGAGTGTGCAGCTGTTCTCAGGCAACTTGAAAACTTATTCTTTTCCCCCACCAGCTCACCAGTTGCAAAAGCTTCCTCCTTTCTCCAAACCTGAGCTGTAACTTGGATGGTTTTGCTCCAGCAAGTAACAAAATGAAGAAGGTGATTTGCCACCAGGATGCTGCTTCTTGCAATGCTGCTCCAAGCAAGGTGATGATGTTTGATAATGTTTGATAATGTAGGAGAGGCTTTTCTGCAGGGCAGTGGGAAGGATGGCAGCCACACTGGTGTTCTTGGCTTTGCCAGCTCCATTCTCTCTGCAGGTTTGTTGTTGTGGTTTCCCCCAGCAATTCTCCAGGCACGTTGAATTCCTCCAGGCTTGATCTTTCTGCTTGAAGGGATGGGATTTTGGCAGAGTTTTCTCTTGGAGCTGGAGCTGGCAGAAAGGACCACATGTGCCACCCATGCTGCACCCTCCCCAGCGTGGGAGTGATGTTCATCAGGATGGGGTGGCCCTGGGATGTTTTTCTGCTTGTGGCAAACAGGGGATATCTGCCAGGCTGCCTCCTGCCTCGAGCCACTGTGTGCATTTTCTGGCTCTCAGCAAAGTTATTCTTGGTCCATGCTGCTCTGAGGTGATGAAAAATAGGCCCTTGTGGGTATAAAACTGTTTTCATTTGTGTCTGGAAAGCGGCGCCAAGGATGACAAAAGCAAACACCCACCCCGAGCAAGGAACACTCCCAGGAGCACCTCCAGGGTGCTTTGAGAGCTGGCTGGTGCTGGGAGGGGAGTGCTGGCAGGGAACCATGGGGGAAGGTGGGCTGGGGGAGCTCTGGGCAGCCCGAGCACGGCTGCTGGGCTGGGCGCAGTGGGGCGCTGCACTGCTTGGGCTCACAGCATTGTGGAAAGGTTTGGGTTCGGAGGAACCTTAAAGACTATCTTGTTCCTGGGACACCTTCCATGAGGCCAGGTCACCCCAAACTCCATCCCAGCCCCCGGGATGTGCAGCTACCTTTTTGAAAGTTTTAACATAATCTTCTCAAAGGAAAATTTCCGTCTTGTTCCCACTTTAAAGCTGAGCTTGTGCCCTAAAGCAGGAGGACTTCACCTCAGCTGGACCACGAGATGTGGGGGCCATGGCTCTGTCTCTGGGGTTACAAACACAAGGCTCCCCTAACACACTTTGTTTGCTGTGCCATGCCTGGAAACACCTCCTCACTCTCCCCCTGCCTCAGTTTACCCTTTTCTTCTACAAATTAGATAAACCCACCCCAATAAAGCCCTCCTATTGACTGCACCACGGTGTTTTGAGACTTAATTAACAGTCTGCAGAATGCTCTGAGATCATGGGATGAAAGCAGCTGTAGATATGCAAAGCAGCATCATTATGCAAAGATAAAATTTAGACCCTTTGTAAAATAAGTGTTGAAATGAATGTATCGCAGCGTGTGCCTGCCTCTGCTCAGCTCTGGGCCCTCCTGTTCCTTCACCTGATAATCCCAAGGGAAACAGGACAAAAATGAGATTTATGAGAGAAGTGTGAAAATGCACAGGCAAGGTCTTAAAATCAGATTAATGAAAAAAGAGAAGCTCTGAAAGAAAAGAAAGATCTTTTCCTCCTTATCTCTTGGAGGTCTCTAAACTCCTGTGTACACATTACAAGCTGCAAACGAAGGGAGAGCCAGAATCAGGTTTCAGATTACTCATGCTTTATTTATTTCCTTTATTATTTTGCATTGGGAAAAATGAAAGTGGGGGGGATAAGGAATAGATTTCAGCTATAACTTTAAAAGAAAAATGTCTGAGAAGGGACACACTCCATCAACTAATTAAACATGTATCAGAGGTGCAATATTCCCAATTAACTACAAAGTTGTGCTTCCACTTCTAATTGCTGACAGTTTCTTTTGGTGGCTGTGTGCAGATTAATTGTCTTCAATGGGGAGCTGGTTGGTTGATAATGTAATGTTTGAAGTGGAGGTAGTAATTGCTTTGATTACATTTGTGGTTTATTTTCTAAATGGCAGCTGGAGGTTGGGCCTGAGGTTTAAAGTAGCAGCTAAAAAATGGAGAAGTGAGGGGAAAAAAGCAAAGTTTCCTTAAGGAGTCTAAACCTGGTGGAGCAAACCTTGGGGGCTTGGACTAGATGACCTTGGAAGAACCAAAACTGTTCTGCGAGTTTTCTCCCCATGAGCTGCTTTGTTCAGCAGGGAATGCACAGACCCCAGGAGGGCAGGGGAGCTGGGAAGGGGCTGGAGCCCTGCTTTTGGCAGCTGAGAGATCTCCTCCTGGAGCCCAGGGATTGCCAGGCTTTCATCCTCTGCTGGCTGTCAGCTCTCTGGTATGAGATGAAGTCACCTCCTTCCTCCTCCTGCTCCCAGCCCAGCCGCTGGCAGCAGCCACTGCAGCCCCCCTGCCACTGCTCTGCCCCTTCATCTTTGCCTTCTCTCCTCCTTTCCAGCTCTGGAGCCATCAGCAGAGCTGAGGCAGGTCCAGGAGGAGCATGTGCAGGAATTGGACGAGGAAGAGCACCCAGTGGCCTGTGAGGAATGCGAGCAGTGCCTGTGCCAAGTGTGTCACTCAGGCGGAATGGGCAGCAGGGCAGCAGCTGTGCCCATCCCTGCGGCCACACAGCCTCCCCTGCCTGCCTGCAGCTCCCTCCTCTTCCTCCTGCCCCCCCTGCCCTGCTCTGGGCTCCTTCAGCTCCCTCTGTCCAGCCTGAGCTGGGCCAGAGTGTGCAGAGGGACCCAACCACACCACGGTGCCTTTTCCTGGAGAGTGAGATTGTCCTGGCATCACAATTCCAGCGAGGCAGGAATGGATTTCCCAGGGGCACAGCTTTGACAGAGCCTCTCTGTGTGCTCCACTCTGAGCCCTGCACACTCCAGAGAGCTGCAGGGGCTGAGGCAGCAGCTCTGCCCTGTCAGACCACGGGGATGGGCTGGGGGAGCTGGGAAGGGGCTGGAGCTCCAGGAGGGGCTGAGGGAGCTGGGAAGGGGCTCAGCCGGGAGCAAAGGAGGCTCAGGGGGCCCTGGTGGCTCTGCACAGCTCCTGCCAGGAGGGGACAGCCAGGGGGAACAGGGACAGGAGCTGAGGGAATGGCCTCAGGCTGGGCCAGGACAGGTTTAGATGGGTATTAGGAAACCAAGGCATGAGCTTTGCATTCAGTGTTTGCCAACTAGAACCTTTTCTGGTTAATTTTTTCCCCCAAGTTTTCCTTTTTCCTACGTTGCCTTCTTGGGCAGTAGGAGCACATCAGGACATTTCTTCCATGGGCTTTGCCACAACCTTCCTGTCCTCCCAGGTTTGCCAAGTTGTGATGGACCCATCACGCCCCTGGGATGGGGACTGTGACCTGCACGGGGCACCCCAAGCACAGCGCACCCTGTGCTTGTGAACACAGTGTTTTGTGGAGAGAACACCAACAAAACCCAGCCTGCATCTTGGTGCATGTTTTCCTGTCACAGTTGGGGAAGATGATTAGATTCTCTGGTTGGTGGTAGTGCTCCTGTATCCCTCTTCCTGAGTTTCCGTGGTTACCAGGTCCAGGGCTCTGAGCAGCAGAAAAATTAGAATCATTAAAAAGAGGGGCAAAAAAAGCCTGATCATAATGATCTGAAATATCTCCTTTTGGAAATCAGGCACTCCCAGTTTTAAGGTCTTCAAAGAAATCTGTCAGTGAGGTGTTCTCCCAGAGCCCCTTGCAGCAAGGCTGAGGTTACAGGGAATTTCCTCCATCCCTGACACTGTGATGGTGTTGCCACCTCTGGGCAGGGTTTCTCATTGAGTGGGAGGCTCAATACCTTTATTTTTTTATATATATTTTACTTTTTAATTGTTTAATTTATTTTATCTCTTTTTTATTTTATCAAAGGTTAGACTCGATGATCCAGGAGGTGTTTTCCAGCCTTAATGACTCTATTATCTACTTCTTAAGGGGAAACTCTTCATGGCATATGGAACAAGGGAGAGCTCCCGCTCCCAGAGAGCTGGGAGGGTTTTGGGGGGGATTTTGGAG
This sequence comes from Camarhynchus parvulus, assembly GCF_901933205.1. Lineage (NCBI taxonomy): Eukaryota > Metazoa > Chordata > Aves > Passeriformes > Thraupidae > Camarhynchus > Camarhynchus parvulus. Next base: position 1,686,035 of record NC_044598.1, read on the forward strand.
AGAGGCAAGTGAAATCTGAAGTGGGACTTGATTCAAGGACATGGAGTGATGGGATGGCTCCCACTGCGAGAGGGCGGGGATGGATGGGATTTTGGGCAGGAATTGTTCCCTGGCAGGGTGGGCAGGCCCTGGCACAGGGTGCCCAGAGCAGCTGGGGCTGCCCCTGGATCCCTGGCAGTGCCCAAGGCCAGGCTGGACAGGGCTGGGAGCGCCTGGGACAGTGGGAGGTGTCCGTGTCCCAATTCCTGTCCCTGTCCCTGTCCCTGTCAGGGGTTTGGAACTGGATGGGTTTAAGGTCCCTAAAACCCAAACCATGCTGTGATTCCACGCGGGCCAGGTTTGGACCCTGCAGCTGGCCTAAGCCCAGGAGGAGGAGGAGGAGGAGGAGCTGCCTGGGTGTGGGGAGCACCTGCAGCCCCTTCCCGTGCAGAGATCAGCCCTGGAAGGAGCGGCTGCTGCTGCGGGGCAGAGCTGCTCCCCTGGCAGAGAGAGAAGGGCTCCAGCCCAGCAGGGTGCAGGACCTGCCCATGGCCCTGGCCTGCCAAGGGCTGGGATTGGGATGCCAGGGCCAGCCCTGTGCCCTCTCTGACTCGTGTGGCAGCCCCAGGCAGGAGCCCTGCAGCTCCTCAGCCATTGCCATGGTTTCCTGGAGCATCCCTGCTCCAAGAGCTGCAGAAGAGGGATCTCCTCACTACAGGAGCCCTGCTCGGTGTTTTTCTTCTGTTAAGAAGCAAAAAAAGAGGCTTTTTTATTATTATTTTCGGTGACATCTGCAGTCATGAATTGAGCCTATAAAACACTGTGTAGGAGACTGTTCCTCCTTCACTTGATCTCCTTTCATTCCCAAGAACATTTTTCTCATCAAAGCTTGCAGATTTCAGACACGCCATAAGATATTTTTAATCATCTTCTGTCACGAAGTTTCCAAGTTAAAGGAGCCTGTGCCATGCAGAGGAAAGTCTATTTATTCTCCCTTGTTTAAAATACCCTGGCAGTCATTTTAATTACAATGCCTTTTCCCTACCCCTCCTGGGATGTGCAAGTGTATTTACACAATTTACAGTAGAGGTGGTTTCCTTCCCCCATCCCCTCACGCCTTCCCCGTCACCTCCCTCCTTCCCCCATGTGTGTAACGTGCACAGTTCCAAATATCACAACTTGGCAAATAAATATTACAAGATTCAATAAGAGGGAGATGCATTTGCAAGTCTGAGGCTAATTTAATAAATGATGGCAGCAGCTTTAAAACATGTCTCCTATTTAAAGAGCACAACACCGATCTTTGGAAGGAGCTGTGAAGTGGGCTAAATTTTTTAAAGGCTTTAAATGAATCCTTTTCATCTTAAGCTTGGAAAATTAAGGCCTCCCAAGCTGGTTTTTGTGCAGCTCCATCAGAGCAGGAGCGAAGCAAAGCCGCGCTCGGCAGGCTCCGCGTGGGACAGCGAGGGACGCCTCACACTGAGCCTTTTTGGGGGAAAAGGAACTCAAACTGGGGTGGGGGAAGGTGTAAAGAGCCTTGGTATTTATAGGACAAAGGAGGCTGAAGGATGCCTTGCTGCTGGGCTGGCGGGCTGGCGGGGCTCCTTGTTGGGTCCCAGTTTGTACTGGGACAAAGTCCTGGGACACAGGACAGACAGCTGGGAGCAGCTGGTGAGGACAATGGGCTGCTGTGCCAGGGCTCAGCCAGGCGCCCCCATCTCGTTACCATTCCCAAAGCCCACGCTGCCGTTATCTCCTGAGCCTGCCTGCTCTCACAGGGCTCTTCAGGCACCCTCAGCCACCTCTAATCCCTCCCTGCCTCCCTCCATGCAGAAACACAGCTTTAGAAGATTATAATGGAGCCTTCTGGCCTTGAACTCTGTTAAACAAACTGTGCAAGCAGGAGATGGCTTTGACAGGCTGCGTTGGGTTGGATTACCTCTCTTCAGATCTTTTGCTTGTGAGATATTTCAAAGACCCCCTTTAACCAGAGCTTGCTTCCTCCAGAAGCCTGCGTTTGTCCAGCTAGGATCTTGGCAGGATTTGATCAGAGGTAACCAGATCTCGGCAGCAGAGAAATAAACAAAAAGTCGTAACCAGCTTGGTATGTTTGCACGTCATGCATGGTCCTCCAAGCTGGGGCCAAAGTTTTCCTGGTGTGATGTCCTCGCTCAGGAGCCTCACTCAGTGTCCTTGGAGGTGCTGAAACCCACACTGGGCCCCTGGGCTGGCTCTGCCCAAGCAGGAGAGGGCAAAGCAGCTCCCAGTGTCAGAGAGGGCACAGAGAACTTTCAAACACCCGTGGGGTGATCCTCTGAAAATCCTGGTGGGCTCTGAGCTCTCCATCACTGCAGAGTGCCCAGAGGAGCCCTGACTGCCACCACAGCACCCTCTCCTTCTCCTGGGAAGTCAGGTTATCCCCCTTCCCTCTCCCAGTGCCAGCAGAGTCCTTAAACAACTCCCTTCTTGGGAAATCTTGGATTTCAAACTCTTCTCTTTGCTCAGCAGGGTGTAATGAACTCAAAGTTCTGCTTTGAGCAGTTGGAGCTTGGAGGGGGTAGTGGGGTAAGAGAGGACAGAAAATATATATAAATCCTTCTTCTGCGGACTCTTATCCACAGTGACAGCTACAAAAAAAGCACTTTATGGCTCCAGTCACATCTCATGTCAGCGTGATGTGCACCACGGGGAAACCCACCACACGATGGCTTGGAAATGGCAGATTCTCTTAAAATTTTTAGGGTGATAAGCAAAAAGAAAATGGGAAAAAGACACAGAAAACTCCTAAAAGACTGATATCATTCTCTTGAAGAGAGAGGGCACTGGAGAAACAAGAATGGCCTGTACTGGACGGGGTCAGGACGCTGGGAAGCTCATGCAGCTCCATCCTGAGCCTGCTGGGCTCCCCCTCGGCCATTCCCCAAACCAAACCAAACTTCTGCAGGGAAATACCCACAATTATTTATTCTCCCCCTCCAGCAATTCAGGAAACCCTTCAACACAGCAGGTGAGAGGGGAGGAGAAAGTCTCCAACAAAGCCAAGCTGCTTTGTTCTCGTGCGCCTGAGCTGTTGGTGCTGGTCAACAACAAGTGCCCAACTCGCCAGGACTGGGAGATGCTTGCAGGCTCTGCCTGAGCTGCTGTTTGCTGAGAGGCTGAAGAAACCCCCCTGAGGTGGCTGCTGACCAGAGCTAAGGAATGAGCAGTTCCTTTGCCTGAGTTTGGAAATTAGAATGACACCACTGGGAAAGAAAATAATAGTTGAGAGAGAGCTTGTAAGGAAAAGCAAATCAAAGTACACCAAGGATCTGTCAGTAAAGAAGTCCTTTCATGCCATGTTTTAAAATGTATTTCTTCTTTTGAATTATGCTTTGTATTTTTCATTATATAAAATGAGGAATAGGAGCCCCTGCAGCACATGGTCTGGTTGGATGTCTAAGATATTAACTGAATATTTTCCTGCCTTAAGGGTCTAGCAGGAACTTCAGCTGTTACCTCCCGTGTTTCCCAGGTATTTGAATAAAATTAATGTTACTCAGAAGAATTGTAACAGCTTGCACAAAAATCAGGTTCCTGGAAGGGCTGTGCTGATTTTGGGGGTATTGTTGGTGTGATAAGCCGTGCAGTGAGAGCAGGGACAGTGCAATCTCCTTGTTAATCATGGGGGTTGCAGCCTGGGTTAGGTAAGGGCTGCTCTGAGAGGGAGTTTATGGAAGAGCATTGGGATATTTGGTTCTGCACTGCACAAATGGGAAAGGAAGTGGTGTTTGCCTTGTGAAGGCGTCACAAATGGCTGTTCCCCTTTGTGGCTGGTCAGGACCTTTCCACCAACACCAACACTTAGCCAGATGTGGGGTTTTGCTGCAGTTCAGTTTGTGTTTGCACAGATGCTAGAAGAGTTTGGGTTGGAAGGGACATCCAGAACCCATGCCTGCACTGAGCAGGGACAGTGCCTGCTGGTTAATGGGAATCCCTGGTGAGGATGGGGCTTTGTGAGGATGGTTTTGTTTTGATGGTGTTAATTTTTGTGTTTTGGTGACTCTTTTCTTTACTCTTCATGGCCAGGAGGCAGGGGGAGCCCCCAGTGAGCCCAAAATGGACATTTTCACACAATCCTGTGTTGCACAAGCTTTTAAAAGGCTTTGGCCTGTGGAAGGAAACAAATGCAATGGTGAGAAGTTCTGGGAAGCAGCTGAGCTCCCTTGAGCTGCTCTGGCTGTGGCGGGCCAGAGGCAGATGCCACATTTGTGCTGTTCTTGGGTCAAATTTCCAAGCAGGCTCTTTCCCACGGTGTCACTTTCTGCACCCTCCCCAGGAACAGGATTCCACTCTCTGCCCAGCAAAGCCCAGTAACAAAACAAACAGCCCTGGTTTTGCTGCAGCCAGCAGCAAACCTGCCTGGGGAGCTCAGCTCAGCTCCCCCCTCTGCTGCTGCTGGCTCTGCCCTGCAGACCAGTGCGGAAATCACATTTTCACCTGATCCTGTATCATGGACCCCACCTGCAGGAAACCTGCTGCTCACACAAACATTTCCCTGCTAAGCCACGGAGATGGGACTGGAGCAGTTCCTAGCTGGTCCCAGTTTGTGCCGTGCCCCCGGGGCTGAGAGGTGTGGGGTGGCTCCCGTAGGAGATGGAGCAGGGCGGGCTGTGCTGGTGGATCCCTTAGAAAGGCTGGGAATCTGCTCCTGCTCTCCCAGAGAGCTCAGTGGGGCTGGCAGAGCAGAGCATCCCTTGGGAAACAGCACCCAGCTGCAGCTGGAGGAGGATTCTCTGCAGGAGGATTGGAAGCACCATTCCATCCACACGGAGCCCCCGCCGTTATCACATCCCACCCCCGTCTGGCAGCTCCTGCCTGCTGTACCTGCTGCTCTGTTTCAGCATCTCTAATGTGATTTACACAACAACCCCAGTGGGTGCAAGCAGCCAGCCCAGCCTCGTGTGAGACCCTCCTGCTCCAGATCCACTCCTGAGAGCAGCTGGAGCTTGGCTGCCAGGGCAAGGCGCAGATCCCCCTCTCCTGTGTGTACCAGGGCAGGAGAGGTCAGCCCCAAGCCTCTTCAAGGTGTTTGTTCAATGCTCTGAGCAGTGAAAGAGAGATCAGGGCTGGCCAGGGGCTGTGACAACAACGGACAGTTAATGATCCACGGGTGCATTCATTAAATGTATTTATTGAGTGTGCACCCACTGTCCACTGCTGCTCCAAAGGCTGGTGACATCACCCTAATCCTGGCTGCTCCAGGGCATATCTGGCTTTGCACAAGTTGTTTTGTCCCTCCAGCCAAAAGTTTTGTCAGGGAGGAATTGGGGATCCTGCCTGTCTGTGGGATTTCTCCCCAGGGTGTCAGACTTGCTGTACAACCGCAGTGGGACTCACCTCCACAGACCATCTGCTTCCCAGGCTAGCTGTGCTGCATTTGGTGCTGCATGTTCCCTGATGGGAAAGCCTTGGCCACAAATAGAACAGCCTTTCCCCAGGCTCCCTGCCTCAGGGCTGCCTCATCGATACCCTGAGATCCCTGGGCATTGGGAGAGTCCCTGCAGAAACCCAGGGGCTTTCCCCTCTGTTCTCTCAGCCTTTGTTGTGGTCTTGGTTTGAGCAGACAGGTGTCAGCTGAGGAAGGCAGGAGCCTCCCCTGAAATGGAAAATATAAACCCTCTCCCTATGAATTGTTATAATTTCGAAATTAAAAGGCTCTCAGGTAAAGATATGGCAACAGGAATAACAGTTCTTTACTAGGAGAATTAAAAATGTACAAATTTTTATTTTTTTTACATTATTATTTATTACATTATTGCTTATTACATTTATATAATATATTACATTATTTATTACAATAATATAATATAATATAATATAATATAATATAATATAATATAATATAATATAATATAATATAATATAATATAATATAATATAATATAATATAATATAATATAATATAATATAATATAATATAATATAATACAATATAATATAAATAAAATATAATATAATATAATATAATATAATATAATATAATATAATATAATATAATATAATATAATATAATATAATATAATATAATATAATATAATATAATATAATACAATACAATATAATATAATACAATATAATATAATACAATATAATACAATACAATACAATACAATACAATACAATACAATACAATATAATATATTACATTATTTATTTATTACATTTATTACATTATTACAAATGTGATAGTACAAACAAAACAAAGCCCTGCCAGGGTCAGACCATGCCCTGCCCCCTGTGTGTCAGGGGGTGCACAGCCCCATCCCATGGGGGCTCAGCCCTCCTGCAGTGCCAGCTGTGCTGCTGCTGGAGCAGGGATCCTGCACAAGGGGGGAGTTTTCCTCTGCAGCTCCAGGGCTGCTGCAGATGGGCCTGGTGTTGCTCTGGGTATCCAATGGAAAGGCTGTTCTGGTGTCCCAAAGCTCAGATTGTATCCAGGTAGGAATGCTTGGCTCCTCCCCTGGGCGGAGCATCTCCCCATGGGATGCTGGAATTGGATCAGCCCTGCAGGGATACTCACTGGCCAGGAACAGAAGATAATTAATAATTAATGGCCTATGAACAGAAGATAATTAATAACTGATGGCCCATTAGCAGAAGAGATGTCCTGGAAGGAGGATTGGTTGTGGAAGAGATAAAGAAAACTGCCCAATGAACAGCAGAGAACTGCCCCGGCTCTGACAGATGGGAATGGAATATGCACCCCCATTTTCAACCTGCTGCAGTTGTGCAACCCATCCTACCGGTGTGTGGATGCTGGCACTAGTGAGACCTGCCCCACCTGTGGCAGGTGAGCTGATCCCGAGTTCTGGGAGCAGAGCAGGCTGGGATGGGGCTGCAGCTGCTGCTGGAGCAGCTGGGCAGTGTTGCTCCCCCAGCCATGCCGTGGCAGGGAGATGGAGCTGGAGAACCCAGCGGGAGCAGGGCAGAGCCCCTGCCCATCAGCAGCCAAACCAGGTGTGTGTTTGGCCCAGGGGACCTGCGTGCTGAGCAGAGATTAAAAGCCCAATCAGCACCTTCTCATCTGCTCCTGGATAACTGCTGTGAGCCGGCCAGTCACTCTGCATCTCCTCCCAGACCTCTCCTCCACCGCCTCCCAAAGCCCTGCGTGGGATGTTGATATATTTTTATTGATCTTTTTATGTAAAGCTCATCCCTGCCGTTCACTCCTGAGTAACACCAGGGCTCTTTGTTCCCAGCACAATGGAATGTCCCTGGACAGCCCCGGGGACACCGGGACATGCTTTCAAAGGTTAACGTCTCTGTTAGACTGCAAATCACTCCTCAGCATCTGCTGTCACTCACAGGAGGTGGGGAATAATCACCTGCATCCTTTGACTAATAACCGAGCCTGAACTGATGCACGTCCAGCCGTGGGAGGAGGCTGTGCCAGCCTCTGGTGCAGAGGGAGGGGTGGTTTGAGTGCCTGACACCTGAGCAGAGCAGGATTTGCTGCGCTGCCCCTCCAGTGATGGTTTGAGCGCCTGACACCTGAGCAGAGCAGGATTTGCTGCGCTGCCCCTCCAGTGCTGCTCCCTCAGGGGCTGAGACCCTCCAGGGAAATGGGGTTTGCAGAGGTGCTCGAGGGCTCTCAGGGGCTGGGATGTCACTCTGGGGCACTGAAGGCTCTGCCTGTGTGCTCCAGCATCCCCTCACCTGTCCCCCTTGGGTCAGGAATGGGAGTGGGGTGACATAAACTCTCTTCAGCAGGCTAATACTGCGTTTATTAATCTCAAGTTGCACCAAGGGAAATTTAGGTTGGATATCAGGAAGAAGATGTTTACAGGAAGGGTGATAAAGTTCTGGAATGTTCTGCCCAGGGAGGAGGTGCAGTGCCCATCCCTGGGTGTGTTTAACAAAGCCTGGATGTGGCACTGGGGGCCAGGGCTCATTTGAGGTGTTGGGGCTGGGTTGGACTCGATGACCTTTAGGGTCTCTTCCAACCCAGTGATTCTGTGAATTCTGTGAGACCCATTCTTGTATACACCGTTCTGATACAGATGGACCTGATTGGACATTTAATCAACACCCCTCACACCACTGGCTAAATAAGGAGACACCCTTTGGTAAGCATCTTATGAGAAAACAACTGTTCAAAACACCAGCTGCAGGACTGTTTTAATTCTTTCTCTCAGCCTTCTCAAACTCCCCAGGACAATTCCTGGGGAAGTTTACGTGGTTTCTCTGTCTGAGCAGGCTGTCACACCCACGATCACCGTGGGGATGGTGCTGGGTGCACAGGGTGTGTGCCGTGGGCATGGCCGTGCCTGCCGGCTCAGCTGCTGCACCCTGAGCGTGCATCTTGTCTCCTCTGATCATCCCAGCCAGGGAGGGAAGGGCAGGCCCGAGAAACAACTCCCAGAAGGGCACACAGAGGGTTGTGATCCCAGCTGAGATCCCACAAGTGAATCTGAGATAGCATTGTTGCAAGAATTAGAAAAAAAATCAAACTAGACACAGCTCATGACTTTGGCTTGCTTGGGGAAACAGCTGGGCTGGGCTCTAACCTGACAAGGAAACAAATCTGCTGCTCTGCCTCCTTTCACCTCCTTCTCTGAGCCCCTGTCTGAGCTGCAGGCCCCGTGTGGGGGGAGCAGCCTTGTTAGCATTGCACAGTCACATATTTTCGTGTTTGTTGTGCTCTTGGTTGAGTTGGCTCCTAATTTGTCTGTCTTTGGGGGACAGCAGACAGCTGCTTTAATGAGGGAACAGTAGGGTTTGCATCACAGGCATCTGCTGTGGTGTGAGCAGGGGATCTCCTGCTCTGCCCCCCAAGCCACCCTTGCAGAGGGGCGAGCTCAGCCTCTGCTCCTGGGGAAAGCACACTTTTTCATTTTTAAAGCAGGTGTGACCCCTCTGGGGGTGTCCCTGCCTGCCCTGCTGGGATCAGGTCCCCAGGCAGCTCAGGAGGCCCAAGGCACCCCCAGATCTGTACAAACCCTGCAGCCACACTGAGCTTTGTGGATTTCCTTGTGAGAGCAGCCTGGCCCTGCCAAGGTGCCAGCCCCCGCTGTCCTCCAGCAGAGCTTTGAAGCCCTTTCCTGGCCAACACCAGCATCCTCTGCCCTGGGAACGGACACAGGGAGCAAACTGGAGGTGACCTCTGAGTGTGACTTGGCTCTGCTCGCTCTGGGTGGCAGCAGATGGGGCTCAGAGCTGACAGAGCCGGGTCCAGCACGGGGAGAGACGCCTGGATCCTGACAAGGGGCTTCCCCCTCCCTGGGACTGGCACCTGTGTCCCTGCTGAGCTCAGGGCCAGCTGCCAGCCCAGCTCCCTCCCCCTCTGTTATTTACTGGGTCTGCGAGGTGGCGCGTTGGTTTGGGGTTTTTTTTCTTTTTTTCTTTTTTTTTTTTCTTTTTTATTTTTTTTCCCCGGATGCACCCAGCACAGCGGTCTCTGCACGACACCAAATTAATTAATGTTGGGCAGGCAGAATGCAATTAACTACCCTGGAGCCTGGCCAAGGCAGGGGCAGCATTCCCTGCTCCTCTGAGGAGCCTTCCTGGGCAGGACCTTGCTCTTTGCTGCAGGGCTCCAGGGCAGAGGCTCTGACAGGAGCACATCCCTCTGGAAATGCCTCCTGCAGGCCCCTGGGCTGCCCTGCACACAGATCCCACTCCATGTCTGAGCCCAGGCATGGAATCTTCCCTCCTTCCCTGCCTCTTCCTCCCCCAGCCCGGGGAGCGGGCAGGCAGAGGGAGGCAGCATCTGCAGGAGGCTGCAGCACAGTTGGCAAAGTCCTGGGCAAAAGTAATCAAGCCATGGTAGCGTTTCAAGGACCAACTGGCTGCATTTTATTTATTGCTGCCACTCACTGAGAAAATGGACTCAGGAGGAGATTCCTGGGCAGCTTCTGTTAAATAGAGCATCGCCTGACAGAGCTGTGATTGAGCTGGGGCTCTTTAAAGGGGTTTAGAGGCCGCCAATGCAGAGCATCTGCAGGCAAAATGGGCAGCTTTGGCAGGTCAGCCACTCTGAAAGTCAGCTGAAACACAAAAAGCTTGTGCAGAAGCACACAGAAGTTGAGGGGGTGGCTGCAGCAGAGAGCTGATGGATTTGGGGTTCAGCTGAACCCCACTGCCTGTCCATGCCCCTGCACTCCCAGCCTGCAGTGCCTGGGCCATCACCTCCTCTTCCTTCAGCCTTTCCCTTTCCTTGCTGTCCCTCTGGCTGTGTGGAACAGCTTCCCCTTGCTGTCCATCTGTCCTGCTGGGTGTGGGGAACAGCTTTGCTTCATGGGTGCTGCTCCCTGAAGCCTCCTTGCTCCCTGCAGGGGATGGTTAAAAACCAGGGGGCTTTGAATTACTAAATCCATGGAGAATGGGGTAGGGAACCCCCTGGGGCTTGGCAGGACATCTCCCCACCCGCCCTCTCCTTCACAGTGCCCAGGGGTTTGGGAGCCAGCTGCAGGGGTGGATCCTGTTGGATCTGAATTCCCAGCCTGGATGAACAGCCGGCTCCCTCCAAGGATGAAATCCAGGCTGGGCAGTTACAGTGCTCAGCTCAACCCCTGGGCCAGTTCTGCCACAGCCCATTGTCTCCTTTGGGTGTCCAAACCCTGGAGCTGTGGCCCTTGGTTCCATCAGGATGTCAGAATTTCACGGGCTGGGGTGTCCCCAGGAGCAGCCCTGCACTTCACACCTTATCTTCCTCCTCCAAAGGCAATTTGGAAGCGTAAGGATCAAGATTAAAATGTCCAATCCACCTTTCCTTGTGCCTGTGGTTAAATGCTTTGCTCCACTGAGGGCAGCCTGTCTCTGCTCCCAGGTGTGGATTGCTCCTTCAGCCCCTGCTGCAGTGACAGCTTCTCCCACTCTCTTGTGATGAAACCATTTCAGGAACCAAAAATGCTGGATCTGCACCTATTTCAGACAGGGCTGAGCTGTCCTCCCACAGCACCAGTGCCTCAGCCAGAGCCACCTGGCTGCTCCCCCATGGATGGTTGTTCTCCACCCGTGGCACAGGGAGCTGCTGGGAGCTGCTCTCTCTTGCATTTTGCCAAAATTTTGTCGTTGAGAAGCTATAGATAGCAAGGGCTGGATCAGATTTTTAAAGCATCATATTTCTGGGAATATTCCCATCAAAGAGTTTGTTGGCAAGGCAAGCTGGGCAGGAGTCTCTGGCTGGTGACAGTTTATATCCATTCAGGCTCCTGTGCTAGCCAGAGTCCTCCAGACGGGTGCAGTGAACGTGCAGAGAGGTTTCTCTTGAAATCCCCATGATTTTAGGCAATAAAAGGAGCACCTGTGTGATCAGCCTTGCCCAGAGGAAAGCACCCAGGGAGCCCCAGCCCTGGACAAGCATGGGAAGCAGAGCTCGGTAAATCCCTTCCTCCACATGGCTACGAAGCTGCCAGAGCTGCCGTGAGCATCTGTGCCACAAAGGCAGCATGAAACAAAAGGGCACATGGCTCAGCCCTCCTCCATCCCATCAGGCTCTCCTGGCAGAGCAGGGGTCCCCCCAAACCCCACTCATGAGTCCCCTCCATCCTTGGAATTGTGGACACCTTGGGAAGCCCAGGCTTCTGCCTAATGCCAAAGAAATTTTTTATGTGCTGTTCTTCCCCAACATGACACAAGATTAATTACAGCCATAAAAACATTAGGAGCTTTCTAAATATTTTATGTGAATAAGCACACACAATATGAAGGTTTTACTTGTTGCATTTTGGTAAAGGACGTTTTGTTTGTAATAACTAGGGAACCTGACAGGTGATTTTATTTTTAGTGCTTCTGTCTGCTCTGAAGGACTCTGAACACAGAGAGGAGACAAGGGCAATGCAAACCACGCTCAGAGTCCCAGGGAAGGGATATGGAGCTAAATGAGAAGGGAATTAAAAGAGGACGACCACAAATTTCAACCATAAACTTAATTGCAGCTGCCCTTGGGAAACTTCCTCCCTTCCCTTATTCCAGAGGAGATCTGGCCTTTGTTTATCTCTGACTGGGAGCACTGGTGGTGTGGGAAGCAGCTCACAGGCTTGGCAGCTGATGTTCCAAATGCAGAGATTTCAGCACAGGGGCTGCATGTGCCAGCAGGGATGGTTTGCACTGGGACAATTTGTGCTGAGGATGTTTCACCTGCTCTGCTCTCCCAGCTCTTCTGTGATCTGTGAATACCAGAAGCTTTACCAGTGCTGCAGGGCAGATGTTTGGTCTCTGTTTGTGTGGCTGGAATTCAACAGGAGCCCAGTGTGTCAGTGATTTTTCTGTCTGTTTTAGCATCCATCTGCCACTGGAAATCAGAAGGCATTGGTCTGTTTTTTCCTAGGCTGAGTTAGCAGCTAAATCAGCCTCTCTGGGATGGAAAATGTTGGGGATTCTTGATGCTTCACCCACCAGTGCCACCCTCCAAAGGAAGCCCATGCCCTGCAGAGCCAAGTGGGGACATCCCACCCCGTGGTGCTGCAGGAGAGTTTAGATTTTGCAAAGCTGCCCGTGGTGGCTTTGTGCCAGGAGCAGATCCCTGCTGAGGCACCCAGGGAAGCCTCAAAGCTTTCTTAGGCAGCCAGGGCGGGTTTGAGGATTTGACTTGTCATGTCTGTGTTTGGAGAGCAGGACTTGCTCTCTGTTATCTGGAGAGACAGGACGTGAGGAGCAGCTCCCAGAGCAGGCTCTGGCCCAGCCAGGTGGGGCTCATTGCTGCCTGGATTGCTCAGAACTTGCCACATCTTCCTCCTTGTTCATGCCTGAATGCTGCGATTCAGGCTTGGGCATCCAGCAATTACAGCCCAGAGCTCCTCTCTCCTCACCTCCCCGGCTCTCTGCAGCATCCCAGCAAGGTTTCCAATTTCCTGGTGCTGCCGTGGCAGCAAAGGCAAGGAGCCATCAGCAACTGGGTCTCAATGTGTCTCATTCTCAGTTTAAATATTGAAGAGGCTTCCAAACACCTCTCCATCCTGGCAGCTGACCTGGAATGGTGTGTGCTGTGTGCTGCAGCTGCTCCTTTTCCTGGGAGCTGCTGTGGTTCCTGATTGTGGAGCTCAGCCCTGAGCCCCGGCACACAGCAGGGCTGAGCTTGTGCTGAATATTTCATACAGACACATGCAGACAGGGGCACCAGCCTGTTTTCAATTCTGATTTTCTCTGCTTCTTGAGGTGCATAAATGATGCATATTGTTTAAGCTTCCTGGTTTTGGAGGGGGGAAGAGTGACAAATGCCTTTGCTGCTGGTTGCCTGTGTTTGGGGTGAAGCAGAACTCACCTCTTCAGCTGCCTGCACAGTTTTAATAGCAAAGCAGTTTGCTGACTGAGCCCTGGGCAGCCAGGGGTGACACCAGGACTGTGGCTCTGCAAGCCAAAAGGGTGACCAGAATGGATCAGATAGTGACCAAATGCCTCTCTCCACCTTTCCAAGCATCCCAACATGATTCCCCAGAGCTCTGTGCTCTCCCACATGTATTTATCCACGTTTTCCCTCTTTTTTAATATTTGGTACCATTTCGCTGAGGAAGGAGGCTCCACATCAACCACGAAGTTGGGCCAGATGAATTTAGGGGTCTTGTCCAAAATTTATGCTTCTGTGACATTCAGCCCTCTCCTGCCACCCCAGGGCCCATCCCAGCTGTGCTCTGGGGGATTTGGTCACTGAGAAGGTCTCAGGGGTCACCAGCCAAAGCCCCAGCTCACCCTGGGCTGTCCCTGCCTGCCCCTGGGACAGAGGAATCCTCCCAGTGCTACCCTTGGTGGCATTTCCAGCAGCTGGAAGCAGAATTGAGGAATTCCTGGGGTCATTCCAGGCTTTCCCTGGTCACGCCTCTGGTGGGGGAGGCTGCCCACCCTTCCTTAGGAACTGACAGGAGAAAACAAGCTGTCACACAATGAGACAGAAACTGGTGGTCAATTAGAGCTTTCCTTTAAAGGTCAAAGAGAAATGATCCCACAAAGCCCAGAGGTGTGTTTTAGAGGGGATCACAAAGGCAAAACCCATTGTCTGCACAGGGGTCCAGTCCTGCCCACAGGGATGATGGACCACCTCGATTTTTGGGGATGCATTGGGCCTCTGGTGCCTTTTGGAGATGGGAACTGGCACTTTCCAGACAAGCAGGGAATATTTTTATTTATTTTCTTGGTTCTGTAAATAATCATCCATGTCTTCAACTTCTACTTTACGTAAATCAACAGAAATCCCCCTCTCCCCCCCACCATTCCTCTTCTTCTCTGGAAAGGGTTGAGATTCAGTGAATTTAATTATGAAGAAATTTATTAAGAAAAGTCTTAGTTAAATAGTTATATTAGTTAGGAAGAAAAATGTTAGTATTAATTACTAAGAATTAATTATTATTCTTTGTAAATTACTAAGAAATTCTGAGTTAATTAATGCTAGCAAAGGCCCTTTAGAGCTGGGGAGACCAACTCATGTAAGCCTGTCCCTGCACAGAGCTAATGGTTTCTTGGTGTCTTTTAGCAGATCAATTTTTACTTTAAATGATTGTGCAAGTTAATAAAAAAACCTGTCAGAGTAAAAATGAAACATCTTGGCCAATATTTCTCCCAATTGTTTTGAGGGCTTTGACCTTTCTTTCTTTGTCCCAATTCCAGGCTTGGAAAGCTTTGCAATACCTTGACATTTTAGGCAGGAGAGGGGAAAAAAAACCCAAATTTGCACCTAAATTAGGGAATGAAGCAGTAGAAATGTAGATTTAGTCCCTGGGACGAGCTCTGTGGTTCAGCCTTACCTCCTTTTTTCCTTAGGTCATATCTACTGCTACGTTCTCCATAAATAATCTTCAGACTTCCTGGGGCTTTTAATACTAATTAAGTCTTCAAGTAGGCAGAAACGAGCTAGGGGACGTTTCTATCACAGGTTTCTCAGTCAGTTTATATCACAGTTTCTCAGCCTTGTGAGCACTTTCCTTCCTGGCTTCAAAGGATTTTCAGGGGAAGGTTTTGCAGCATTTTGTAGGGACCAGGTTTGGAGTTTGGAGCTGTTCCTCCCTACAGCCTGTGTAATCTGTAATTACTGGTTTGGGGAAACTTCACTGCTGTTTCTCCCCATTTTAAATAATGGGATTCGATTTGGGGATCCCATTATTTAAAATGGGATCTCAGGTTTTTCTGAAATCCTGGAGGAGGGTCGGAGGACAAATCCTTGTGAGTGACAGCCCTCGAATGGCTCTGGCTGCACAAGCTGCTCCCAGAGGGAGAGGGCAGAATGCTCTGAGAGGGGAAATCTGCCCCGTGGCAGCGCCTTCAGGGACTCGTGGCTGGAAAACAACATTTCCAGCATGGAATTATTGTTATTCTTCCCAAAATGACCCTCGAGAGCCGAGGGGTGCAAAGCCCAATGAGAGGCTCCGTGTGTGAGCAGGGGAGAGAACCCAGAGACCTTTTCCCGTTCTTCCTCCTGGTGTTTTCAATCCTTTCAATGCTAAAAGCCCTCATTAAAGTTTAATCCTCCACACCAACTCCTTACACCCGCGGTGCTGCTGCCAGTCTCCCCTCTGGAGTTCCAGAGCTGCCATCCTGCCTGCCTGGTTGGGTTTGCTGCAGTGACCACCAAATTCACAGCAGCATTTCCCCTTCTTCCGCCAAACAAAGTCTGCTTTTATCTGTCACAGCCAGTTTAGCTTCAGCGCTTGCAATTGTTTTCTGCAGAAGATATTTTCTCTCTGTTGACTGAAGGGAGAAGTAGTGAAAATAAGTAGTTAATTTAGAAACACCAAAGAGTCAGTGGTGGGAGAGCCTCGGGGAAATGCCCGGGGAGAGGAGGTGGTGGCAGGTCTGGAGGGACAGGCTGAGCCTTCAGATCAGAGTCAGACTGAGAAATAAATGCTGACATTGCCTAACCAATGTGTAGGTTGCACCAGTGTGCAGGAAAACATGGTTTAAAACAGACCTGAGATGTATCTTTTTGGTGAGCTGGGGAAAACCAAAATAATTTCTTCCCCATGCTCTTTTGAAGGAACTTCAGAAATGGATGTAATTAATTTCTAGATTAAACTTTTCATGGAAACTTCACATGGGAAATGCTGGGTTTTGAAATGCTGAGGAAGAATTTTGACTTCGGAAAGAACTTTGGTATGTTCTGATCATTGTTTAACCAAACTGTAATCTGTGCTTTTTCTGGTCAATTGGATGCAGAAAATAACCTTGCCCAGGCCTGGTTAGAGGATAACAACAGGTAACAGAGGTGAAGAGGGGAAGAGAAAATAACTGTCTGGCTTCATCCAAAATCCCAAGCAATCAATGCAAAGTCTCCAGTGGGCTCAAGGCCACGGCCCAGTGAGGTGGAGGAGATAAATAGGACAGGCAGATCAATCGTGGGCAAGAGGAAGGAGAACAAACGTCACAAATCCAATATTTAAAAAAAAAAAAAAGAACAATCCAGAGTTAAAAGCTTTGGCTTGATGGGTCTGGCATTACAATATCAAAGCTTTTGTCAGCACTGGACGATGTTTCACCTCAAGTTGATGCTCTTTGGCAAAAATAAGAAAGTGGGGGAAAGAGATGGGAAAAAGGGAAAAAAACCAGCTTTTTTTTTTTTTAAATCCTGTGCAAAGAAAAAAGCACCTCAAGGGAGAGATTGCTTCGATCACAAAGCTGTGGAGCATGGTGTGTCCTCCCCAAGAGACCATGGCAAGCACAGCACAGGCAGTAATTTGAACAGAGCAGCAGATAAACACACAGATCCTCTGAATTCCAGGCGTGGAACAGGGCCTGTGGTGAGCCACACAGCTGGAACAGCTCTGGCTGAGAAAAACGCCAAGGCAGAGGCACAGGCAGGGCTGCAGCACCCACCTCCCACCCAGTTCATCCCCAGGGCGAGCAGAGCTGGCTCTCATGGTGGGAATGGGCCTGAAGGATTTGCAAGGATTCATTTCTCTCATGTCTCTGCTGTCTCTCTGCTTCCCCCAAGCTGGGAGGTTTTCCCCAAATCCCACAGCTCTCCTGCAGATTTTTACCCAGTTTGGGAGGTTTTCCCCAAATTCCACAGATCTCTCCTGCAGATCCGAGCCAGCAGATTTTGGGTACGAGCTCGCAGGAGGAGGCACAACAGGTGTGATCACAGAAGCAGGGAAGGTTTTGGGTTGGAAGGGACTTTAAAGATCATTTTGCTGCACCCCACTGCCGTGGGCAGGGACACCTTCCCCTAGACCAGGTTACTCCAAGCCCCATTGGGATGACCAGCCCAGCGTTCCCTTGCTGCTCTGAGCTTTCCAAAGGGAACTTCCAAAGTGGCTCCATTGAGCTCCATGGTTGTTACAGATATTAATGAAGGGAAAAAGCTGGCCTCTGAAGGCCCACCTAATTTCCATGCTGGATCCTTGTGTTGTTTGAATATTTTGGGATCTTTACTAAATTCTTTAACGAACAAATAAAGACATCAAGGTTGCTTTAGCTCTCAGTCAAAAGATGCATGTAGTGGCCAGGATGAGGGGAAAGGGATCCCTTCTAGGCTATTCCTACCAGGAAAACAAACCAGCCACTCAGATACAGCAGAGGATCTACTTCAAAACATGACTAATTTTAATTTTGGAGATGGCCAAGGAAGCCCTTGACAACATAGCCTGCTAAGGCTGGTGGATCCTGAGCAGGACTGCGTAAAACACTTTTGAAGTTCATCCCCTCCAAGCATCAGCGTTGGCTTCAAACCAAAGTGAAGAAAGCCCTTGACCCAAATGTCTGAGGGGATGGGATGGGATGGGATGGGTACAAACCTGACAATTCTGCTAAAAGCCTGCTCTGCTCAGCCAGGCAGCGAGATGCTAAACCAGGGCACAACTCCAGCTCAGTTTGGGACACAGGAACTAGGGAGGACAGGGAAGGAGACTAATGCTGGCATATTTTATTTATTTAACAGCAAAGGGAAATGTTTTCTCTGCTGCTGCTGCTCAGGGATGGTGGGGGCTCTCCCAATTAGCTCCCAGCACGCTCGCACCTCTCCCACGAGGCTCTTGCTTAGGTTATCTGGCAGGGATTTTCTCTTTTCCAGCTTGTCAGAGGTGAAAGGTGCTGGTTTTTCTCCCATATAATGAGCTGTTTTGTGCGTGTCAGCACTGGCTCTGCATTGTGTCCTCGTTCACGCCTTCACAGAGCATTTCCAGAGGCGACATCTCGCTCCTGCTTGGGCTTTCAGGAGATTGTAATCCCTGCACGCACACAATGAGCAGCAACAGGAATTGCTTTTTAAATGGTGGGGGGAAAGGCAGGTTTTCTTCTGAGAACATGTTTGCACATGGCTTCTGTCCCCTCTCACCGTGCAGCACGAAAGGGAGCAGCGTGAGGAGGGAAAGGCGCACAGTGCCAGAGGATGGAGCAGCCTTGTTGCACTCACTTTCCAAAGCCAGGGCCTCCGAGTCTCACTGGTATTTCTTCTTGTTCAAATAAAAAAGAAAAAGGTGTTCTAAGTAGCTTTCCTTATTTCGGGGCAGTGTATTTGGAGTTTGAAAGGACTGGAAGGGGAGATTTGGGAAGCTGGTGGCAAAGCTGGGCCTGTTCTCATGACTCTTGGCTGCTCATGAAGTTCAGGGCATCCTCTGAACTGAGGAGATCACACCTGGTGGGATCTTGGGGTGAGGGAACAGTTCCTCCTACAGGAGCCAACACCACTTCCCCCTGACTTCAGGGTAGGACTTGACAGGGGAAGGTTTCAAAGCATGAATTCAGCAGAAGCTCTCTTTGTTTTTCTTGCTGAGTGCTCCCTTCCTGACGAGCTGAAACCTGCTGGGTTCCCCTCTCTGACAAGCAGCTCCACAGTGATGTGTGCCCTGGCAGAGTCCTCATGCTGGGGAGGAGGTGCTGCCCATGATTCTGCATCTTCCTTTGGCTCATGGCTCTGCAGCCCTCTCCACTCTTGGATGTTCCTGCAGACCAGGTCAAGCCTAAAGAGTGAGGGATTTCTCCAGGAGACCCCAGTTGAGCTCCCCAAGGACAGCAAGGCCAGGCTGGCCAGGGCTTTGGGTGGAAGCTGTTCCTGCCCATGGCAGGGGTGGGAGCTGGAAGGCTCTGGAAATCCTTCCCAGCCCATCCCAGTTTGATTCCTTGGCGCCCAGGCACGGCCCGCTCAGGGACACCCACCAGGGCTGGCCAGGACTACCTCCACTTTTTGCAGCCACGCTCCTTCAAATGAACCATCTTAAACCTTCCACATTCACATGGAGAAGCATTTTAGCAGGATGCACCAGGGGCACAAAAAGGGACAGCTTCTTCCTCCCCCTTCCTTCCTGACTGGCCCCAGTTTTGCATGGTATAAACACTCTAGAATCTCACCTGAGGAGATACTGAGAAGTCCCTCAGTGAGCCAGCAAGGACCTGGCTGTGCAGTCTTGGCTCTAGTCACAAAGTCTCAGCCACTTTTCTTCTAAAGAGGCAGGATTTGTGCTTGGAATGAAGCCTGAAATTAGCCTTTTCCGTGGTGGATGGTCGATGCAGATCTCTCTGAGCCTGTGGGAAGTGCTCCAATCTCTCAGCTCACAGCACCACCCCAGAATGCCTTTAAAAGCACAAAAAGTCAAACTTCGTCTTAGCAGCTCAGCTGCTTCAAATAACACAGAAGGAGATAGGGGAAAAAAAAAATAAACAAACCCACATTTTAACAAACATCTTCTGCTTCGAGCCCGTTCTGGATTTGCTGGCAAGGTGAGTGCACTTTCCAAAGAGCCATTTAGATTTTTGAATAGTGAATTCAGATCTTGTGTTCACTTGAGGGGGAAATGACAGAAAACAGGAATGGGGCAACAACACAACCCCCCTGCCCCCCCATTTTAAATAAATCGAATCATCAGCCTGAAAGTAGACATCAAAATTACAATATGGCTCTTGACTTTCGGCAATTAAAAGCATTTTGTGATGACTCACTTGATTAAAACAAGATCATCCATTTAAAATGAAAATTCAGAATGAAAATTGCTTTTGTTGCACCGATTATTCTATTTTAAAACTCCTTGCTGTTATCACCCTAATAAAAAGCTGTCACTTCTTCTGTCAAGCAATTCTCACAACACGAGGCATTTGCATTTCTCTCCGACTTGTGTTTATTTCAGTAATTACAAATGGATTCTTCTCCTAACTCCCCTCTCCCTCCATCCTTCCCCCCTGCCCTCTCCTCCCTCACCACCACAGGGTGAGTGAGCTGCTGCCCTTCCTCTGGGCTGTGCACAGAGAAACCCCACGCTGGGAAATTAGGAAAGGAGGAAAAATAAACATTTCCAGCAGGGTCAGTGCTTCCTAGCTATAAAAAGCAGCAGTGGGTTTGACCAGGGAGGCCAGGAACGCCCCAGCACCTCAGTGTGGCTGACAGTGAGCTGCTGCAGGATGCTGCCCAGAGCTTGGATCAGCAACAGGACAGCCACTTTGTAATAGAGAAAGAAAAAAATCCCACAACAAAACCCTCTTTGTGCTGAATGGAATGATAATTCCCTGCCATTAATTGAAATTTTGATTGACTAGATGGAGCAATAATGGTAAAAGCCAGTTTCACTTCAAGATCACGGGCTGGATCGTGGGTGGGTGTGAGCAAGCCAGCCAGGCTTGGGGAAGATGGGGAATAATTTCACTTCTGCCTGTCCTAATTCAATCCCAAAGCACAAATGGAGCCAGAAGTCATCCTCCTGCTTGTCCTGCCAGGTGAGAAGCTGCTCCTGCTGCCCCTGTTCCCAGCACCTTCCCCTCCAGGGAATGCTGCAGAGGCCTTGGGGACTGTCACTGCAAAATGCGAAAGGACAGTGGTGCCTCAGGTTTAGCTTTTATGTTTTATGCCAGCAGTGTGTCTGTGCGTGCATTTGTGTGGATAATTGTATTTGGGATACACCGAGCTGCACGTGGAGTGTGTAACAGATAAATGAATACCTGTACTATATAAATAAATACCTGTAATATATAAATGAATACCTGTACTATATAAATAAATACATACCTGTACTATATAAATAAATACCTGTAATATATAAATGAATACCTGTACTATATAAATAAATACCTGTAATATATAAATGAACACCTGTAATATATAAATGAATACCTGTACTATATAAATAAATACCTGTAATATATAAATGAACACCTGTAATATATAAATAAATACCTATAATATATAAATGAATGCCTGTAATATATAAATAAATACCTGGGTTGCAAAGTTCTCCATTTTCCCATCTCAGAGCCATCTCTGGCTCACACTCCAAGACATAAAGGCACACCAGTCTCTCTCTCAGCTTTTAATCTCCCTTTCCATAGGCAGCTGCTCTCTCTCTGCCTCTCGAACCTGACAGTGCTGTTCCATGAGTCGCTGTTCCAGGGCTGAGGGTTTTCAATTTATCTGCACAAAGCACTTGTGCTTAATCTGGAGACCACAGGGACGTCCTCAGCCCCTCACCAGGCCGTGCCAGCCAGCCCCAGCAGGGCAGCACTGCCACCTTTTTTTTCCCTTTCTTCCTTTTGGGTAAACTGGAACCAAGAGCTTAAAGGAAAAAAAAAAAAAAAAAAAAAAAAAGAAAAAGAAAAAGAAAAAAAAAAAAAAAGAAAAAAAGAAAACCATCCAGGTTTTCAAGGACAATGTGCTACTGGTAACCCTTTTTTCCTCTTCTCTTTCAGTGTATTTTGCCCTAATATTCTGAGTTCCCAAGCATGGCATAACCCTTCTCTCTCACCCATTCTGTCCTGTCTGGGGATGTGGCCCTTGGGGATGTGGGTTGGTGGTGGGTTGGCAGAGCTGCTCTTAGGAAAAGCTTGGAGGGCTTTTCCAACCTTAATTCCACGATTCTCTGTGTGTCCCTGGGTGCAGGCTCATGCCCAGGGCTATGCCCTCAGCCTGGGGCTCCTCTGAGCTGGAGGAGAAATCCTTCGGTCACTTGGTGCTTCCCAGGTGTCCAGCAAGCTCCTGTCCCTCCCTGCAGGAGCATCCCAAACCACCCCAGTTCCTTGGCCACGTTCTGAGGCTTCCTCCCAGGCACCACCAACCAATGCAGGGTTGGGATGAGCCAGATCTGAACATTGAAACACTGGAGAAAAATTTCCTGGGGCTCTTGGATCACCAACATTTCCATTTCAACAGAAGAATAAATGTGCTGAATTTGGAGAAAAGGCTCTTTCTGGGGCCTTTTTTTTTTTTTTTTTTGGTGTTTTCCTGGGTGCACATCTGTCAGTGATGGAAATAAGAAATAGCAATACAAATACTCAGCTGTCCAGGTTAATAACCAGGCTGGAAAAGGCAGATACAGCAGAGGCCCTGCTCTGCCTTGTGTTGTGGGAAACAGGAGCACACAGTGCCTTGTGTGTGTTTTCCTACAGAGAACAAAATCAAGATGTAAGGAGCCAGTGAGGAGGATGAAGGGGCCACTGAGCAGGGGATGATTAATCTGCAACCTGCTTAATCGGCCTCAGGATAACTGAGAGTTGTCTCTGGATAATTGAGATCAATGGAGTATCATAGCCACTGCTCTAAAGAGCAGCCAGCTTCAAAGGAAGGCAGAGCTCTCCGGGGAGTGGGCAGAGCCTGGGAGCAGGGGAGGATGCTGAGCAGCCACGGGGAAATGACCCGGAGCTGCACGGGGATGCTCAGGTTTGTGGGGAGCTTGTTCAAGATCAGGACCTGTGACTTGCCAAGCAGCTGATCTCTGCCAGGGGGGTGCTTGGGAAGGTGATTCTCTTGCTGAACAAGGCTGCAGTTCCTGCCCATGCTGAGAGGACAGTGCAGCTCGGATTTGCTGCTGAGTGTGAGCTGTGCGCCCCACGCTCGAGGAGTGCACAGATCTTTCAATGCTTCCAGCTCCTGGGCTGTGCTGCCCAGAGCAGCTGGGGCTGCCCCTGGATCCCTGGCAGTGCCCAAGGCCAGGCTGGAAGGGGTTTGGAGTACCTGGGACAGTGGGAGGTGTCCCTGCCATGGCAGGGCTGGCACTGGATGGATTTAAGGTCCTTGCCGCCCAAACCATGATTCTGTGAAAGCCACCCCTGGTGGGATCACCAAAACTTCACCTCAGTGTTGCAGGTGACAAATCTCCAGGTTGTGCCTGCCCTCTGAAAGGGGTTGGATCAGGCATTCCTGTGAAGGGTTTGATTTCCTTCTGCCTAAACTGTCTGAAAAGGGAAAATGTGTCTAGGTTGTTTTTTTTTACCCCACTGTGCTGATGAGGTCAGGGAAAGAAGGTTGTTAATTCCAGAGTTTATAAGAGGAAGCTTTTAGCCATTGGTTTCTGTCCAAGTCCTGGCACAAGAATCAAATCCCCAGAAAACAAGACCCCAGTGAGGGAGCAAAGTGTCGTTTCAGATCAGGGCAGACCCAAGAGCTGCTGGGCACAAACAAAAGGCGATTTGGCAGCCGTTGGCCACGCAGCCTTCTCCTTTCTTCTCCTCCCCAGTGGCTATGGAAACTGCCTCGTTTGTCCTTCCCGAGGAAGGGGGGAATGCAGAGCTCCCCAGGGAACAAACAGAGCTCCAAGGGCATGAGGGGCTGGGGGCTCTGGGGCTGGGCAGGGGAGCAGGACAGGGACCTGCAGCAGAGGGTGACAGGGGCACAAGGACTGCTCTGGCCACAAAATCCTGATTTATCTAATGGGAGCTGTCCCTGCCCACGGCTGGGGGTAGGAATGAAATGATCTGTAAGGTCTCTCCCAAGCCAAACCACTCTGATCCGAGTGGATTTCTGATTTTCTCTGACCCGAGCCTGAGTGGCCACGCTGCAGGTGCTCACCAGGCAGATCATCTCCCTCCCCCATTTGATTAATTTTAGTGACTAAACTGGAGATTTTTATATCTGATTTTTAGTATCTGTTGTCAGCTTCCTTTGGCTCTGGGTGGTTGGGTTTTTTAAACTCAAAAGCCCTTTACAAACTGCTTTTCACAATCTCTCATCTCTCCAGGACTTTTTTTCAATGCAAATCCCTGGATTCCAGAAGCTCTGGTTTGAAAAAGGAAAAATAACGGTCACGAGAGAGATTTGAGCTGCTGGGCTCAGGGATGGGTGTGAGAAGTTGGAGGTTTGCAGATTAAATATCAGGGAAGCTGCCATGGCTTCAGGGTGCTTTCAGAAGAGCGTGCTCAGGATCAGCAGTGTTTACAGCAGAGACTCTGTGAGGAATTGCTCTCTGATTAGCAAAACAAGGAGCAGTTTGGGACCAGCCCTGCTCTTGCCCTCTGCAGTGCAGGTTATGAGAGGCTCCTTCCAGCCCTTGCTGCAAAGGAAGTCATTCCCCAGCTCTTTTGAGTGGTTTGCAAAGGTTAATGAATAAGGAATCAATTAATGGTTTCCTAGCCTTGCACTTTTTCTTTTCATTTAAAGGGTTCCCTTTTTGAAGATTAGTTTAATGTTAAGAATAATCTGGGTTTGCTGAGAGCTAATTAAATGTGGCACCATCTCTCCTTGCCCTGTTCTGCTCCTCCCAGCACTCTGGGGCTCCAGAGCAGCAGCAAGGAGCCTCTCCAGCCCCGGCCTGGGGCAGCAGAATTTGAGAATTTGGAATTTGGGCCCCCACAGCTTGTGCAGGGCAGCACTCCAGAGTTTGGGGGTTTTTCTGGCTGCAGTTTGCTGAGCTGGTGGCTGCACCTCAGGGCAATGCCCCAGGGGTGCCTCGGACACCCAGGGCTCCAGGAGGGGCTGGGGCACAGGGAATTGGCCAGGATTAAACCCAGAGGGGTTTGGAGCAGGCAGGAGCAGATTTCATTCCTGTCACAGGAGGGATCCCGGCTGAAGCACTCGGAGGAGCAGCTGGGCACTTGCTCAGAGAGACAGAGACAGAGCAGGAGCATCCAAGGGGTGTGGAGGAGTCCAGGCTGCTCCTGCTCCTGCACCCAGCAGTGCTGCTCCTGCACCCAGCAGTGCTGCTCCTCTGCTGGTGCCCACCAGGCAGATCATCTCCCTTCCCCATCTGATTAATTTTAGTGACTAAAGTGGAGGTTTTTATATCTGATTTTTAGCAGCTGTTGTCAGCTTCCTTTGGTCCTGCACCCAGCAGTGCTGCTCCTGTCAGAGCTCCAGCAGTCACAGCTCTCCTGGGATTTTGCCCCAGCACGCTGAATTCCCATTTTTCCTTAACTGCTCTCCCCATCCAGCAGAGTCTGAAGTCATCACAATCCTCTGTGAACCCAAAGCCATCAAATGCTCGGGAAGGACCCACTGAGCTCAGCACACTTGGCTGAGTTTCTCCATTCATCTGGCCCAGTTTACAGGACCAACCTTGGAATAAAACACTCAGCACACATTAGCAGTGGTATCAGGAGCTGCACCAGAAAACTCAGGGGTTCAACCTGGTGGCAGTGTTTAATCAAGGAAGTGCTTTTATCTCCCCTCCTGCACTGGAATCCCATCGCACCTGGGCAGAGCCTTTTGGTCTGCCCTGCTTGGCCGAGATTTTTGTCTGATTTATTAAAGTAGTTCCCTATTACCAACGAGCTGGAGCAGAAACATCCACCAAAGGTTTAAGAGCCTAAAATGGGTGTTAATTAGCCCAGCAGGGGAGGCAGAGTTTCAATGAGGTTTGCCTTTAAACTACTGTTTAGTTTGACAATGTAAAGAGATAAATTTGGTACTTAATCTGAGCCTCACCTAATCAAATAGATTATGGTTGTTACCCGTACCCAAAATGTAAATAATCTTTAACTTCATGGGGTTTTTATGGAAAATATCCTATTGATACTTGGGACAAAGCCCTGCTGGCCTCTCTCTTGTCCCCCAAAGAGCATCCACCACCAAAAATCCCCCTTAAACCTTCTGGGATGAGGAGCAGGGAGGGATGGAGGGACAGCACAGCAGGCCCAGGGCAGTGTTTGGGTGCTGAGGGGTTTTGGCTCCTGTGCCCCTGTTTGCACCAACCTCCCCTGGGAGCAAGCACTGCTTTGGCTACAGTGGGGCAGAACTCAGGGTATTTTTAAGGTAAAAAAAAGTCTATTTTAGTGATTTTTTAAACAATTGAGAGAGGAGAAAAAAAAACCAACCCAGACGCCTAAACCCAGGGGAACCTCGCCAAATGTTCCCTTCCTATCTCAAAACTCTGCATAAGGACCAGATCTCTATCCAGCCTGCAAGGAAATTCCCAGCTTGAGCATTGTGCCAGAAGGAAAAGCCACTTTTCTAAAGCTCTATTCCTTTTCTTTTCCTTTTCCGTCTCTTTCCCCCCACATTAATCCAATCACCTTGCACAGGAAAGTCAGGGGGAAAAAGGCAATGGGAATTTACATGCAGTGGGATTTTCACTGGGACCTTCAGATATTTACAATACCTCAAGGAATAAAGAAAACCATTATGGATTATAGACTTGGAAACCAGGCTGTGCTCTCTGTGTGTGTGTGTGCATGTGTATAGGCACTGAGATATTAGCCACAGACCCAGAAAAAGAGCCCACAACAAATTTATCTTTACAACTCTTAAATTATCTTTCAGTTGACACTTATTAACCTCCTGCCAAACTCATTATCTACGTGAATAAAGCCCAAGTTATCAAACAGAAATGGCTCATAAGGCTGCTGCCCATGCTTGGGAAAACTTGATTGTGAACAGGCAAGCTGAAACAAGGTTTTATGTATTATTTTTATTTCTCTAAAAAGCTAAATCCCGGACCTTGCTGAAAGAGGCTCCCAGCATGATGCAAGCAGAGAGTGCAAGTGGCCAAATTGCCATGGAGAGAGCTGTGAAACCCAGGCAGAGGCAGCACATTCTGCTCTGATTTACACTTCTGTGGCTCCGAGCAAGGATCCTTCCCTCCCCTCTCGGCCGGGCTGGTCCATGGCACTCAGGGACGAGCAGTGCAGGGGATTTTCTTGGCCAACAAGGACACTTGGGCCTGGGATTTGCAGCCTTTGTGAAGGGGGGATATCTGTTACTTCCTAACTTTTGATTTATCAATGGAAATAGGAATTTCCTTTGGCCACGTAGCCCAGCCTGAAGGATTTAACTGCTGGGTCTGGACCAGCATTTTCCATCCTGCTCCTGGCTGACTTCAGGGGGAAAAGCATGTGGCAGACATGCTTCAATGCAGTTCCCACCAAGGGCACAAGGAGTGTTAATGCCTGTAAAGACCGAGAAATTCAGGTTTTTAGGAAGGGGTTTTATTGTTGCTTAAAGGAAAGAAGGGATTTGCATACCCCAACCTTCTGGAGAGGCAAAAATCCCCCCACTCAGCAGCTGCTTGTTGAGCCTTGGTGTTTGACGGCTCCAAATTAATCGAATAAACAAGGCATCTCTCTGCAAAGAGCAATTAGAGGCAGCCATGTCCTGCTCCTTTCCCCAGCTGCCTCTGTGACAGGTTAAAGCCCTTCCCTGAGCAGCTCCTGGAGCCTGCTAAGCACAGCTCGGGGCTGACAGCCAGGCTGAGCTCTCCCTGCTAAGGCAGGGCCAATTAACCCGATGAAAAGGAGGGAGCTGGATCAGACAGGGCTCCTGCAGGGGCAGGCAAGGCCTTTTCCAGGGAGGGAGAGGAGCAGAGAGAGAGATGGAGAGAATTCAGGGGCGCACAAACCCCCACTCTGTGCGAACTGCTGGTTTACAGCACCATATACCCTTCATTATATATTATATATACATTATACTTTATCTCAGCTATCCCTACAGAGAACAGCATGTGACTCGTGCCCTGAGATTTCCTGTTTCTGGTTTTTTCCCTTTCCTATTTCTGCTCCTCAAAACACTGTTCCCTGCCCAGGATGCATGTGCACATCCCAGCTGTGATCCCCAGGCCAGCTAATTGTCCAATTCCAGCTTTAGCCCATCAAATCCCACCCTTCTTGTTTTCCTCTCACAGACAGGGAGGTGTTGGAGATGTTCTCTTCTGTGAGCTGCTTGAGGACAGAGTCACTGGCTCGGCATGAGCAGGGAGCACACTGGGCTGGGCTGAGCCCCCTGCAGCCCCTGCTGCTTCCAATTTGTAGCCCATATTTGAATTCCCTGCCCCACGGCTCCCTCCCTGCCCTCTGAGAGCCACCAGCAGCCACTGCCTTTTCCAGCCGGAAAATTATGAGGATTCTTTGGTTCTCCTTGTGGTTCCACCCACAGGAGCCTGCTGCTGCTGCTGCTGCTGGCACCAAAGTACAAATTTCCCTCTCCCCTTTCATCCTTTTTCTCCCCTGTCCCTTTTTTTTCTGCCACCCCAGAGTGATTTTCCTTCCTTTAACTGCAGGATTGTTTTGTTTTGTTTTGTTTTGTTTTGTTTTGTTTTGTTTTAATATAAACTCTGCATCCTGTTCCATCAGAGGTGGAGGAACGTTTGCAAAGCAGAAGCTGCTCGTAAAGCATCCTTGTGCCTCCTGGGATGGTGGAAAGCAAGGGCAGATCCAGGCAGATCGCTTGATTTAAGAGCAGAATGATGCTTCTGCATCCTTCCTCCCCAGCACATGACACAGGATTTGTGCCGAGAGGCAAAGCTCGCCTCGCTGGCAGTCCTGAAGTGCTCAGTGGATTGGTTCTGCAGGGGAAAAAAACCCAAAACCTCCCTTTTTGGGAGGGGAGCGAGGGGAAAACGCAAACGTCACAGAGCAGTAGCAGCCACGTGGGGAGGAAGGATCAGAGGGAGCATCCTCTGCCCTGCAGCTCCCTCCGCTTCATTTCTGCTGCATTACAGCAACCAGACTTTCCTTTCCTTTCCTTTCCTTTCCTTTCCTTTCCTTTCCTTTCCTTTCCTTTCCTTTCCTTTCCTTTCCTTTCCTTTCCTTTCCTTTCCTTTCCTTTCCTTTCCTTTCCTTTCCTTTCCTTTCCTTTCCTTTCCTTTCCTTTCCTTTCCTTTCCTTTCCTTTCCTTTCCTTTCCTTTCCTTTCCTTTCCTTTCCTTTTCCTTTCCTTTCCTTTCCTTTCCTTTCCTTTCCTTTCCTTTCCTTTCCTTTCCTTTCCTTTCCTTTCCTTTCCTTTCCTTTCCTTTCCTTCCATGGGTGAATATTTCCCTGGTCCCATCTCAAACTCTGTTAATCTTAAACTGATGGACAGACATCAGTGGATACCCTCTCCTTTCTTCTTCTGCTGGCTCATGAGAAAATTCAATAAAATTGTGGGACATTTGTTAGGATTAAGGTCAAATAAAAAGTGAAAAGGCAATTGGATTTATTTTATGATTGATTATACAAGGTGCAGATATTTATTAGCAGCCAACAGGATAACTGTCAAAATGATTCTTTATCAACAGAAAGAACCCCCAGCAGATGAGTCAAATGTTTTCAGCATTGTGGGAACGAGATTAAATCAAATACAATTGATGCAGCAAATAAAGATGCCAATGTTAACAGCTACTATATAATTTCAACTGGTCAATCTCTATTTATTTATACATATCAATGTATTATGCTCTTTTTTTCCCACTTTTTAAGGAGTCTTTGCCGATTGCTGCCAGTGCCTTGGTGAGAAGTTGAGTCATTTTGTGTGTTCAGCATCTGATACATGGGAGCAGCAGAGAGGCCCCAGTGTCGCAGGGAAGGGCCACAGGGCCGGGGAGCCCTGAGCTGTGCTCCCTGCCAGCTGAACCTGGGGCAAGGACTCCCCTGTTTCTCCACTCAATTTCCCCAATTTTCTGATGGTTTTGAAGGAGTGCTTTGAACTTGCTGGGTGGATCAGAGCTTGGGGGACCCTGGAAGCCTCGGGTTGTGCCAGCTCCTGTCCCAATCAGCCATCCCCAGCCACTGCCACCCCAGAGGCATTTCCCCTCTGCCAGCTCCCAAAAGCCCATTCCTGGTGGCCAGGGGTGGCCACAGAGGATGCAGAGCCTGCCGTGCCTTGCAGCCCTCCCTCCCTGCCTCCCCCAGGCTGCTCTGGTCCTCCTTCCAGCTGGGAGCGGCTCCCGTTAGTACAGAGCCATTAAAATTCAAGGTCGGATCTGATTCTCTATTGATCATTACCAGGCAAATTAAAGACATCTTTCTTCTGCTCCTCCTGGATCACAGTGCCAAGAGGCTCCTGCTGTGGGATTTCACAGGAGGCTGCTGTGCCCAGCGCCTCTTGGGTGGGACCTGCTCCAGCCACCCAGGCTTCATGTCTCCTGTTAAAGACAGATTCTCCAGGTTTTAACAAAAGCAAAACCAAGTTTGAAAGGTTGGGAAAGCTGTTGGTTAAGGTCTCTGGGCTGCAGCTGAATGCAGGAATCGCTGTCAGAAAGGGTAAGTGCAGCACCAGGCCTGTGACAGCTCTCTCCTGTGCAGGGTTTTGGCTCTTCACAGGCACAGTGTGGGACACCTTGAGACTGAGATTTTGCCTTCTCCCCTCCCTGTTCCACCTGAAATAACCAGCACCCCCTTTCCTGCCAGTGCTTCAGCCCCTGCAGGTCCCAGGGTTTGCAGGGGATCTCTGGGCAGGGCTGGAGCACATCAAAGCCAGGGCTGGGGGCTGCTGCCCGGGGCGTGCAGACACAGCAGAACAATCTCCCTGGCTGAAGGGCGCCCAGAGCCCTGCCTGGTGCTCTGGCTCTGAGCTCTGGGCTGTGCCCTCCCTGCTGCTGCTGCTGCTGCTGCTGGAGCTGCCCTGTCCCTTACCCAGCTCTGGGTGACAAATGCCAGCTTTGACCTTACAGGAGCACTTGGAGGGGAGTCTTGACGCCAGCGTGAGATCAAGAGAGAAACTCTCTGACAAGTCCCTTTGTAAAGCATCAGGACAGCATCTTCCAAATTATTTCTGTTTATACTTTGCCAGTGACTCATGCGTTGATGTTCTGTCCTGTAGGTTACTCTAAAAACAGGAATAATTACACTGCTAATTATCATTTGAATTATTCATTTTGTTCCCTTCTTCCTTTCTCCTGGAAGAGGGAGATGTATTGTCAGTTGTGGCTGTCTTTGTACGGCGTGATTAGATCCTCTCTTGTGCAGTGATGGGAGAGATCTCATCAAAATCTGTTTCCAAAAATGGAACCAGGGTGGGGAATTTCACAGCTTTCAGCCACTTAAACACCTCTCACAGCTTTCAGCCAGTTAAACACCTCTCCCCTCCATGTCAGTGTGAACCTACATCCCCTCGTGGGTGCGCACATGTGCACACACACCTTAACCAAGCACAAACCCGCATCCATTCACCCCCTCCATCCAAACCAACCCTTTCCCCAGCTGCAGGAGGAGGTAGGCTCTAATGAGGCTGGGAGCATGTGGCACGTGTGTTTGTGTGTGTTTTCCTAATTATTGCCTTTCAAGCGAGATTAAACATCTCTCAAAGCTGGACATCTTTCCAATAGGTGAATGAACTCCAGCGCTGATGGTAACATGAAAAATTTTCCCTGTCACAGGCAGACAAACAAATTGTGGGCTGTTTTTTTCCTCCTCAGGAGAAACATTGCAGTGAAATTGCTGTTCTCCTGCTGTTGCCAGAAGTCCAGCTGAAGGGAGCCCAGCGTTGCTCTCTCTCAGGCTGGGGCAAATCAGGACAAAGCCCAGAGTTGGTTGTGGCAGGAAGGAGGTGTGCAGCTGCTTTGAAAGGGAACTTTGGCATCTGATTATTGCTCCCAGATGGAAGATCTCAAGGTCAGACCCTGCTCTGTGGATTGAGCATGGGCTGAGGATGGAGCGTTCAGTGGCACAGCTGAGCAGGTATTCCTGAAAGATGCTCACCTGGAGGATGTGCTGAGGACAAACCCTGTGTCACCCCCCCTTTCCCTTCTCCAAGGACTCTGCTCACTTGAGGTGAGATCTGGGGCAAAGCAGCCAGATCCCACCGTGGGGTGAGATGTGCAAGGACACAACAGAGCTGCTGTCTGTGTAATTCCAATGAAGCCTGTGTGTGTGCACGGGTGATGATAATTACCTGGACAGCTATTCCTTTCTTCCCCAGGGGCTCCCACGTACAAAGAGGAGGACAATGACCCAGAAGGTTGCTCTGTGATTTTTGCTGTAATTCAGTCTCCAGACCCCTCTGCAGTTTCCCTTGCCCTGTGACTCTTTCAGAACAGCAGCTGAGGTCCAACACCCCTGACACCCCAAGAGCTGCTCTGCTGCCACTGCTGAGCAGGGCTGGGGCTGCTCCAGGGCCTCATCCCCCTGCACCTCCTGCCCTGAGCATCCTGTTCTGCTGCTGTGCTCCTCGGCTGTGCTTGTGCAGGAGGGATGAGCAGCAGCAGCCGCTGCCAGGATCCCCATTCCCCCCGCACTTCCGAGCAGCACCCGAGGATATCCATTAACCTGAACAGCCTTTTCCTTTATCTAGGATTCCTTCAGAAGATCTGGCTGCCCGGGAAGCCCAGCGTGTGCTTCAGACAATGTCTGCACTTCACAGCTTTATTTGTTTAACAGCTCTGATAACAGCGCTGCCTATTGCTCTGAGAGAGCCCCGTTCAGGCAACAGGTTCCTTCCTTTATCAGGCATCAATCTAAACTGATTTCACCCTGGGGACTCTAGAAAAAAGGTGCACAGTCAGGTTATTCCCCCAACAGCTTTATGTTGATATCAGGTCATTGTTTCGCTGTATTTAAATTATCAGAAAAAAAGGACACCGTGTCTCTCTCTCTCTCTTCCTCTCCCATTATCCCTTGCTGAAACAAAGACAGAGGAATGTGTCAGGGAAAGGATTTATCAAAGCCAACAGTCCAATAGTTTTATTTCCTTCTTGTCAGATACAGGGCCCTTATTCAGCTCTTTTATGGGAACCCTGGATTTGCCAGTCTGGATCAAACCCAATCTCTGTCTGTGTCAGCAGGCAGAGATGTTGACATCCCCAACACCATCCCCATCCCAGCACAGCCTACAGCAGGGATGGGGCCCCTGAAGTTCCTCTCCTTGCCTTCCACCCCTGATGGTTGCCCAGGAATCTCCGTTCCTTGCCCTGTTCCAGCAGGGAGAGGCCCCTGGCTCAGGGGCACAGCTGATGGAGGCAGGAGCAGCTCCCTGAGCACGGGCACAGCTCCAGGGCCTGGCCCCTGGCAGAGATTAGGTGCCCCTCTAAAGCAAATAATGCCAAAACACAAATAGCAGCAGCAGCAAATTCTTGATTAAATATGAACAAGCACAGAGAATTGTTTCTGTGGCTCACCCCACTCCTCTCTGTCCTCCATCTGTCTGCTTCTCTCCTCTTCCCCCATCTCTCCCCCAGCCATCTGCTCAGGGCTCTCCCTCCTCCTCTGCCCCCCCTGGCCCTGCTGCCCTTCCCTCCATGGCCCAGAGGGGTTCCCAGTTTGCTGCTTCCAGCTGGGCCCACCCTGCTCCTTCCAGCTCTGTGCTGCGAGCTGGGGGTCAGGGTGTTGTGGCAGCCCTGGAAAGCTGAGCTGAGATGGGTCCTGCTCCTCAGCTTCCATGCTCAGGCAGGGAAGGCAACGAGAGGAGCTTCAGTGGCCCCATCCCTGCTGGAGGCTGTGCTGGGATGGGGAGGTGTTGGGGATGGGGAGGTGATGGGGATGGGGAGGTGATGGGGATGGGGGGATGTTGGGGATGGGGAAGTTGGCGATGGGGAGGTGTTGGGGATGGGGAGGTGTTGGGGATGGGGAGGTGTTGGGGATGGGGATGTTGGGGATGGGGGAGGTGTTGGGGATGGGGGAAGTTGGGGATGGGGATGTTGGGGATGGGGATGTTGGGGATGGGGATGTTGGGGATGGGGGGTTGGGGATGGGGAGGTGATGGGGATGGGGATGTTGGGATGGGGAGGTGTTGGGGATGGGGGGTGTTGGGGATGGGGGGATGTTGGGGATGGGGATGTTGGGGATGGGGATGTTGGGATGTGTTGGGGATGGGGGGTTGGGGATGGGAGGTGTGGGGATGGGGATGTTGGGGATGGGGATGTTGGGGATGGGGAGGTGTTGGGGATGGGGAGTTGGGGATGGGGAGGTGTGGGGATGGGAGGTGATGGGGATGGGGGATGTGGGGATGGGGATGTTGGGGATGGGGAGGTGTTGGGGATGGGGAGGTGTTGGGGATGGGGAGGTGTTGGGGATGGGGATGTTGGGGATGGGGATGTTGGGGATGGGGAGGTGTTGGGGATGGGGAGGTGTTGGGGATGGGGGATGGGGATGGGGATGTTGGGGATGGGGATGTTGGGGATGGGGAGGTGTTGGGGATGGGGAGGTGTTGGGGATGGGGAGGTGTTGGGGATGGGGATGTTGGGGATGGGGATGTTGGGGATGGGGATGTTGGGATGGGGAGGTGTTGGGGATGGGGGAGTGTTGGGGATGGGGGGATGTTGGGGATGGGGTGTTGGGGTGGGGATGTTGGGGATGGGGATGTTGTGGGTGGGGGGTTGGGGATGGGGGTGTGGGGTGGGGTGTTGGGGGGGGGGGGGGGGGGGGGGGGGGTGTTGGGGATGGGGAGGTGTTGGGGATGGGGAGGTGTGGGGATGGGGATGTTGGGGATGGGGAGGTGTTGGGGATGGGAGGTGATGGGGATGGGGATGTTGGGGATGGGGATGTTGGGGATGGGGGTGTTGGGGATGGGGGGATGTTGGGGATGGGGATGTTGGGGATGGGGGGTGTTGGGGATGGGGGATGTTGGGGATGGGGGATGTTGGGGATGGGGATGTTGGCGATGGGGATGTTGGGGATGGGGATGTTGGGGATGGGGATGTTGGGGATGGGGATGTTGGGGATGGGGGATGTTGGGGATGGGGATGTTGGGGATGGGGAGGTGTTGGGGATGGGGGATGTTGGGATGGGGAGGTGTTGGGGATGGGGAGGTGTTGGGGATGGGGGATGTTGGGGATGGGGGGTGTTGGGGTGGGGGTGTTGGGGATGGGGATGTTGGGGATGGGGAGTTGGGATGGGGATGTTGGGGATGGGGAGGTGTTGGGGATGGGGGATGTTGGGGATGGGGATGTTGGGGATGGGGGGATGTTGGGGATGGGGGGAAGTTGGCGATGGGGATGTTGGGGATGGGGAGGTGTTGGGGATGGGGATGTTGGGGATGGGGGGATGTTGGGGATGGGGAGGTGTTGGGGATGGGGGGATGTTGGGGATGGGGATGTTGGGATGGGGGGATGTTGGGATGGGGATGTTGGGATGGGGGATCAGGGACAGGGATCACTGCTCCTGCTCTTCAGGGAATGAGGCTAAAAGGAGCACCACTCCCAGCAGAAAATGTGTGGTTTTCTATCCAGCAAAGGACTCTGATTTTCAGGCAGAAATCCCAGCTTTTTCAGAGCCCCACACATGCCATAATGTCTCACCACTTTGACACATCTCTAGCTGATGATACCTTAGACCGGTTCTAGGAGGAATAATACGAGTAATCATTATTATTTGTCACATCTAATCCAACCTTATATCCTGTGGGATCTCAGAGCTTGTTAGCAGAGCACAGGGCTAATTCTGCTCATCTCTGCCACCTGCGGCCTGCTCCTTAAGGCAGGGTTGAAAACACTTGGTGTAAGCCTGTAGCATTCTGGACAAAAATACAAAAATAGCCTTAGCTCCTGGAGTGTCTTCCATTGCAAGTGGGAAACTGAGGCACAGGAACTTGCCTCTAGGGGAAGTAGTGGTAGAATGAATTACTAGTCTAGTTTTGCACCTTCCTGGAGTTAATGTTGCTTGGTAATTTATCAAAAGGAAAAAAAAATGGAGGGAGGAGGTGGTCTAAGGAAATAAAAAAGGAGGATGCACTTTTCAAAATGAAGCTTGGGCACGATGGTTTTTGCATAACAGTAAGATGAAACCGCCCTCTCCTCTTGTTTTTAAAATATGTTTTAAAGCAATCCTTTAATTTCTGGGTGACAAAGACAAAAGCATCTGAAAACCTCTCCAGATTTCTCTGGCTCCAGTATTTTTTAAAATTGTAATTATGAAACTGTCCCATTATCATATTGTGATGTGGAGCCTTTCAAGTAATGAGAAATTTAGATGAAGTCTTGATTACCTCCCTTGAGAACCAAATGTGACGGGGAGGACAGAGAAAGGGGGAAGGGAAGACACAGACAAGTTTTATAACAATAAAATAAAGAAAAAATTAATCACGGATCCATTAGTGTTAATACAAATGCTTTATGACTCACCTCAATCATTTCACATTATTTAATAACAGAAAGTCATTATTTCCCAGGAGAATTAGGATAAAGATTGTTTGGGTTGGGGGTCTGTGGGTTTTGTGTGGTTTTGGGTTTTTTTACAATAACTAAAAATTGGGCTTCAGGTGTAGTTAGGGCAGGACAAGGTGTGTGGCAGGGAGATGTTTTAACCCCTCACAGCCATCACCCTTCTCCAGCTCCTCTGGAGGGGCTCCCCTGCCCCTGAGCTGCTGAGGGGGACAGGAGTTGTGCTCTCCACAGGTTCCAGCCAGGTGGTTCTGTGCCACCTGCAACAACCCAGGGAACTCCAGCTCAGTCTGGAACCACTCCACTTTCCTGTGCCTCAGTTTCCCCGTCTGTAAAGTGGAGATAAGTCGTTTGATTCAGGTGTATTCTTGTGTAAAATGCCATAGCGCCTGACTGGAAAGCATTGCTTCTTGAACATCTGCCCTTCCACTTAAAAAGAAGGTTAAATTATATATATTTTCTACCAAACCCAGTTAAAACAGGATTTCTGTCTTGCACTCGCAGGTTTGTGAGTGTTGACTTTCCAACAGCCTGAGGTGACCTTGCTGTTGGAACTGAAGCTGATTATAGGATGAGCATCTTCCTGCCCCACCAGGTGCTGCTGCTGTGGGGTCCTGGGTGCTTTATGTGCTCAGGTCAAAATTCAGTGTCTGCCTTGAAATGCTCACAGACAAGAAGCACAGCAGGAATTATTCCTTTCACCTCATTGGGAGCAGCAGAAGGACAGTGGCAAAGGCAATTTTCTGGGGAGCTCAGCTTTGGCACCAGGGAAGGTGCTGACTTCTGTGTGTCTCAGGCAGTGTTTTAAAGAAGACAAAATTCCATCATTTCTATTAAGGAGAGCCCAGCTGCTTAATCCAGCCATGGGAAACATGGCATGGAACTGCTCAGGGAGGGCTGGGGAAGGATCCTGCCAGACTGAGGGCACTCCGAGGACGCCTTGCCAGGGTCTGTTTACCTGAGCTCTGTAATTGCTCGAGCTGTTTGCTACTCGAGGAGCTGGGAAAGTGTCAGAGGCAAACAGGACACCCAATTTCCAGTGGAAAGTTAACTTTTCCGATTGCCATTGAAAGCTTGGTTCTTTTGACCTAATTTCACACTCCAAGGGTTAACTGCTCTCTGTGGTACAGCAGCCCTCCAGTGAGTGCAGCCAGACAATGCCATTTAAGTGAATATTCCTAGCCTACAGAAGTCCTGGAGATAGCTCCATCTTGCTCACAGTAGGTGTTACATTAGCTGCTCAAACCATATTCCAGTAAATTAGAGCTGGGCTGATTTAGACAATCACTGGGTCATTCTTTCCTCCAATTCCCTGTCTCACACAGAGATAACAGCAGCTGGGGAAAGCAGGGCGGTGGACGAGTGGCAGTTTGTGCTTATTAGGGGTTAGAGGCAGTCCTGAGTCTGTGATTTGCAGTACACCACTGATACCAGCTACAAAAGCCTCCAAGTTAAATGATGTGGTATTTGTTTCAGCTCTAATAAAGACACTTAAACAAGCACCAGGCACTTTCTTCCTCAGAGGCGAGTCGATGCATTAAAATGCCTTTGTAAACCAGGATGAAGCACGTGGTGAGCAGGAATTTAGAGGTGAGGGCTGGGCAGTCCCCGTGTGGAAGCGTGGCCAGAGCCCCAGCCTGGGGTCAGACCCTCCAAATCCGCGGTGTTTGCTCCAGATGTTTATCTTCCTCTCCACAGCCTCGAGCTGCCACGAAGCTTTTGCAGTGGTTTTGTAGCTCACCTAGTGCCAGAGGGACCTGATTTTCATTTGGCCTCAAATACAACAATAAACTGCTGCTGTTGGAGTGATCTGACCTGCTTGTGTCAGCTGGTGAGTAAGCAGGAGAGCTTACAACCCTTCTGCAGCCCTTTTATGTGATTTGCTTTTTTCTTCACTCAGAAACGTGTGCTATGTTCTTTAGGAGCTGGGTGAAGTGATATCAGAGAAGTGTTGTACCAAGGAGTTCTGCGGGTGTTCAGAGCCCTTTTTTTGGCCCAGTTTCAGCCTCCAGCCCAACCAAATATTAAGCAAATGCTTAAAGAGGAATTCTCCCTCAGTGTCTGTGGCTGAATGGATTCCTGGAGCTGAGCTGCCCCAATGGCACAGAGGGGCTGATGCTGCTCCCCAGGGCAGCCAGGCCATGACCTCTTTTTCTCACATCCCTGGCAATGGAAAAATGCAGCATAAATGCTGTGAAAAGCAGCGACTGCAGGTGTGCAACAGCTCCAAGGGATTAAGAAGCGGGAGGAAGCAGCAGAAGACAGGAGCCAAGGTGAAGTATAAGTGCCTGTAATTTAAAGGGGGAAAGGCTATTTTCTTAGCTCTGGAGGATTGGTTGCTGCTTACCTTGAATTTTTTCAGCTCTGGTGTGAAATGCTGTATTTCAGAAGGTGTGTCCAAGGCAGGGAACTGCTCTAAGCTTCAGCATACAAATAGAAAAGGCACCACAGAGAGAATTATTTATCTCTCCTATTCCCATTGCTCTCTTTAAAACTCACTGTAATGATGTTGCTGTGACCCAGGCCTCTGTAATATGTGCCTCAGGTAACACAGATTGATATATAAATACCTGAGTTTATTACGCTTGAAAGACCTTTTGAAAACTCAGGGGGAGAGAGAAATTGTGGGATCTAATCTACTGTCCCTGAGGGAGAAAATTAGTCCATGGCCAGTGCTAAACGGTGCAGCAGCATTTGGATGCTGCAGGAAAGGAGATGTTTGTGAAAGGGGCCAGTCCTGGCCTGGAGAGGCAAAGTGGGATCAGCTCTGGAGCCCCATTTCCAATCTCCTTCCCTAAGGCTCTGCACAAAGCCCCAGGGGCAGCAGCTCCCTCTGAGCCCTGCTGACCCCTGATGGGCACAAGGGGATCCTGGTGGCACAGCAGCTCTGAGTGGGAGCAGACCTTTCAGCAGGAGCTGCAAGCACAGATGTAGCCAGAACTGCATTAACTGATTTTAAATGTGCTCTTTAACACAGGACATAATTACCCTGGAACTCATTGCCACAGGAAGCCACTGAGGCAAGGCTTAACAAGAGTCACCAAAGACAGGGGCACTGCTACAAAATGGCAAAAGTATAGAAAAATATTTTTTAAAATATAGATAATTTTTTTAAAATATATAAAATATAATGATAAATTTCGCTGCAGCTTCATTAAACCCCAAATTTAGGCCAGTCTCTTCCTGGTAGAGTCCAGGATGGCATTTAATGTTGAGGAGGAGAATGAGCAGTTTGGCAGCCCCTCCAAGGGGCTGTGTTTGACACAGACCTGATCTCCTGTGCCTGGCTCACTGTCACAGCTCAGTCACTGCCTCTCCACACTGTGGCAAAGAAACCTTCATAGCTGGTGAACAATAAAAGTGGGAGCACAAAGTTGAAACCAGTTTTCTTCCCCCTAAAGAGGAATACATTTCCCAGGTCATTACATTTTTGGTTCATGCGCTGAGGGTTTCTCTCCCTGGGAAGTTTTTACAGTAGATTGAATCTGATCATTGAAAAACTCATCTGGAAAACAGGTTAGATGCAAGAATAAAATGCCTCCCTCCCTCCCTGCTTCTCTCTTCTTTCTTCTTTGTACACCCAGAGAGAAAAAAAAAATGATGGTAGATTTAGCAGGTTTTAATTATCATTTACTGCCTGGGTGAAATCTCAAGCCTCTCTTCCTGGGTTCATCTCTAAAGAATGGGTCTTAACTTCTCATTACCTGCTTGAGGTGAGTGGGTGATTGAGGCACATATTTTCCCACAGAGGCTGTGAGTTCCTCTCAGTTCTCCTGAGCTTCTCCTTCAGTGTTGGAGGATTGATGGGCCTCCTTTTAATAGCTGGGTCTTCCTTTGGTTGTGGATGGAGAACCTGAATTTATGCCTGCCTTCCTCTGTGCTTATCTTTCAAGAGAGTGAAATATCCACAGAGCCTGGAAGATTCCCATGCAGGAATACAGCAGTGGGATGGATTCCCATGCAGGAATAGAGCAGTGGGATGGATTCCCATGCAGGAATAGAGCAGTGGGATGGATTCCCATGTAGGAATAGAGCAGTGGAATGGATTCCCATGCAGGAATACAGCAGTGGGATGGATTCCCATGCAGGAATACAGCAGTGGGATGGATTCCCATGCAGGAATAGAGCAGTGGGATGGATTCCCATGTAGGAATAGAGCAGTGGGATGGATTCCCATGCAGGAATACAGCAGTGGGATGGATTCCCATGCAGGAATAGAGCAGTGGGATGGATTCCCATGCAGGAATACAGCAGTGGGATGGACTCCCATGCAGGAATACAGCAGTGGAATGGATTCCCATGCAGGAATACAGCAGTGGAGTGATGCTGCTGGTGGGAGGAAAGAGGAGCTCAGCTCTCAGCTCAGAGTTTGCAATTACAGAACATTTCTCCTCCTTTGCAGGTGCTGCCAGCCCTGGCAGGGCCCATTGCAGCCCCTGGTTCATGGCCCAGCAGGGACCAGCTCCAAGGCCAGTGCTGGCAGGTTTGCTGGCCCCAGAGCAGGAGAGGAGCAGAAATGGGTGATTGGGTTGAGCACAGACATTGCTCCTGCAAGGTGAATCCCACAGCATTGCTCACCTCAAACCAGCAAAAGGTAAAGTTACGAACTGAAATTATTAAATTTGCACCTGGAGATGCAAATCAGGACTGCTGAGAGCTGGGAGATGTCAGACACCTTGTCAGGGACAGGCTGAGAGCCCAGCCTGCCCGTGCTGTAGGTGCCAGCTGTCAGCAGTGTGGGTTTGGCTGTCAGCTGGGGGGGCAGGTGAGTCCTGGGGGCAGGAGAACTCACTTACCTGGCTGAGCACGCTGAGCCACGGTCCTGCGAGCCAAAACCAACTGGGAACCCCTGTAGGGGTCTGTGCTGAGCTGTGACTGTGCAGGAGGAGCCTGTGCTGCCCAAAGGGTGCCCTGGCAGAGGTGAGGCTTCAGTGGCCAGGGAGGAAGGTGAGCCCAGCCTTGCAAAGATCTGCTGGAAGTTCTGGCACACAAAGCCAGGCCCAGCCTGCACCAAAGTGCTCTGAAAGAGTCCTGGAGGATGGGTAGAGTTAATGTGAAAGCTGCCCTGTCAGTGCCTGCTTTTATTCCCTGCACTGCAAACACTTGTTCCGGTTATAAATGGATCCATGAAGAATTTATTTCTTTTGCTGTTTCTGGGTTCTGTATTCCTCTGCCTATGTTTTTGAGCATAGAGGGATATCACTCTTGCTTTGTGCTTTGCTGTCCATCTCCTTCCTGTGCACTTTTTCTTTCTCTCCTACAGCAGAGCCATTTAGGCATCCATAAAACTCCCATAAAATTTTCTCTCCCACAACTTTTGCAGGAGCAGAAAAATGTCTGCTTCACTTCACAGACATTTTGATGTGGGGGGAACAGACTTTATGTTAAAAAAATGAACAGTGAGTAAAATAACAAGCCCAGAGAAAAAGGGCAGCTTTGGCAGAGCTGACATACTCCCACCAGCTCACCCTCAGAGCAATTACCCCATGTAAGTCTGCTTTTTTAAAAAAACTAAAGAGAGCCAAAACCATCACCAGTCACTGCAGCTTGTGTCCTGCATGGAGAAATAGCCCTGGTGCTAACACAGCTGGGTGTGGGCCAGATGCCTGAGCATGGAAACATATTTAAAGCATTGAATAAGCAGGGTATAAACAAGAATTTCCAAAGTTTGGTGGATTTTGCAGCTCCGGGCAACACGAATTAGAGTCTACAGTTATTAAGTTCCCATCTGGTGGCTTCTTTATGAAGGAATGATATTTGCATGTTTCCAGCAGAGAAAAGCTGTTTTTAGTTCAGATAAAATGGAACATTTTGCGACAGTATGGGAAATAACAGATGATGCTGATTTTAGCAACTGGGGTTGTAGGTTTCACCAGCTGCCCTTTAAAAAAAATTATTTATCTTTAAGTAATGTTTTTCCAAGTGCTCTTAACACCCATTGATTTGGAAGACTTTGGTCAGAGGAAATGATGGCATCTTGCAGAGAAAGAAAATAGCCCATTGGGTCATCTGCTGTGAGTGCTGGACCTCAGTGCTTTTTTTTTGCCCTTTAATTTGAGCAATATTTGGTGCTGATGTAGCCACAGGTTATCAAAATGCAAGAGGATCTGATTATTTTCTTTCTTGCATGAGAGTGGTGAGCAGGAAAGACTGGCAGCTGCTGCACTGCATTGCAGCTGTGGGGACTGTGGATATTCCCAAACACACAAGGCAGGAATTCATGGATTAACCCAGGAGGAAGGCAGTGCCTGGCTTGTTTTGAAATATCCTGTTCCGCCACTGCAAACTGAGTGTGGAACCAGACACAGCTTCTAAAGCAGCCTGTTCAGGCAGACAGTGCCAGCTTGGAGCCTTGGAAACCATAAATACAGCTTGGCCACCAGCTGAGCCCCACCACTGCTCACACACAAGAGTTTCCCACCCAAACAGCTGCTCTGCTGCCGCAGCCAAGGCAGGAGGAGCAGCAGTGCCCAGCAGGGCTGCAGCAGGAGGCTGTGCCCAGGGCAGAGCCAGCATCACTGCCCACCCTGGACTCGGGTAAGGAATTGCAATGGAGTTCAGGGGAGAAGGGAAGGGCTTTGGGGTGTGCACACAGGCACAGGAGAGTGCAATCGGCCTCTGAGATCCAGCAGTGGAACCACAGACTCATTCAGGTTGGAAAAGGTCTCCAAGATCATCACCACACTCAACATTTTCATTTCCCAGCTGTTCCCCTCCCAACCTGGGTTAGGCCAGCCCTAACCCATGTCCCCAGGTGTCATATCTGCACATCTTTTAAGTCCTTCCAAGGATGGTGACCTTACCAGTACCTGGGCAGCCTATGGCAGGGCTGGAGAACATTTTGGTGAAGAAATTTTCCCTGATACTCAGTGTAAACCTGCCCTGGCCCAGCCTGAGCCATTCCCTCTCCTCCTGTCCCTGTTTACCCCCTGGCAGAGCGGAGTCCTGAGCCACGGAGCTTATTCCCTCTTTAACCCCAGCCCAGCAGATCCCAGGCTTGGCTGGAGGCTGCCTGGGCTGCTCTGCAGATGATCTGGGCTGTTGTGACAGGCCAGAGAGCCATTATTGGGAGCCCCTGCCAATCACCAGACTGCTGCCAGTCTGTGTCAAATGAAGCATCCCAGGCCCTGTCACATTAAATCCAGCAGCTCTTTCATTTGCAGCAGAGCAGTTTGTTTATTTGTGTTCCCTCCTCTCCTTTTGGGATGCCACACTCAATCCCCTATGGGGTTTGCTCTGCTTGTGCAGAGCCTGTGAGCCCAGGGAGGCTCAGCGCCCTCATCCCAGGGCCAGGATGCTGTGGGGTGCTTTGGGAAGGGAAGGGAAGGGAAGGGAAGGGAAGGGAAGGGAAGGGAAGGGAAGGGAAGGGAAGGGAAGGGAAGGGAAGGGAAGGGAAGGAAGGGAAGGGAAGGGAAGGGAAGGGAAGGGAAGGGAAGGGAAGGGAAGGGAAGGGAAGGGAAGGGAAGGGAAGGGAAGGGAAGGGAAGGGAAGGGAAGGGAAGGGAAGGGAAGGGAAGGGAGGGGGAAGCCCAGAGCCCTGGTGTGGCTGAGACTGAGGTTCCAGAGCAGCCACACACAGGGTCAAGGGCAGGACATGCCAGCCTGAGGCCTCTGCTGTAAATAAGAATAAATGATGCAGAGTCCTGGCGCATCTGGCTGCCCCAAAAAGGCCGAGCAGCACCCCTGTGCCTCTGACCATGTCCTGAGAACAGGA
The DNA here is from genome assembly GCF_901933205.1 of Camarhynchus parvulus. Taxonomy (NCBI): domain Eukaryota; kingdom Metazoa; phylum Chordata; class Aves; order Passeriformes; family Thraupidae; genus Camarhynchus; species Camarhynchus parvulus. Next base: position 1,729,602 of record NC_044598.1, read on the forward strand.
AGGGTGAGTGAGTGTGGATGCAACAAAAGTCAGAGAGAGAGAAACCAGATAAACTTTCCCAGGAATTGTTCTGGGGAGTTTTGAGAAGGCTGAGAGAAAGAACTGAAACAGTCCTGCAGCTGGCGTTCTGAACAGTGGTTTTCTCATAGGATGTTCACCAAAAGGTGTCTTCTTAATTAACCAAAGGTTGTGAAGTCTGGTCAGCTTCTCTTCAATTCTTAGCTTGGGAGAACAGGAGAAGATAAAGAGATTCTTTGAGGGTTTTTATTATAATGCATCCACAATAAGAAGTGGTTCATTTCTTGTCATTGCTTGCTTTGGTGTCTAATTTGCCTCCTGTAGGATTTGAACTGAAATGTTATGATGGGAATGTTTTTCTCTTTACAAGAACTAAAAGCAAATGCACAGTTAAGAGACAGAATTCCAGGGCTTCCAATCATTTGACAGAATGAAGTCTGTGAGCCAAATTAACTGAGCTTCCTCATTACTGGTGTCACTTTGTGTGCTGGCTGAATGCTCTTGAGTTCAGCCCTGATCCATTACAAGAAATACTCTCCTCACCTTTCTTGTGAGGGCCCTCAATCTGATTAAAAGCAAAAGGGATTTCAGCTATAGTCCTTTTCCCCTTGAAGAGTGGCTTTTATCTCTTGCTGCTTGTCTCACAAGAGAGTTTCTGGTTATTTCATGGTTATTGTGCAAATTCACGGGCAGAGCTTCCCCATGGATGAATGGAGATCTTTTCAAGGAACAAAGATGTCAACTGCATTTAAGGAGTGCCACGCAACCAAACCTCGCACAAATCCCCCTTTGGGGTGTGGCTTCCATGCCAATGTCCCTTTAAGAAGGAGCAGTGATAAATCCAGCTGCATTATCCAGCATGTCCAAGAGGCAGCCTGGTGACATCCTTGCCTTTCCTGACACAGAGCAGGGATTGACTCTGGGTGACTCTGCTTGCAGCTGAAGCCACATCCAGGAGCTGGAAACCCAGAGAGCCTCTGCAGTCTCCATGGAGACAGCACACTTACAACTTAATGTGATCAACAGATGCTGCAATAATCTTGAAAGATGGAGAAAATGTTCCAGAGCGAGTGTTGTTTATGGTGTTCCGTGGATGCTCAGATCTGCTGTGTTATGACTGAGCTCCATGTAAACACACACTCTGAAAACACACAGATGTGAGTGAGCACGAGGGGAGAATCTCTCCTGCGGCCGGAGCAGGAGGAAGTGGGCAAACCCTCTTGTGTTCTCAGCTGCTGCCCTTGGGGGGTCCCCTCACCCCTGTCCTGTCCCAGTTTGTCTGAAATGGGGCAGTGCCAGCCCCAGGTAACGGCTGCAGCAGCTTTGTGCTCTGGGCTGGGTGGGTGCAGTGAGATGGAGCCAGTCAGGCTCTGATGGATGAGCCTGTAGTCCCAGAATTGAGCAGGGATCTCCCTCTGTGCTGCATGACCTCATGCTGGAGCTGACGTCAAGGTTTGCAGGGCAGATTTACACTTCTGCTTGATTTTCCTGTGAGATCTCTAATGAGTGATCATTTCCCACTGAGTCTCACAAGCTGTTGGAAAGAAATGACCTGTTTTGTGTCTTGCCTGCTCTGATATGGGTGCAGCCCCCGTTCCTGTCACATCTGGACCCTCACACCAGCCCCAGAGGGAGGGAGATGCACTCCTCCAACAGCAGGAAAGGCATGCAGATCTGAGTTCCACATCAGAAAAATTCCTGGAGCATTACCACCAGAAAGGATGTTCCAGATGTAAGAGCTGGCTCAGCCCTCCTTTCACTGACTTGCTGGTGAGATAAAAATTCATGCTGTACTTGTTTCTTATTCTTTCCCCAAGCATCCTCTGCTGGCCACTCCTGGAGGTGATGGGCTGCCAAAACCACATTGCCAGGCAGCCAAGGGGCTCCTCATCCAGCCACTGTTCCCAGGTGACTGTACAGGAACTGCAACCCCCAGAGCAGCCAGAAATATCAGGAAGAATTATTGATCAGGGTCTGTCTCCAAATAATGACAGAAATGCCTCTCCTTTCCAAACAGACAGGAGACCTAATCCAGTGAAAGGAATTCCTCCTTGAAATCCCAGATAGGCCCATAAGATCAGCCTGATTATTTTTTGAAACCTTGGTTCCTCCAAATAAGACTGAAAATTGAATTAGCTCAGAGAGAGACAGCCCTGGCCAATCACTCAGGGAAGCTGAAGGACAGCTTATTGATTTTCATGTTTCAGAAAAATTAAATGATATCCCTTTTTGTTATTTAAAATGCTGCTTAAGCAATTTAGTAATGTGATGTTGGAGGCTCAGTTCCAGGCTTTGAATCAGCTGAAGGAGGGGGAGGAATTTCCCTTGACAAGAGAGCTAGGTGGAAGAAAGATTTAGTATAATTGCCTTCCCTTCCAAATAATTGATGGGACCAAAAGAATGGCTATATTTTGCTGGTTTCCTCTCCTGCATACCATTTATTAAAATATAGTAATTAATTATGTAAATAGTTGATTTATAATCAGCAACACTGGTGGTTAATTGATTTTTGTGCGTGCGAATTTATATGACAGAGAAATACTGATAAGGTGATTATGGTGTCCTGCCAGGCCAGGGAGGGAGGAGGTGATCTGGTGAGCCTCAGCAGAGGATTTTTGGTGCCTTCTTTGGGAATTTAAGTCTTCTCCAACTGGTTGAGACCCTGTGTGTCCAGAACAGGCTCCTTACTCCAAGGGTGTGTGGAAAGAGAGCATCTTTCTGTCTCCTTGAGCTGGGAATGAGCTGCTCCTGAAGGGGCTTTGTGGAGAGTGCTGCCCCTTCCCAGCCCTCTGCAGTGCTGCTGAGCTCAAACTGTGCTCCAGGATTTCCTTTCCCTGCTGCCCCACCCCTTCCCTTCTCTTTGTTCCGGGCAAACCTTTCAGAAACAGCTCTTAATCAAATGCATGTGCAGTTATAAATAAAATATCTTCTCCCCGTCCTCCCCTCCAACCTCAGATTGTGAACCTTTGCCTAAGCAGGGGAATGGGAATGGGAATGGGGATGGGAATGGGAATGGGAATGGGAATGGGAATGGAATGGGAATGGGAACGGAATATTTCCAAATGCAATGGTGGCTGTCAGGTGATGTTTGTGCTTTTCCAAGGGACTCACCTCTTGCAGGAGCAGCTTGAGGACACCTGGCTGGCCTTTGTCCTTCAGCATGGAGGGAGGGAAGGTTGAGCTGAGTGTCCTCAAGATTACCTGGATGCTCCTGCAGCTGTTTCCAGCCCAGTGCAGAGGGCTTTGTGCCTTTCTTGGCTGAGGGTAAGAATGCTCCCCCATGCCAGGGGCTGCCGGGGTGGAGGGGAGCTCTCCGTGTCCTCCTCCCTCTCCCAGTCCCTGCTGGGAGTGCTGCAGGGTTAGGATCAGCCTTGAGCTCATCCAGGAAGCTCCGTCCAGCCCTGGGCCTGGCCTCCCCTGTGTGCTGCAGGTGGTTGGGGAGTTGGGTGCTGTAAATCCATCCTCAAGTTCCTTGACCTTCAGCTGAGACCTGAGCTCCCTCTTTTCTGTGATGAGTCGACGCTATTAATTGGAAATCCAATTTTGGAGGAGAGCCAGGCTAATGCTGAGCCAGCATCACTTGGCTCTGCAGGCACGATATAGGACATGCCTTGGTCTATCTATAGCCAGGGAAAGTCAGCTTGTTCTGCCTTATTGCAGGGGAAAGTGGGGTAAATAGGTCCCAGCTCCTCCCTCACCAGTCTGGCACCTCACACCGTTTTACTTTTTCCAGTTTCTAGTTTGAAGCAGTAAAAACTGTACAACAGAACTGCCAAACAAAGATTTTTTTATACCAAGACAGAAAACAGGATAAAACGGCATCAGTCCTCTGCAAGGAAAGCATCCCACTGAGGTCCCTCCAGCAGGGGCAAAGAGCACTCAGGGAAGGTCCTTCCACCCCAGAGTGACCCTGGGCTTCATTCCCCCCAGAAGGGCTGACTCAGAGCACAGCTGGGAGCTGTGATGGGATGGAAAATGAGCTGCTCCCTACTTGCTGCTCACACCTGTGGCACGGGAGCTCACCCCGCATGTCCCACCCGGGGCTCTTCAGTGACCCCTCCAAGGCAGAGCAGCTGTGCAGCTGCCTCTGAGGGGAGCCTGCTGTGCCACATCACCCAAAGGGGGAAACAGGACATCCAGGCCCTGGGGAGCAGCTCCTCCATCCCAAAAGCCTCACTCAGCGGAGACCTCACAGCCAGAAAAGCGCCTTTTACAGACACCCAAGTTGTCCCAGAATTCCAGAATGGCTGGGGTTGGAAGGGACCCGTGGTGTGGAGGGTCTGAGGGGCAGCGGGTCGCTCCTGCAGGGCTCAGGGCTGGGTCACACCAGCTCTGTCAGTCCCCAGGGCTGGCAGTGGGCACTGAGCTGTGACAGGGGCTGACAAGGGCCATGCTGAGCCAGAGCTGATCAAACTCAATCTGATTAATGCTAACTGCTTATAAAGTGTGTCAGGCCCAAACATGTATCCAATATTAATTAACCCTCTCAGCTGCCCTGGGAAGTGGGGAGGAAAGGAATTTGTATCTATTTTTAAAGGAAGGAAAGAGGAATATTTCATTTGGTTCCTGGGCTGGGTTTCCCTGGCCCAGGGCTTGCTTGGTGCTTTCTAGCACAGATGGTCCAGAGTTCCCCTCCTTATTTCTCTGGGGATGGGGCTGAGAGCTCCAGGGAAGGACCTGCACCCACAGCTGTGCCAGCCCCAGGAGCTGAGCAGGGTCAGGGACATCCCAGTGCCTGGGGCACACCTGGCCTGGGGCCCAGGACTGCGGGGCAGGTCCCAAACCAGCCCCAGCACAAAGTTCCTGATGTCCCCTCCAGAGCCTGGCAGCCTCTGGCACTCAAAGTTTGTGGGGTTTTCCTCTTCTCCCACCATCCTGCCATCCATCTATGCACAGATGGCTGATACAGAGCTGCTCTAAAGGGTTATTAAAGATTGAGGGGGTTGTTTTTTGCTCTCTATTTGATTGATGCATGAACAGACCTATACAGATGTGATAAGGTCAAATGTAAATTTAATCAGTTTTGTTAATTTTTTTTTTTAATTCCTGTGTGATGCATAAACAGATCGGAGTGTTGGGAAGAAGCAGGCAGTGGGGGAGCCTGTGATAACTTTCAGCGTCTGTCCAAATGATTTTAATGACAGACTGCTGAACTGTGGGGTTCCAGAGCTTTGCAGGAAATCCTGGGCACAAGAGCTTTTAGACCTAGGAATTCCTGGAAAGCACCAGAAAATTCCTACCAATTTTCCACAGCACAGCATCAGATCCAGCCCTGAAACAGGTCTGAAAAGGACACATTGCCAAAGATCTGTACATCCTGCCCTCAGCTCTGCCTGGTGCTTTTTTCTTTTTTGGGAGGTGAAGTTTCTCTTTTGGGAGGTGAAGTTTCTCTTTTGGGTGCTTCCAAGAGGGGCCTTGCAGAAATGCAGGTGCCTGATGTCGGCAGCCCCTCTCAGAAGGATCAGCCCTGGTTCCTGTGTGCTCAGCAAGGGAGGCTGCAGTGGGCAGCAGCGGAGCAGGGGATGGGCAGGAGTGGCAGCCACGCTGAGGTGAGTGCTGATGTCTCAGACAGTCAGTGCGATGCTCCACAATCCATCTCTGCCATTTCCTCCCCCTGAGCAGAGCAGGCGCTGCTGCTGCCCAGCCCTGGCAGGTGCCACAGTTGTGTGGCTGGTGCAGGATTTCTATTTCAGGTTTATTTGATGAGTTTGGCTGGTTAGAGTCAAGTGAATGCATCAGCCTCAGTCTCTTCATCATCTTCACAGCTCCGGGAGCTCCACGTCTGTCCCCTCCTGAGGAGCTCAGAACTGGACCCAGCACTCCAGCTTTGCTTCAGCAGGGATGAGAACAGGCAGGGTGAGACAGACACAGGGTGGGATCCCCTCCCATACAGACACAGGGTGAGATCTCCTCCCTGACAGACACAGGGTGGGATCCCCTCCCTGACAGACACACCACCCCAAAAGGCTCTGACTGCAGCAGTGACAGCACTTTGGGGGACAAAGAGGAAGAGTTCAGCTCTATGGCCACGGGCCCAGCAATGCTGTTTCCCCTCAGGCACAAGAGCAATCTGTGGCCTGTTTGTTTGCTCTGCTGTGTTTATGGCTCAGCCAGAGTGCCCGGGCTGCAGGGGAGAGCTGCCAGCCCTTGGTGGATGGAGCTGCAGGAGCTGCTGCCCTCTGTGTGCCTGGCACAGAGCTGCTGCCCCGCCTGGGCTCGGCTCCACCGAGCCAAAGCCTGGCTCTGGGCTTAGGAACATCCTCTTGTATAGCAAAGCCTGGCTCTGGGCTTAGGAACAGGCTTGGCTCTTGCGGCTGTCAGTGCAGACACATCCTGGGTGTTTTCCTGGCTGGGGGAACAAACCCTGGGGCTGTGCTTCCCTCCACCCCGCGCAGGGGCAGCTGTCCCTGCTCAGAGCAGATGGCGTGGCCAGAGCAGGGAGCCTCAGGTGGGCACAGGGAGACAGCAGTGTGAACAGAAACATCCCTGCGTTGTCAGAACTCTGGGATGTGTGGCTAAAGCAGCGCAGAAGGGACTGCAAAAGCCAGCAGCTCCCCAGGTGAGAGCACGTGAGTCCTGTGTAGGGATGTGCGTGCCCTGAAGGCCCTGCAAACAATAACAGCAAACATTTAAATGCCATAAAGCTCGTTCTATCAGGGAGATGGTTTCTGCTGAAGGAGGTTGTTGTGCACGGTTCCTTTGATGGGTCTCTGCAGATAGCGCCAATTATAAAATTATTAACAAACCAATGTGCTCCTTCGCTCCAATTAAATGATAAGAGGCAAAGCAAAGGGGCAGATTTTTATCATTATCAGATTACAGGCCCATATTGTGCTGATAATAAAGCGAGCACTTCCTAATGCCTTACCTCCAATATGGCTCCTTAGATTATTGTTTGGCTGTAGAAGAAATAAAAAGAACTTTGCAAAAGCAATAATAACGTGGAAGTGTCTTTATCACAGGCCATTGCAGGGAGTGGAACAAAAGAGCCCTCAATGACTCAGGCCAATGACAATGGGGATAATGAGAATATCAGGAGTGGGGAGGGAGCCCACACAGCAGAGCACTGGGCCAGAACACCTCCAGTCTGCTCCAGAGATAAAGCCTTGAGAGGGAGTTCACTTCAATCGGGGAGGCAGCTCACTGCAGCCTCTGGAAAAGTGAAAAGAGCCACGGCAGGAGGAAAAAAGGAATATTAAAAGCTTTTCAGGGGGTGGAAGGAGTGTTTCTTTCCTATTCTTTTTCCCATGTAAAGTCAGGGAGGATTCTGGATGCAGCTACAGATACTCAGCCCCTCTTTCACTGCCTGAAATCTGATGTTCCAGAGGTGATAAAATGTAATTAGGCAGTGTAGTTCTAATTCAGCTGCCATGTGATACGTTGAAGGAGGAGAATACCCACTGCATGGGAGGAGAGACAGAATGAGTTTCCCCTTCCTGACCCTGAAGCAATCATACCTGGAAGCCGGAAAGCTGATTTTATTTTCCTCTCTGCAGGTGAGAGACAGCAGTTTAAAGGAGTCCTACTCTGCCTCTGCCTTGCTATGTGTTAGGTTGTTAGGTGGTAAAATATGTAGGGGATGTGATTCCCTTCCTGTACTGACATAAATCAGAAGTCACTCTGGCTGTGCTGATTTACACCAGCTGAGGGTTTGCCTTACCAAAATTATAACAGCATAAAGCCAGTGAGGAGGAAAGGTTAAGCCTGTCATATCTGCCCCAAAGCATGGTGATATCAGCCATGAAGCTGTGACCATGGAACCTCGTCATTACCTGATTAATTATCATTAATTATTATTTATTACTCTAGCACCAGGGAGCCCTTGTCACATCTATGTTAAGTTCCCTTGAGCCTGGATCCCCTCCAAGTGTTCTGAAGTCCCTGAGCTTGCAAAGCAAAGCTGCTGATCTTGTGAGAGCAGGTCCTGGAGTTGAATGCCCCCAGGACCTGCAGTCCTCAGAGGAAAAGTGCCATGAGGTGTGGGACGAGAGGGGTCCTGGGAGGAGCACAGCAAAGTAAACTGGGCAATAATAGTGCTGTGGAAATGGTGAGATAAATTAGAGCTCTGCTTAACTCAGGGACAGTTCCTGGAGTGGGGCTGGGGAGGCTCCAGGCTCGTGTGCCTCTAGTTATCCATCCCTAATGATCAGATCAAAGCAGCTCAGAGCGCTAATTCCAGTGAATTTTGCTCTCATTTTCAGCAGTGTAAGTCACCTCTCTCCTGTCAGTGAGCTGGGCTGGATTTACACGCAGTGGAACAGAGGTTGGGAAGCTCTGCACTCAATTCCTGCCAGCTCTTTCCTGAGTCTCCCAGCAGAGACCCCAGAACAAGTGATCCTGGCCCTGCTGGGCACCAGAGGGGCTGAGGAAAGGCAGATTAATGTTATCTCTGTGCCAGACCAAGGAGGTGCAGGGCCCTTTCCCTGTCCTGATGCAGCACCAACACGTGCAGCTTTACAGCCCCAGCCTGCTGGCTGCTGATTCTGCTTTCAGTACCTGTTATTTACAACCCTGCACACCACAAGCTCTGTCTGATTCATTTGTATGTTTTTGCTTCCTGGGGAGATCTTCAGCCACGAGCTGAGTCAGCAGAACCTCCAGTCAAACAGGGAGCCTCTGTCCCTGCAAGACATTGAACCCTGTGATGTTTTGCCTGATGGGAGAGAGCCCTTTCCTTTCAGTGTGCCACATCCCTCTGGTTTGTTTCCCATCTTTCCTGCAAGCAGGAAGCAGCCCTCTTGAATGTAATTTCTATTGAAAGCAAATGGTGTCTCAGTCTGATTAGCTCTGGCTTGAGGCTCTATCAACAAGCTCGCTGTTGGTCCTGCCTTTGCAGCCTGGAATATTTTAGGGCACTTGAGCCTGACAGATTCATGTTTATTACATTAAACCGTTCTATCATTGACTCCCCAAAGTGTTGTTTGCCCAGATGGCAAAAGGCAGTGGGGGAAAAACCACAAAGCACCTCCACCCCTGGTGGCAAAGAGGGCAAACCCTGCAGCCTCACTTAGAGCACTGGAGGGTCTGATTCTGATTCTGATTCTGATTCTGATTCTGATTCTGATTCTGATTCTGATTCTGCTCCTGTCCAGAGCGTGAGCTGCCTCTGCTCTGGGAGGTGCCAAAGCTGTGGGAGAAGGGCTCAGCTCATGCACTCTGATGATGCTGATCAGGACAAACCCCTCTGAAATCAGACTGAGACATAGCCCTGGGGAGTGAGGGTCAGCCAGGCAGGGTCTGTGCACACCAGGGACTCTTTGTCCCCTTCTCACCCAGAGCAGAGCCCTTCCACCCTTCCAGGAGCTGCAGTTCAAGTCCTCTGGGTCAGCAAATAGGACATGCAGGACAAAGATGGAGCTCTGAGGGGAAGTGTCTTTGCTTTTATTTTATTCTTTCACTGAGTGGTTTCTGTAAATGCAACTGAACAAACAGAATAAGTCACTTTTCCCCCAGAAAAGCCCAGGGCCTCAAGACAGGGCAGGATTCTGTTCCCATTTCCTCTCTGGGGACAGGGTTTCCATTACAGCCCTCTGCCTCGCTCTGGCAGCCCACAAAGCTCCTGAAAGGGTTGGGAAATGTCCCCTGGCAGCTTCCCCTGCCCAGGAGAGCTCCTGGCACACAGGGCTGGCACGAAGCCTTGGGCTGCCCCGGGAACCTCTGCTCCCTGGGAAATCCCAAGGGGGAGAGCTGTGGTCTTTTTCAGAACAAAGGTGTAAATTTCAAAACATCCCATGGAAGGGAAAATACCAGACCCAACCAGAAAAATGCTTAGAAGCAATCAGACTGTTTCATTTAAAACCAGCCAGAGTCTGGCAGCCTCCTCCATTATTTTCCTTTCTTGTTTAACATCCAGAAGTCTCCAGGGAATTTGCTGGTACAATTTGCTGTGTTCACCACAGGTCTCCACAGAGCCACTGTAACAGGCAATGTGTGGCCTGGCTTTGTCACTCTACCCATCCTGTTGTTCTGATGGAATAATCAGAATAATCCTTGATATTTCCCAGAGGTAACCTGTGCCTGGGGCTCCTGCAGGTGCTTCACCTGTGCTGCTGGCAGCTGCACCAAATGGGACAGACAAGGAGCCCAAGGACTGGCAGGGGCCGAAGGCAGCCAGAAGTGAGCTGGAAGTTAAGAATTTTAACCTAAAATACTTGTTTCGGTTCTCCTTGTCAGCAAAGGTGAGAAATACAAACTCCCAGAGTGCAGATGTCCTATTCTGTGGGAGTGAAAATAGTTTGGGGACATGAGAAGAAGTGGATTCCTGGACTTGATTAGGGCAAAAGGTTGGTGCTACTTATCCCAAGTGATTTTGTGTATGGCGTACCTGGGAACTGCACCTTTACCCTCATTTCATGGATGTAGAGATGAGAAGCAGTGGATTTGGGAATGCAACATCTCACTGCATTTCAGGCTTCCTGAGTCCCAGTTCCTGGTTCCTTGTTCACAGCCCTCCTTGCTGCGGGCAGATTCCAGCCCAAAGCCAACCCAGGGCTCTGCTCACAGTCCAAGCCACTTGCAAATTTAAAGAAGGGACAATAAACTAGATGAAAGCCAATGAGAAACCAAGCAAAGTCCATTAAGACCATCCTTGGTAACTCTCCATTTAGCCTATTCTTTAAAGAAACTGGCTGAACATCTGAGATGTGTTTTCTCTGTAGACAGATAACTCTGAAAGTAGAATTCAGACTCCAAAGAGCTTTAAGCTCTCTTAAAAGGAAGCAAAAGCCTCTGTGTCGTGCCACATAAGACATTAATCATTAAATGTTACGCAGATAACTGGGGAAATAGGCCATTTGTTACGGGAGGGAGAAGAGGGAGTGCAGGGATTTTTTGTGGCTGTGCTGCCAGGAGAGCCAGTTCCCATCTGTGGCTTTGATGCATTGTTTCATAAGTACCAGAGCTGGTTTTGCACAGGAGCAGCTCTCAGAAACCATCACCTTTAATGCAGAATGAAATGCATTCCAGGAGAGAGGTTTTCTGGGCTATTTTTGCTCTTGGTGGAGAAGGATGTGTCTCAGAAAGTTGCTCTCCCCAGTGCCCTCTGATGCTGCAGCAAACACATCAGTTCCTTTGTGGTCCTCATATCAAGTGTTGCTCTCTGCACCATAGACCACCACTGGGGTATTTTTGTCTTCAAAAACTGTTGCCAGTGCAGAAAGTGAGCCAGAAAATACACACATTGTGTTGTCCTGGGCAAGAGATGTTATTTTTGTTCTTTATTTCTTCTTTGGTTTGCGTCTTTGTGAGAGCAAAGGCAATCTGAGCTAATGGAACTTGCTGTTTGTGGGCAGGAAGGAGTGCACAGCACTGGAAGCACTGGGAAATGCAGCTGTTGTGGGATTTATCCTGGAAAAATCAAGTTCTGGATGTAGAGCAGTTTCCCAAAGGTGGTGCCAAGACAGAGAGCCAGGCTGTGAAACCTGGTCACCATCCTCCACAGAGTGACTCAGGTGATGTCCCAGCGTGGGGAATTCTACATTTTGCCTCTCAGTGCTTTTTGACTGCAGCAGGAGATTCTGTGGACTGAGCTGGAGATATTGTACAGCGCTCTTGTTAGGATGAAGCTAATGCTGAAATCAAGAATCCTTGAGGCAATTTTCCTCACTTGGATGCACAAAGGTCTGGAATTTAGATCAGGGGAGAAACCCCACAGCTTAAAGCAACAGCTCCAAACTTTTCACACATAAACACAGCTCAGAAACATGTTCTGTGTGCCTGCCTCCCCACAAGACACACATGGCTGTGTTTGGCTTTCCTCTGCTCCTCCTTTTATCGCTCCGTCTCCAAAATAAATGAGGAATTCTCCTCAAATATTCTACTCAGAGCAGTTCTACATTTCCTTCTTATTTCCAGTGAGTGCATGCACTTAACTCCAGCTCTCGTTGAGGAGTAGCAGTTAAAGCCTTCCAGTTTCAGTGTGGTTTGTCCCAGCCTGACCTTCCCATTGGAGATGGTTCTGCTTTGGGTGCAGGAAATATTCCCAGAATGCTGCCAGTTACCCTCTGGCAGATTTATCTCTCCATGGGCATAATCAAAGCTCCAGCTATTGCTGCTCTACCATCTAGCACAGCTCCTCCTAATGATATTTTTCTCATCTTAAAACAACTCGAACAAGCATGACTAAGTAGCCAGCAGGTCAGTTGGGAGTAATCAGGTTTCTGCCTTTGTCTTTCACACAGAGCAGTGCCTGTGAGGCATCTCGGGGTCTCTGCATCACACACTCAGCCATTAATTGCTGGGAACGTGCCTTGGCTTTCCTCTTAATCTCTTATCACAAGATTAGCTAATGTCTGTGAAGCCCAGGAGGGTTGGGTAATGATAAGGGATCATCAGGACAGATGGAAAGATAAGCATTGTTCTCTGAGAAGCCAATGGGGTTTCTTGTGAAAGAACCATCTCCTGCTCTCTGCAAGGCTCTTCTCCCACAGCCCCCAGCCCAGAGGGCTCCCCTGAGTCCTCCCCCCTGTGATGGGGCCCAGCAGAGCCACAGGAGGGGTTGGTGCCTCTGGAGATGGGGCTGGCTGTGAGTGTGAGCAGCCCACACCCTCCTGGCCAGCCTGGGCAGCTCCCGGGTTCCCAGTGTGCCTGGAGATCATCCTCCTCGTGTGGGGCACCATCAGCCCCTCTGGCAGAGGTGGACTTTTGCTTTTCCCTGCTCCACAGAGGGCTGGAGGAGCGGAGCAAACATCCTGCTGGGTGCCTGTGCCTCGGCTCGTGAGCAGTTTGAGACGTTCCTCTCTGTCAGCTGCTCATAACCTGTCTCATCTGAGACAGTCACCCACAGTGCCTGCACATTCCCAGCTGTTCCACTGGAAAATGAGTCTGATTCCTCTAATCTGCCTCTCCCCACGACTGCAGCTCAGGCTCCCTGGGGCAATTATTTCTTCGGAGCTGATGCTTTGCAGAAGAATCCTTCATACCCTGCAAAGCAAGTGTCAGGTCTCCAGCAGAGCAGCAAGGACAGGAGCAGCCATCCTAAAACGGCTGGTGCCTTGGAACTGAGGAATTGGAAATGGCTTCAAGGTTTCCTTCACATTCTGGTGCTGGCAACACAAGCCACAAAGGAGAGGGGCTGGAAAAGCACTGACTGCCAAACCACAGCATCTTTGGGGTTAGATTTGGGCTGTTCTCCTCTTCCAGGGACTCCAGCACATGGAGATGAGGCCAGTGCTGCTGGTTCTCCTTCCTCCTGCTCTTCCTGCTGTCCTGGGCATGGTTACCTTGGATCCACCCTTTGGATTCACTCTGTCTGTGCTGCTGACTACCCAGTTCATTATCTGCTTGTAATTGTTTTGTCTTCTCTGATCTTTTGTTCACCCGTGATGAGTGTACAATCAGATTTGCTCTGCTCTGACATGAGTTACAGGCCTTTTGAACCCTGACTGATTAAAGTTTCTTCCTTCTTCAAGTAAATTGGTTCCCATGGAGCTGTCCACCAGTGTGGCTCCCTTCACTATCTGAATCACATCTTCCCAGCTGACAGATGGATTGCTGGAGGCTTTGTGGTCATTGTGCCAGCCTCACAAGTTTGGGGGTGATTGTGTTCCGAACTTGCTTTTGTTGTTTTCTGGAATGTTTCTTTTTCCACTTTCTATATCCATGACTGATGTCCAGCCTTCGCCCTGACCCTTCTCATCCTGCTCTGAGGGGATATTACTGTTACCTTTTGAGCCCTTTCCTGGCTGATATTGGTGTGAGGAGCTGCCCCAACCTTCCCTGCAGCTCAGTGAGGAATGGATCCCTGAATAGGAGCTGAAACCTGCAAGGCACTGCACCATTGCACCTGATTGGTTTTATTTTTGTACATAAATGTGCAGAGAGCAGCGCGGCCCAAAGAGAAAGTGAAGGATTATGCTGGAGAGGCTGTGCTGGAAGGGGCTGGGGGCCACAGCTGAGGTGAGGCCAGTGAACCCAGGGTCCCTCCTGTGCCCTGTGCAGCCTGAAATCCCTGCCTGGCACCCCCTGCAAGGGCTGGGGTCACATTTCAGATGTGCACAGCCCAACAAGGATGGATTAAACTCAGCTGCATTTTTAGAGGCTTCTGCAGCCCTTGCCTGGCTAGCAAAAACGCCTGGGAATTTGGCCAGTAACTGTGTTAATTGGCTAGTATGTTGGGTGTTTATTTGAATGTCAATTTGAATCAATAAAAAAAATTCTTAGTATGAAACTGAATAATGAAGCTGTAGTAGAATCAGACATTTTTAGCAGAGAGAAATGCTTTTTTATTACTTAAAACAAGCTTAAATTAACAAGTGCAGATAATGATTCCCTGGAGCTAGATAAGGGGTTAAGGATCATTGCTCTCAGTGATGACAGGCCACTCACTAAATTTGGTGAGTTATGTTTCCAGTTGAGGTTTTATAGCTCAGATATATTGTCTCCAAGTGAGTGAGACTTGGTTGACTGGCAAGCCAAATGCCTCATGAGCTGACCTGAAGAACAGCTGTCCCCCCTCAGCCTCCACTGGCTACATGATGTTTGGAAACCACCAGCTATGTGACAAATTACAAGAATCGTATAATTTGAAGAAGTGGAGTGTGTTCTGGAGACAAAGGAGCTTGTGTCCCAGGTTTTTGCCAGAGGAGCTGAGTGCTGATGCCATTGGGAAGTGAGTGACACCTGGGCAGACAGGTCTGGGGTCCTGCAGCAAGGCCAGGATGACAGAGCAGACTGGGGTGTCCCTTGCATTGGGACAGAGCAGACTGGGGATGTCCCTTGCAGTGGGACAGAGCAGACTGGGGTGTCCCTTGCATTGGGACAGAGCAGACTGGGGATGTCCCTTGCAGTGGGACAGAGCAGACTGGGGGTGTCCCTTGCAGTGGGACAGAGCAGACTGGGGTGTCCCTTGCAGTGGGACAGAGCAGACTGGGGATGTCCCTTGCATTGGGACAGAGCAGACTGGGGGTGTCCCTTGCAGTGGGACAGAGCAGACTGGGGGTGTCCCTTGCAGCTCCCTGCTGATCCATCTCCTCCCCTGCCCTGCCAGGGCTCTGTGTGTGTGCACTGGAGCTGCTCTGGCTGAAAATCCACCCAGCCAGAGCAGAGTTTGTTTTCCTTCTCAGCTGATCCACTTTCCCAGCCCTTCTCTCACCTGTGCACACACCTGGATGGGCCAGCACAGGGCAGGGTAACAGAGCACAGGGATGGAGAGAACAGCCTGGAATTGGCTGGGTTTGCCACTCAAGGTCCATCCAAAGGCTCAGCTCAGCTCTCTCCTTGCCTGAATATGCATCAGAGCAGAGTGATGCTTTCCAGAGGGCTCAGTGTCAATGGGTGAGACTGCACTTAGATTAGAAGTGGGATTTCAGTGCAGTTCTGCCTCAGCAGCAGCTTTGTGAGACAAGATGAGAGTCAGTTTGTGATGAAAAGCTAAAAATATCAAACAACTCTGGCGAAATGAGGATGGCCAGTTACAGCAAACCCTCCTGGAGATATTTGTCCCAGCACAGGGTGCCTGTGGCCAGCCCAGAACAGGTGCCAGAGTCCACCTGCAGGGCACCAGAAAATCCTAGAATCATTTAGAATCAGTCACATTTTCATCCAAATGTCACAGAGGGAAAGTTTATTTCATGTTTCTGGTGTATTTAATGGTGTTTGAGCTTAAAATAAACCTACTAAAGGCTCAGCTTCACCTTGGATTGCAGCTGCCCTGTAATCACTTGCATTGGTTGGTGTAATTCATTCACATTTCATTTGTGCCCACACCATGGCACAGGCAGCAGCAGGGGAATGTGGCCTCTTTTCCCACAAGAAACTCTGATGTTTCCAGGTCCAAGTGTAATTGGACACTGTTGCAGGGTTTTGTGAGTCCTGTTTGCCTCCATACAGAAGAACAAAAAGTAATTCTTAGCTCAAGTGAAACCAGCAGCGAAAACAGAGCAATTTGCATTGAAACTTCCATTTCCAGAGGCAGTGAAAGCTGCGTGCTCTGCTGTGCCCCTTGGCTGGGGCAGATCGTGTGTGCTCAGCCCAAAAAGGAGCTGGGGCTGGTGGAACACCCACCAGGGGCTGCTGCTGACTCCATGTCCATGGGCTGCACAGTATTTGTTACTTGGCCTGGAAATATTTGCGAGGGAACCCTCATCCCTGCTAGGATTTACTGAGCCTGTCCCACTGTAAACATCCCCTGCTGATGCTGTCAGATAAAAACCAGCCCTGGTAAATCCAGTGCAGACAAGGATACACCAGAGAAACACAGACTAAAGCCTGTCAGATTTAGTTTTATTTATGTTGATTTCTACACACATAAAGCAGCTCTGCAAGACTTTGAAGGAGCCAGGGAGATTCATGTTGTATCCCCCCGTACCCTCAGGAGCTGCATGCAAAGCTGCACTCTGGGTTTTGACAGCAAGGATTGAGCCCACAGCCTCAGGTTAAAGCTAAATTATTTGAGCAAGAGAAACAATCCACACACTGTGAAAAACAGCTTAAAGCCACTGAGATCTGAAATACAGGAAGCTTGAGCCAGCTCTTGCTGGAGCAGGGGGTTTGGCTGCCAGGAGATGACCAGCTGTGGCAGCAGCTCTGGCCACAGAGGGAAACACAACTGGCCCAGACACCATTCTCATCAGAAGAAACATTAAAAACCAATAATAATAATAATTCTTAATAATAATAATAATAATTCTTATCTTAACTCACTACACCTGGTATTATGGGCATGTAGAATGTGTTATAGAGATTTGTTTACCAGAGGGTGGTTTCTTAATTAACCAATGGTGAGAGTGTTTAGATGGGAGGACCAATTAAGTCCACCTGTAGCGAACTAAGATATAAAACAGCAGTGGGTTTCTTATTAATTATTATCAATCAACCTTCTGTAATGCAGGGAGTCTTTGTAACTGATTACCTGGCCAGGAACCTTTACAAAGACAACCAGCTCCCACCTCTGAGGTCTGCAGGTACCCAGGAAAAAGGGTTCCTGCAGCTCCAGGTCCCCTGTGCATAAGTGAGGACTTTGGAGGTTAAAGTCTGCCGGGTCTGGACCAAGGTCAGGGGACCTTCTTTTGATTCTAAAGATTTTAATTAACTTTGCGCCACATAGAACCTGGGCATGCTTGAAAAGAAGTATAGATAAATTTTACATTCAAATATTTGAATAGTGCCTATATATTATGGCGGAGGTAAAAAGCCCTGTTCAGGCAGGCTGCAGGAAGAGAAGAGATTTGCATAGTAGAATAATTGGTTTTGCAAATAAATCTGGTTCTTGAAATTTGTAGATTAGCAATAATATGTCTCCAGATGAGAAGGAAAGGTCATGGATGAATAAAGCAACAATTAAACTTTCAGGAGATTATTAAACTAAACACAAACCTGGCTAAATGCGTATGAGAGAATGTCAATAAAGGACAGGAGTGGCCTGTCAGGACTTGAGAGCCTCCAGGATATTAATGTTACTTGGAGATCTTTTCTTCCCTTGCAGCTGCTCTTCTTGAAGTAACTGCCTTTGCAGATTCCTCCCTAATCTGGACAATCCATTAAACAACCCAGTTAATTTAAGCCATTCAAATCCAATAAGGCTGGTGTGTAATGCTATAAAACTCCAAACAAAATCCTTGGAGAATTACCACATTGACTGCTGCCCTGCAGGCTCCATCCATGCCTGGAGGTGCTCGCCAGGTGAGGAGGTCTCAGCACAGGGGAGGGAATTCTGAATTTGGGAAAGGTGGGGTTTGGTCTGAGTCTGAAAGAAAAAAGAACAAAGCTAAAAAGCAGTACTTTCCAAATGGACCATGAAATAGATCTTTTATGACAAGGGGAATGAAGGGTGGTGAGAATTCTCATTTTAAAGTAGTGTCCAGACCCTCCTCAACTTTTGTTTGAGTTTTCAGAAAGATCCTAAAATCAAATGTTCCTGAAAGTAAAAACTTGTCCTTTAATGGGAACTTTTTTTGCAAAGAAAATAAAGAAATCTTTTCTTTGGAAAAACAATTTAAAAGTCCCAGTGGATTTCACTGGACCAAGGCTCAGCCCTAACCAAGCTTTTCCAAGCCTGGTGCCCTTGGGGTTGGAAAACCTTCTCTCCCAAGTGTATTTTGCCTCTAAATGCCAGGTCTGGATGACCCCATGCTGTAAATAGCTGCCTGTTGCCTGGTTTCTGAGCAGCCTCTCTCCCTCCCTTCCCTTGCACACAGACAGACCCTGTAGGTGACTGAGAGCTCAATACACCCGGGGAGCCCTTCCCCAGGAACTGAGCCCAGACATGAAACAGCCCAGCCAAGACAAAACACACCAGCACATCCCTCATTTCCCCTGGGGGATGAGGGAGGAGCAGCCTCTGACAGATGTGAGTCCCATTGCTGGGTCAGGTCTGGGAGATGCTCAGGAATTCACTTGAGGAGGGCAGGAAAAGGATCAGAGGGAGCAATAACTCTCTGTGATGCAGTGCTCCTCTCTGTGAGCTCCCAGGGTGCTTTGTAAAGGAGGACAGTGTCAGGATCCTTGTTTTAAGAGGGGCATAAATCCTGCAAGGCCACCCAGCCTGCAGTGTCAGAGCAAGGGTGGGAGCCCGGGGTGCCCAGCCCTGCAGTGCCCCAGGGCCAGGCTGAGCAGCAAAACCCTGCAAACCCACAGGGCTCAGCCTGGATTTCTCTTTCTTTTCTCTTTTCTCTTTTCTCTTTTCTCTTTTCTCTTTTCTCTTTTCTCTTTTCTCTTTTCTCTTTTCTCTTTTCTCTTTTTTCTCTTTTCTCTTTTTCTCTTTTTTCTCTTTTTTCTCTTTTCTCTTTTTTCTCTTTTCTCTTTCTTCTCTCTTCTCCTTTTCTCTGCAGATCAGGGAGAACAGCTGCCCTGCTCCCCAGGACAGGAGCATGGCCACATCCAGGCTCATTCAGGGCATTCAGCTCCTTAAAAGGATTCATTTGTATGTAAAATTATATTAGCCTTTATTGGCTGTCTCCAGAGACCCTCCCAGCACAGACAGACCTAAGCCTTGAAGTGCCATTAATCTTTGGTGTGCTGCTGACCTTCAGCAGAGGATTTCTGCTGTTCTCCTTCCCCAGGAGCCCTGGCAGCACCTGCAGCGGCTGCTGCTGATCTCCCTGGAGTGGGGAGGAAAGCAGGGGCTTCCAGGCACCCTGAGCTGCCTCTCCCTGTGCAGGGGATAACCAAGCCCCGGCACAGTGGGGAGGGCCAGGAAAATCCCTGCTGCAGGTCCTGTCAGGGCAGAGCTGCCAGACAGGGCCAAGGCAGGGGGCTGTGTCTGCAGCGCCTGGCACAGGAGCTGCCTCTGCCCATGGGTCAGGGGCACCAAGGCAGCCAAAGGTGATGCAAAGGTGAGGCTGAGAGCCACCAGAAACTCAGTAACAGCTCTACTGTGGGTTTGTGATCTGAGGCTCAGTGTAATAAAAGTCAATCCAAATTTATGTGTGTCAATAAATGGGTACATCCGTGTTGGGAGGCTGGGTCTTTGAAGGAGACAGTGGCTAGATCTGTGCTTCTCTCAAGGTTAAAGGGGCCTTTTTGGGACTGGGCAGCCACAACCCCCTCACCTGGTGAGCAGATTTCCCTGGCAGGTCCGGAGACATCCAGGGAAAGAGGCAGCTTGGGAGGGAAACCCAAAGCAGAACTTGAAGCATGCTGAGGCTCAGGAAATGCTGCTGCAAGGATCTCTCTGGCTCAGCCCCTTCTGGGGGGTGTGCAGTAAGGTTTGAGATGACATTTCAGATATTTCCTTCATTACAGTGTCTGCCAATCCTGATCAAATATGGATTTTTACCATTTCCCTTGGGATTTAGCCTTTTTGAGACCTCTGCCTCTGTCAGATTAGAGTTGAATTGGCCAGTGGGTTAAAATTATGGGGGATAAGGAAAAGGGGAAAAGATATAAATGCACACATGAGTGTGCACACACACTGATCACTTAAACTTGGCCTGATAGGAGGCCAGGCTGAAATTAAATCAATTTGGCAATTTGCTGGCTCTATTGAGAGCAGGTGAGGAGCTGGAAACTCTCTGTTTTTGGAAGAGGAGAGCTGTATTGTTGCTGCTCATGTCAAAGCACATCACATCCCCCTTCCTGCTGGCAGGAGGACAGCAGGGGACACTGGGGCTGTGTGCAGCCTGTCCTGCTCTGTCCCTGCCCTCCCTGCTCGTGTCTCCTGGCCTGCCCAGGGCTCCTGCGTCACAGGGAACCTTTGCAGGTGCCGGAGCTGTGGCACTGCTTGCAGAGAGGAACAGGCTGTCTGCCTGAATTAATCCTCCCTGGTGCTCAGGCAGGATTGATCTTTATGGGGGTACCAGGGGAAGCAGGGATGGATGCTGGAGCCTCCTGCCATTTGCACCCGAGGAAAGCACAAGGCACGCTCAGAAATCAGCAATGCTGGCACTGCCATGGCCTAAGGCACTGCTGAAGGAGGTGCTGAGTCCTTCAGCAGAGAGGCTGCAGGGGACTGAGGGGGAAAGGTCCCTCTGATGACACATTTTGGATTTAACATCCATCATTACTTCCTGATGGATGCAGGGACAGAAATCTCCATCCTGCCTGAGAGTTCCTGGAGGAGCAATCCTGTGAATCAAAAACGGTCTTTGCCACCCTTTTCCTAAACTACAGCAGAGCTGCATCCCTTCAGCTCTGCCATCACCTGCCACTTTCTGCCAGGCTGCAGACACTGGAGACAAAGGAGATTTTATTTTCCTTCCCTCAGTCTTTGGGTGAGAGCCATCAGAACGCAAACAAGGCAGAGTCGGTGACACAAAAGTTGTCAGTGCTTGCTTGGTTGGAGCTGGGTCAGGTGTGAAGCAGGACTTGGGGGTGAAGGTTTCGTTCTCAGCCCCTGGAGAGCCCCTGAGCTCACAGGCAGGGAAGGAGGGATTGTCCCACTCTGCTCTGCCCTGGGGCAGCCTCACCTCCAGTGCTGGGGGCACTTTGGGCACCACAGGATCAGAAGGATCCAAAGCTGTTGGAGAGTGCCCAGAGGAGGGACAGGAGCTGGAGAAGGGGCTGAGGAGCAGCTGAGGGCACTTGGCTGGTTCAGCTGCAGCCCAGGAGACTGAGGGGAGGCTCCTCGGGGGCTGCAGCTCCTCCCCAGGGCAGGCACAGGGGCAGGGGCTGAGCTCTGCTCTGGGACAGGGACAGGAGCCCAGCAAGGGCTGGAGCTGGGCCAGGCCTTGGCATGGAGCTCAGGGCAAGGTTCTGCCCCCCGAGGCTGCTGGGCACTGCCCAGGCTCCCCAGGGAATGGTGCCAAGGCTGCCAGAGCTCCAGGAGCTCTCAGGGGTGCTCAGGGTGGGGGTGTTGGGGTGCCTGTGCAGGGACAGGAGCTGCACTGATCATCCCTGCGGGTCCCTCCCAGCTCAGGGTATTCCATGAGGGCCAATTCCATAATTCTATGGCCCCCACACAGCCCCAAAAACCAGACGCTGCTTCTAGAAACGCTCACATGCGAATCAGGGCCTCTTCTCACTGTGTGCTACTTTTGCATCAGCTGGGAAACCATAAGGAGGTTTTCATAACCATCATTAGGAATTTGCTTTAGGAAAAATATCCTGAGAGTCAGTGTGGCTTGTTAGATAGCCAGACTGTGAGACAGCTGGGCTGAGGGCAGCATGGAAATTGCTCTTCTGGCTAAGGACTGCAGCTGAGTGAGAGATCTCTAATTTGTTTTGTGGCTTTAACTGGAGGAAACTGAAGAGTGATGGGTATGGGGGGGGGCACCTGAAACAAAGTTTTTTCCATCATCCCTTGCCCAAGTAGAAGTAATTGGCCTCAAAGAATTGTGTTTGTTCCCCATCAAAACAAAAGATTCTGTTGTTTTCTTGGATGCATTTACTATGTTATTGCAGTTCCGAACAAAATGCCCTTCTTCAAAGCAAAGTATTGAGAAGGTTTTGTTCTGGTTCCTTCAAAAAAGGAATTTTCCCACACTGCCATTTTGACCTAAAGTGCATGAACAGTTCTTGCTGACCTGCAAGCCCAAAGTGCATTTTATTTTCAGTAAGTGGGGAAAAAACCCCAGGCAGTCTCTGAGGGATTAAAGGTTTGGCCAAGCAATTGCTGCATCAAAACATGGGGTGGGAGATGCCGTCTCAGACCCTCCCATCTCTCTGGCTGAGGGCCTTCCCTTTTGCATTTTGTTTTCTTGTTTGTGCCTGGCTGTGGGAGCAGTGCGGACACAGCAGGGTCAGGCGTTTCCTACAGCCAAGGAGCAAAGTCACCACGTCCCCACCATCCTTCCCTGCCCTGGACGTGACACTGCCTGGAGCTCCTGGAAGCCCAGGAGGTCAAAGGCCCCTGTCTGAGGCTTTTGGGCTGGTTTCAGTGAATTTGTTGCTTTCCTTGCCATGGCGGGTGGAAATCCATCAGTGCCCATTGCTGGGCTCCTCCTTCCCTTTCTGCTTTTCTTCCTTTTGCAAACCCACAGCCAAAGGCCAGGCTGTGACCCCAGGGCTGTGCCTGGGTGCTGGTGGAGCAGAAGGGCTGGAGCACACCTTGTTTCTGCTTCAGCAGGCAGAGTGCAAGGCTTTGACAAGCATCAGTCCTTCCAGGGGAGCCCTCAACAGGGATCACTGCTGCTTTGGAGGTGCTGCATTCCCCCCTGCACCAGCAGGAACATGTGGGCAAGCCCAGGGGCTGCACCACCAAGGAGAGCTCCGAGCCCAGGATCACCATCTAATTAGTCCATGCAACGCTTAGCAAGGCTATTTTTATCTCAAGCCCCTCAGAACATACATCACCATTCCACCTTAAGTCTTTCAAAAGTGGGTCTCTATGGAAACCCGGATATAAACGACAGCTCTGTTTCCTTTCAGAGCCTGAGCTGTGCTGCAGCCTCCCCTGTGTGTGTGTGGCCACCCCTCACTGATCTGCATCCTTTCCCACTGCTCCTCCTCTCCACCCTCCAGATAACGGTGCTCGGGGTGTATTCCTTCCAAGCAGTGCATATTTAGATCTGCAAACCCCCAAGGAATCTTTGTTTCCAAACCAGAGGGAGGTGGGAGTGAGAGGGAAGGTAAAATCTTTGTGATGCTCGAGCTGATGTTCAGCTCTCTCTTGTGGGGTTTGGGCAGAAACCTGTGGGATGCTCTCGTGGCTCCCTGAGCCACCTAAACAGAGTTTAAGGCGTGGAAAAGCCACTTTTCCAACAATCCTCTCATATTCACGGGCAGTTGTGACTGGTTTCTCTGTATTTCGCTTGTGAACGCCAGAGGGCCACGTTCGGTGGAGAAAAGAGGCTGCCAGGGAACAGCCTTGGGAAGGTTTCTGTTGTGAGCACAAACGGCGCTGCACAGAGGCACAGCAGAGGTTAAACTCCAGAGCTTGGGCATAAAGTCCCTTCCTTGGCTTCTGCTGCTGCAGCAGGCTCCGTTTCTCAGGCTGAACGAGCTTTTCCAAGCTGCCAGAGTTATTTAGGAGCTCCCAGGTGGGGTCACAGGGTGCAGCAAGTTGTGCGCCCTCCTCTCCTTTGTGCTGCAAGGCAGGGGCGTGAGCTGAGGTTTAAACCAGGGGCAGCTCCCAGGCTGCCAGATCAGAGCTAAGACACTTTCCTGGCCTGGAAAAGGGGCAGCCAGCATGACCCTTTGCTCTGGCTCCATAAACATGCCCTGATCCCACAGAAGCCCTGAGAAGCCCAGCAGGATTTTCCATGCTGGTCTCCAGTGGGGTGAGTGTTCTCTCTGAATCTGGCTGGAAGGTTTTCCTTCCAAGAACCTTATTCTGAGTGAGAAAAATGCCAAGACAAGATTTCTTAATTTGATCTTTAATTAGAAGAGAGAGAAATTAAGGCAAGAAATGGGGAAAACTCTGGCAAATCAGAAGAGAAATTTCAGTGATGGGCAGTGGGGCTGCCCCAGACCCTTGGGGGAGCTGCTCAGCCCCAGCTGAGAGGCTGCTCTGGGTCTGCAGAGCAGAGCTTTGCTCTCTTCACAGAGATGAAGCACTTTCCAAGGTGACTCGCTCACCTTGAATTGCAGGCAGCTCTCCTCACTGCTGTGCTGGAGAAATGTGTAAAGACCAGTGGCCTTCCCTTAACTGTTGAGATGATATCACTGGCCAGAAACAGCATCCAATTTCCCGAGCCTTTGTTTGAACAACAAACAAATAAGATATGAGTACTGGAGCTACAGGCACATCTTCTTCATAAATATCAAGAGGCACGAGGCTCTGGCATTAAAAACCCAACTCTAAATAATGCCTCGAGCCAGAGTTGTTACCCACTACCTTGAATACAGCCCCACTCCATCAGCAGGTTACAATAATAACAAATAAAACACGGAATTATAGCTGTGCAATACTTGAAAATGAGCCTGTCACTTTGTGTCTGGGCTGGAAATCAATCACCAAGTCTTGGAATCAGGTTCTGCTATTAAGGGCTGGAAGCAGGAAAGATTAAAGGCATGTCCATGAAAGTCTCTTTCCTCAGGTATGCTGATCTTCCACAATTCTGAATGGGGTTTTTTTTCTTTCCTTTACTGTGATTTCTCTCATTGTCTGAGGGTTATCCTTTGGGGCTGCTATTATTAACTAGTACAAGTTAAAAGGATCTGTCTCACAGACAGGCAGGGAGGAGGGGGATTAAATTGATTTGACTTTATAGGCAGGGTTACAGGCACATGCAAGAGTCCTGCTCTCTTTCCCAGCAGCAAAATGGAGGAGTTGATGGGACCCCAAAAAGTTTGCGAGACCTTTTCTACTGACTGCAATCCCATTGCCTGCATCTCTTCTGTGGAGTCCTCTTGGCTTCAGAGCCAGTTCTACCAAAAGATTTCTGGAGAGCAGGAGGAAGTCAGAGCAGAGGGCAGCACAGGGCCTTGGCACATTGAAATCCATCTGAAATCCTTGGAACTCTGAAATCCATCGAAATCCTTGGCACACTGAAATCCATGCTCCAAACCTTGGATTTCTGCAGCAATGTCAGTGCATCCCTGTAAATGGCATTTTGTTTTCTGTCATGGGAAACAAGGCCCCGGGAAGGAGGGGAATATCTTTGTGCAGGAACTGAATTTGCAGGGATCCAACAACTCTTGGCAACTGTTCTTCAAGGTTCCGGGTGACACTTCCTCCTCTCACTTATTCTGATTATTTAAAAGAGGCTTTTCCCTCCACTGCCCTCAGCCCTGGGTGGCTGAAGCAGGGGAAGGGATGCTCTGGGGTGGGCAGGAGCCCGAGCAGCTCCAGGGGAAGGGGATCCCACCTCCCTGAGTGACAACAATGCCTCTGGCTGTGCCAAGCAGGCATGGCTCTGCACCGCTCAACAGGTTTAAATCTCTTTTAAACTTACAAAACGAGGTGCTTTTTGCCTTTACTCTTCCCACCCTCTGCTTCCCCAC
The DNA here is from genome assembly GCF_901933205.1 of Camarhynchus parvulus. Lineage (NCBI taxonomy): Eukaryota > Metazoa > Chordata > Aves > Passeriformes > Thraupidae > Camarhynchus > Camarhynchus parvulus. The sequence continues at coordinate 1,754,880 of NC_044598.1, forward strand.
TGAGTGCTTTGAAAGAGCTTTGTTTTAACTAAACAGCATTTTACATTTCTCACAGAAGCCTCGTGTTCTGAGCGTTTGTTTTCCCTCCTCCCTGACAGGCTCTGACATTATTGTGATGAGAAGATTCTTCGGCATTTTGAAATGCTGCTCAGTCTTCCCTTGCTTGGGGTTGCTTTTAAACTCTCTGAGTTTCAGCAACCCTGCAGCAGCTCCTGAGGGAACCTGCTGAAATTTGGGGAGCTCCGATTTCCTTTTCCACTTCACTTTGCAGTCGGCAAAGGGCCTGCAAGAATTTGTCCACCCAGGGAAATTCCCTTGTGTGCTTGTGCTGGATGGATTATTCTGCTGCAGATATGTGGGATTAGTGGCCTGTAGAGCTGAATTTTGATTGGAATAGTAAATCCTTGCCATACAGGCAAATCCTCGTGGAGAAACACTTCCTGACCACAGAAGATAGGAAGAAAGCTGCTTTGCCAAATACAAGGAAAACCTTCACTGTCTTGGGAAAAGGCCACAAAATAAATGATTCCTTCATTGCAGGGGCAAAGGTGTGTGGGGGCTCACCTGCCCTGCTGCAGCACAGCAAGGTGGCCTTCAGTGGGTGACTGCAGCCCTTTTGGGGGCAGGACAGCAATCCCAGAGCAGGGACAGCGCTGGGGCGGCACATGGCAGGGCTGGGCATCCTCGTGTCTCACCTTGTCCCCTTGTCCCTTTCTGGGCCATACCCTTTCTTCTCAGAGCTACATCACACAGCAAGGTAAATCTGGAGCCGCATTAGGGGTGTTTGTTTCAATTTGAGGCACCTGAATACACTATTCAATTGAATCCTTAATATTTTGAAAGCAGGGAGAGCTGTCCTTCCCTCAGAACAAAAGAATGACATTTGGTCAACACTCAGGAAAAGAGAATTACAAGAAAACATCTTCCTGGCCCTAATGGATTGTTTTGTTTCAATTGTTCATAATCATTTCGCCCAATAACGTTGAAAGATTTCATTTGGGCTTTTATTGTATTAAAATATTAACTGCAGAATATAAAATTATAATAAAACCTTAGCATTAATATTTTAATACAATCCAGAGGTTGAACGCAAACATTAAAACTGCAGAGGAAGAGTAAGGTGGGGAGGGCAGTGTACAGACCAGGGAGATTTGTGCAGGTCTGTCTCCTCTGCATCCCAATTATCCTGACTGTACCTGGGCAGGCTGCTGCTTCCTCAGCACCTGGGAAGCTCCTTCTTGCTTTAGATTTAGGAGGAGGCTCAGGCAAGAAGGAAAAAAGTGTCCTCACTATTTTTGTAAATGAATGCCTCCTGATCTTTAGGTTCACACCAAGGAGACAGATGCACACAGAGCCCCTGTGCTCCAGGGCCCTGTGAAGAATGTCACTGAGCTTGGAATGCATGGGAGAAGAAATTTCCTTCCAGGGAGAGAGTTTATATCTACAGTATGTCAAGAGGAAAAGGAAAGAGAAAGAAAGCTCTCTGAGGGGTAATTTTTATAGCATGCATTGAGAGAAGAGACAAAGTTTGCAGGCTCCCAACAGCTGAATCTGTTATTGCTGCACAATTCCTGTTACCTTTCTGCTTGGAGGAATATGAATGGTTCAGAGCAAATGAAGGCATAATGTTATTTACCAACACTGGTCTTATTAGGGACATTCATTCTCTTGCTCACAACCTGCCCTTTTATCTTGAAGGGAGCAAGGGCAGATGTTGGTGAGATTATTTCCTGTGCCTCAGGTGATCCCAGCCACTCAGATTTGGGGTGGATCTGCACACACAGCCAGAACAGCTGGGAACAAAAGCTGTGCCTCTGACCGTCCCCCAGAGCAGTGTTGATTTCAGTGGGAACTGCAGGCAGCCAGGGCAAGGAAGGGCTCATCCATGGGGCTCCTGTTCTTTAGGTGTGCCCTAAAGACACAATTAGTAACTGGCCCCATTGGGCAGTAATGGAATATCCACTGAGGCTGGAAACTGGCTGGACTATTTGAACCAATAAGCCCTGAATTTCTCCCTTAAGCTGTCCACTGCTGACAGAATTAAGCCTTATATTACTGGCCAGAAGATTAATGGGTTGGAGAAGCCTCAAGAAATCTGCCTTGTCCCTTTCTCTCAGGCATGGAAATTGTGACCATGGATTTTCTGGTCTTTGCTATCTGCTGTTCTAATGCCAGGTTTCCTGGAGAGGGGCAGAACCTGGGACTCTCTCTTAAATTTCCAGTCAAAGCCTGGGAGTTTTGTCCTCTGGTTTGCTCAGAGGTGAGCTCCAGCCATGGAAACAGAGCTTTGGAGAGGCATTGTGCTTCCAGTGGAGTCTGATGCTGTGTTTAAATCCTGCTGAGGAGAAGACTTTGAACAGGGAACTTCTTCCGACCTTTGGTTTTGCTCTGAAGCTTTGTTCTGCAGACAGTGACTGATGGGTGAATAAAACCCCTGCAAAGTGGCCAAAGCCTCAGAGAAAGCAAAGAGCTGCAGACACAGAGCAGGACAGTGCTGAGGGGCTTTGGGAGGGACCCCTGGGAGCAGGGGACCCTGTGTGACACTGTCCAGCCTGGCCAGGGGCTCAGTGCATCCCCCAGCCCTGCAGCCCGCTTCCTCTTCATCCTCACAGCTCAGGCTTGCTGCAGGGCAGCGTCTGGGGGGCTCCAGCGTCTGTGGGCTCTGCACAGGCTGGGATGCCCCTCAGACACCTCCCAAACAGGGTGGGCTAGCCAGGGCCTCTCAAACCCTCTGAGCTCATCACTGCCAGCCTGGGAAATCCAGTTTTCACTGCTTTCCATTGGAGACTCCTCACCAGCAGTTGCTGGGGCTGCGCTGGAGCCAGCTGAGGAGCCACAGGATTTCTTCTGCTGGAAATCACAAGAGTGAAAGGCACAAGAGGTGGAGGAAGTAGTGCTGATTAGAAGAGGCTCTGCCTTTGAATCTTTATCACCCATTTCATGCCTTTCCTTGGACATCCTCTGCCAGATCTGTGGCAGCAGATTCCTGGAGCAGCAGTGTGGCTGTTTCACACAGCAATTGCCCATCAGATCCTCAGAGATTTCAGGCAGCTTGAGGCACACAGCTTTGGTGCTTGGGGGGCCCTTCTGGGGTCTGCTGGCCCTTGCAGGAGCAGGGCTGAGCCCCTACCTAGCTCAGCTCATATGGAGTGAGTCAGTTTGGAGCCATTTGTTGCTCTCCTCTGGTGCCTCAGGAGCTTGGGAGGAGCAGATCAGTCACAGATAACTGGGATCTCCAGCACATTTGTGCCAGAAATCTGCCAGCTTATAATTAGCCTCTATGAATAATTCATGGAAGACACTGCATCCATCAGACCTGACAGCCATAATCGTTTTGCCAGCAAAATATGGGGTTTGTCTTATTTGTGAAAATTATTCAAGCGGTGTTTTTTTGTTGGTTTTTTTTATAGAAAAGGAAAGGGTACTTGTGTCCATGCCTGTATATAAATTTGTACATATATATATATATGTTATGTACAAATATATAAAAACAGATATATCCCCAAGGCACACACATATGTATATGCTCTGCGTGCTCTCTCCATAATAGAATCTCTGTTTGGATGTCATGGATCAAACCTATCAGTGATGTAATTGATTAAACCAATGGGATTGCAGCAGGAATGAAGACATATTTATATCTGCTCTCTTTTACAGTCTAAAAATACCCTGTAATTCTGAATGGGTGTGTTTTTCGGCAGATGGGTGAGTTTTTAGGGAGCTGCATTTTGAAACACATCCAGTCTCATATTTTGATGTTGTTTTTGGAAGGCAGGGAAGGAGATCAGAATCTTGGGGTCCTGTCAGGAGCCTTCAGATGTTCTGTCTCTTTAATGCTCCATCACTCTCTCTCTCTCTGTGCTTTCATTCTTAAATACGGGATGTGTCCAGGCTTTATTAATTTATAACAATAGCTGATGGTGCTGGGGAATGAATGGGGCAAGGAAATACCTGACATGGCAATTAGGACTGCTATCACAGGAGGCCTGATTTTTGCTGGAAGGCAATTTGCTATAAACCACCAAGGTTAATTAATTGCCAGGGTGGGGAGGGTGGGAGGGAGAGGAAGGAAAGAAAAACCCCCCACAAATTATTTGGGCAACAATTCTCTTCCTGCCGTGATGTAAATCTGGAGCAGATCCCCTGATGGTTATCTGCATGGTTATCTATTTGCATGGTTATCTGTTGTATGTGACAAAGCCCTTTCAAGCACTCTAAGGATGGTATAAGGTGGGTATTGCAGATGCAGCTTCCTCAATATTTTCTCCTCTATTTATTGCTGCACAGCCTAATTCCAGAGGCACATCTCAAGGCCAGTGGCGTTGCTCTGCACTGGTGCAGCCCAGGAGGCACTGGGCTCTCTGCAGGTGTCCCAGGGCTTTCGGTCCAGGTGCGTCAGGAGGTGAAAACTCCTCTCCATGTTTTCTCCTCTTGCTTTCTTGCATGACTGCTCACAGGGTCTCTCACTTTGATAAGTTCTGCTCCATTTGCATATTGTAGTTAATTGTCCAATTCCAGCTTTAGCCATCAAGTCCCATCCTTCTTGTTTTTCTCTCTTCAGCCCACTAAACCTGAGGCATCAGCTGGACCCCAGGAGGGGAGCAGACACCCCAGAGCAGGGCGCTGGATGTGACCCCATCCCCAGTGGCCTTTGCCTGCCAGCAGCTCTAAAACAAGGCAGTGGAGGGTGACTCCAGCAATGCTCTGCAGTGACAAACTGCAGCAGGAGAGGCACTGCCAGAAGGTCACTCGTGTTCCCAGCTCCTTCCCCATCTCTGCTCACTGATCCCAGGCAGAGCTCTGACACCACCTGCTAACACGCTGCTCAAATGACTGATCCAAGTAGAAGTGACAGCTCTTGGCAACACATCACAGGCCTGAAAATTCAACCCAGGTGCTCCAAAATGTTCAGCTGGTTGTTAGAAAGGTGAATTCTTGCTGCTGCCCCTCTCTCCTCATGCACAGCACGATGGAGGAGGACAGGGCACAACTGTCTCTGAGTTCTCTTGCTCTGGCAGGGGACATGGGGCTGGGGAAGGTCTGTCCATCACAGCTTAGGGCTGTTCCTCTGAGAGAGCCCCTGTCCCAGCCTGGATCTGGTGCACAAACCCTCCTCTTCCTGCCCATCTCCAGAGCAAAGAGAGACACCAGGTGCTCACAGCCACTGGGTTCAGGCTGTTTGGCAGGGAGTGTGCCAGGGGGGCACAGGTACACTTTAGGGCCAGCTGTGTTTGTCTGTACATCCTCCCAGCCCAGTGAGCTCTGAGTGAGGTTTTGGGGATGTGGAGAAGGATGGGATGTGCAGGTGAGGGTGGAAGCACATCCCTGAGCATGCAGGAGGAGCCAGATGTGCAGAGGAGGCAGGTGAGTGAGGGCCAGGTGAGGTGTGAGTGTTGTGGCTGCACAATGGGGCCTTCCAACGGCCCCATTATAAAGAGCACAGAGCACTGGAACCCAGTTGCCTTTTTCCTCTCAGCCAGCATTTAAATGCCAACACACTACCAAACATGATGCATTATTTAAAAGCTGCTGTGCTTGACCCTACAAGGAGCTTTTCAGCCTCCTGAATGTCAAGGAGAAAGAAGTTGCTGTTTCACTGATGCCTGGTGCATCAACTTCCTTCTCTTTGTGACCAAGGTGAGAGGCAGAGAGCTGCTGGGTGTGGGTGTGGGTGCATGAGGGGACAGCTGGGAAACCACAGAGTCCCCCCAGTGCAGCAAGCCCTGGAGGTGATGTTTGGGACTGGGAAAGGCACCTGAGGAGAAAGTCAGTCCTCGGGGGAGGAAGACAAGTTCAGGAGCTCCCAGAAGGTGTTCAGAGCTGTCAAGGTGAGTCTGTTGTTTGGGCTTGGCGATCCCTGGTGCTGGCTGATGTGTCTACCCATCCCTCTGGGCAAAAAGGCCACAATCTGTGTTTGCAGTGCCCACTGGGGCTGGACCATGCAGGGCTGGTGTGGTGAGAGGTGTTGGGTCCTTTGGTCCTTGCTGTGTGGAGCTGCTCCTCAGCAAAATTTCACTGCTGCCCCTCTCCCTTTTCCTGGGACACGGCAGGTTTGGCTCTGGGTTTTACACTGGTTTACCAAGCAGCAAATCTTTTTCTTTCTTTCTTTCTTTCTTTCTTTCTTTCTTTCTTTCTTTCTTTCTTTCTTTCTTTCTTTCTTCCTTTCTTTCTTTCTTTCTTTCTTTTTCTTTTTTTTTTCTTTTTTTTTCTTCTTTTTTCTTCCTCTTCTCCTTTTCTCCTTCCTTCCTTCCTTCCTTCCTTCCTTCCTTCCTTCCTTCCTTCCTTCCTTCCTTCCTTCCTTCCTTCCTTCCTTCCTTCCTTCCTTCCTTCCTTCCTTCCTTCCTTCCTTCCTTCTTCCTTCTCCTTCCTTCCTTTTCCTTCCTTCCTTCCTTTCCTTTCCTTTTCCTTTTCCTTCCTTCCTTCCTTTTCCTTCCTCCTTCCTTCCTTCTCCTTCCTTCCTTCCTTCCTTCCTTCCTTCCTTCCTTCCTTCCTTCCTTCTCCTTCCTTCCTTCCTTCCTTCCTTCTCCTTCTCCTTCTCCTTTCCTTCCTTCCTTCCTTCCTTTTCCTTCCTTTCCTTTTCCTTTCCTTCTTCCTTTTCCTTCCTTCCTTCCTTCCTTCCTTTCCTTCCTTCCTTCCTTCCTTTCCTTCCTTTCCTTCCTTTCCTTCCTTTCCTTCCTTTCCTTCCTTTCCTTTCCTTTCCTTTCCTTCTTCCTTTCCTTTCCTTCCTTCCTTCCTTTTCCTTTCCTTTCCTTCCTTCCTTCCTTCCTTCCTTCCTTCCTTTCCTTTCCTTCCTTTCCTTCCTTTCCTTCCTTTCCTTCCTTCCTTTCCTTCCTTTCCTTTCCTTCCTTTCCTTTCCTTCCTTTCCTTCCTTTCCTTTCCTTCCTTCCTTTCCTTTCCTTTCCTTTCTTTTCTTTCATCTTTCTTTCTTTTCTCTTCCTCCCTTCCTTTCTTTCACTCACTCAGCTCTTACCAGGCAGCATATTCTTCTTCCCTGTGTATGGGGAAAGGAGTTGGAAGGAGAAAAGTGCAGAATTTCCTGGCTGATGGCTCACATTACCAAGGCAAATGTGTGCAGTGGGGCAGCAGCATGAGCAGCCATGGCAGCAGATCCTCGCTGCCAATGTTACAGGGATTTCCAGATGAGAATTAATGGACTTTCCTTGGCCAGCGTAGGAGAAAATGTTCTACGTGTGCTTGTTTATTATTTCTGTTACACTCCCTGTTCTTGTTTATTGCTTCCATCTGTTGGCATCCAGCTATTGGCTCTTGTCTTATCACTGGGATAAACCCTTCGCGGGCAGGGAGCTTGGTTTGCTGAGAGGCAGAACAGAGGCACCAGAGAAATTTGGGTGTTTAAAGACTGAGGTGCCTTGCAATCAGTTCCAGAGAGGAACTCAGGTACTTAATGCCCAGAGGTTTCATTTGGGAGGAAATATGTTTGATGGCCTGAAATATTAAATGCATAAATTGTTACCCTTTAAGCCTTGTGAAGTTGTTTGCTGCAGGCCATCATCTCCTCAGCTGGTGCCTTGGGACATCATTACCTTTGTTGCTCAGGGCTTTTGGGGCACCAATCCCCCCAGACCAACTCCTGTTTAAAGACCACTTGAACTCCTGCTTGGGCATAAGTTGTTCTGCTAATTCCGTCCTTGATGCTGCCAGATTAGACAGGACAGGATCAAGCAGGCCAGCTGGGAGATGCAGAATCATTGTGAAAAATAAAGCCGTGCCTGCATCCAGTCAAAGAAACCAGGGCTGGTTTTGAGGGAGCCATGGGACACATTGGTGCTGTAAAACTCCACAAACCAAACTCTCTGTCCATGCAGGTGAGCACTGTCCCTCCACACCACAAAGGTTCCTCTGGACAATCACATGCCAGCGGCACTGCCGCTTATCCACAGCAGTTTGGGCAGGAATGGGAGATGCTGCACTAGGTTGTGCGTACTGCTTTACAAATTTTAATCCTCGCTTTGAATTTTCCAGCAGAATGGGTTTGTTCTGCCTCTGGCCTGGAGGGAAACTTCTTTTCATTACCCTGGAAACATGAAGATGACAGATCCATCTTTCATTGGCAAGAGGGAGAGGATGAGAGAGAAGCACATGACAAAAAAGTGTGAGGGGGAAGACCTGTCCCCCAGGCAGGGACACCTTCCCCTGTCCCAGGCTGCTCCCAGCCCCAGTGTCCAGCCTGGCCTTGGACACTGCCAGGGATGGAGCAGCCACAGCTGCCCTGGGCACCCTGTGTTCCCCTTTCCCTGCGGGGCAGCTTTGTTCTCCATCTGCCCCCTCTCTACCTCACACTGCTCCTCCCTGCTCCTGCATTTTGCCTTTACCTCTCCAGTTTTCCCTTGTCCCAGTCCTCTGTCGCTGCCTTCCATCAGCACCCTGCTTCCCCAGCACTGCTCTGAGCATGGCCTCAGCTCCTCTGCAGCCCAGGGAGCACGAGAAAACAGCAAGAAAACCCTCACATTCATCACCACCCTTCACTCGAGGCAGGATGCCAGCAAGTGTGGGCCAGGTACAGTGGTTGGTTTGGTGGGACTGGAGGAGCTGCGCGTGCTGAGCTCTGCAGCTCTGAGCTGAGCTGGATTTTAACCTGCCACTGCCATCTGCGGGGCTGTCGCTGCCAGCAGCAGTCCCGGGAGGACGCTGAGCTGTGTTGGGGGTTTTATCCTCTTCCTCAAGGAAGTTTGCAGCCCCTTTTCCCTCCCTGTTGCTGGAGCAGTGTCAGTGCAGCTGCCAGGCAGAGCAGCAGCAGCAAGAGGCAAGTGCAGCAAACGCAGTTTGACAGTGTGCTTTGGATGCATTTCAGGTGCAAACACAAAAAACCCGGAGCCTGTTTGATCCTGGATGTACCTGCCTTCCATATTCATGTTCGTGCGCCTCCATGTCATTAGGGGATTAAAGCATCATTAGCGCACAAGGAAAGCCTTTGATTACACCCTGCCCTGTGCTCCTCCTTGTCTTTCCTTTTCACATTTCTCCTGCCCCATCCTTTTTCTTTATTTTTCCCTCTTTCCCCCTCTCTCTTTTTTTTTTTTTTAATTAATCTAATATTTTTCTACCTTCCTTCATTTTTCTTCCCAGTCATTTAATGGATGATCTGGAGTAACACCTCACCAAATAGAGGGGAAAGAACTGATTCTGCCTGTTCTTGCACCAGTGGGGATATTGGTTTCAGTGTGACAAACTGGAGGCAGCATCACCCAGTGCAAATCCATGCAGCTGCATCCAGGTCCACTGCAGCTGAGTTGGTGCAAAGAGAGTGGGGAACACAGGCAGGTCCCAGGCACAGGGTTCTGGTGTAAATCCAGGAATTATTCCACTGGCTTTGGCTTCAGATTTACACCAGGAAAGCAGTGATCAGTACGTGGTGTTCAGCGTCCACTTCCCAACTCGCTCCTGAGAGCTGCAGCCTTCTGAGCAGCTGCTGCAGAATGCCAGCAATATTTTTAATAAGGGTGCTGAGACCAATCTACTCCTGTATGGCAAACGTGACAGCAATTTAGATGGAAAGCCTCTGTTTTCCAGACAGACACTCAGCCAGTTAGTGCAAACAAAAAGGCACTTGTAACTCCAGTCCTTTAATCTCACTCTTTGCCTGGTGATAGATAAGGCATCTTGACACCAAAATTGCACTAATGTGGTGCTCTGAAGATTAGCACTGTGGACAATGCTCGTGTCTGGCTCTCCCTGATATGGTTTCTGAGTGTAGCAGGGTCCAGTGGTCAAAGCAGGGATGCTGCTGTGGAAAATGGGCTGTTCTCACACCCCTCCTGCCTCCAACTTCCAGCCTGCCGCTGGCTGACCTTGCCTCTTGGTTTTTGCGGTCGTAAAATGGGCATAAGAGATGCTAATTGCCAGGGTGGGGAACTCGTTAGGGGATGGCTAATGATTATTGGCTTGAAAATTACAGAGAAGAGTGGAAAAGAAACAGAAGCAAGGTTTTGCAGTGAGTGTGGGATGGAGAAGCTGCTTCTCTAGAGACTCCAGAGCTGTTTCCTGCATATGTTCTCATTCCTCCCGTTTGAACTAGGGGACAAAAATGTAAGGTCAAGCGATTTGCTCAAGGTCATGTGGGAAATCTGGAATGAACCCAAGTGCTGCAGGTGCTGGGTTGTGCTGCCTGTTCACAGACAGGCTGTAAAGGCTGCCAGCCTTCACACACAGACCCTCCCCACCTGGGGGGCTCTGGGCAGAGCTGGGACCAGGGCAGCAGATCCAGAGCAAATCCAGGGCAGCACTGGAAGGGGAGAAATGAGGGCACAGTTGCTCTGTTTCTGCACATCCCATGTGAGCCCAAGGAATGTAGAGCCTGGGCTAAATTCTGCTCTCAGTTTCCTTCCATCTAAACCCAAAGCAGCCTCTGGGAGATGGGTGCAGGCTTGAAAATGACAGGAGCTTGGAGCTCCTGTCCAGCTTCTCAGGCTGGCCTGGCACAAACAGAGCTCTCCTGGTGCTGCTGTGGGCAGGAGCCCCGTGCCAGGCTGCAGAGCAGGACAGGGCAGTGACACCAAGCTGTCCCTGACAAGGCTGGCTCTGCAGCCCTGCCCCACACCTGGGCTGGCCACACCTGGCAGAGCCAGCCAGGGATGGAGGGGAGGGAGCAGGGTGCAGCTCTGTGCCAGCTCTGGCCACAGAGGGGAGCAGAGCTCATCACACTGGAACTGGGAAGGTTTCCAAAACCTCGTCTTGGTGAAGCAACAGCGTGCAGGTTTGCATAAATATCTCTAAAACTCATCAAACAGCTCAAATGAAATACACTAAGGAAGGAACCACTTCTGCATTTCAATCTGCACACAGTTGCTCCCTGCCTTTGAAAGGCAGCGATGCCCACCCCTCCATCAACCCAGGAGCAAGGGATATTCCAGATGGTTCCCCCATCCTAAAAAACTGCACTGCACAGCCGATTAAATTCTGCTTGTTGTAATTAAGCCTGACACAATTAGCTGTCAAGCAGGGCACTCATCTGTTTTATGTTGCAATCTCTTCAACAGGCAAGGCTGCTAGACAAGATTGTCACTTTTCGAAAAGATTTTCATTAGTTACCCTGGGCTCTGTGTCAGACACTGAAATATAAAAATCTGTTCTGTAGCCAAGTCAGGGAAATTCTCATTTAATGTTCCACACAGTATTATGAAAGTAATGTACTCTGAAAATGAATGCATTTTGGAACATTTTGGGAGAAATGCAATTTGTCTCCTAAGTAATAACTGCATGTTCATGAATTTACTGATTTTTTTTCAATATGCCTTCCATAAAGTTGGGAAGACTTTTTCTCACCTAAAATGAGAGGAAGAGAAACTGTTGATTTTGGTGTTAGCCTCCTTCCCTCCCTCTTTTTTTCATTCCTTCCTTCTTTTCCATCACTTCTGTGCACTCTCAGTGTAAGGACCAGGCATTGTCCAATGGATGTGGGAGCTTGGCATGGATGAAATATGCAGCTCAGAAACAGAAAAAAACTAAATAATTGTGATTGAAGAGGAACAAGGGAGCTCCATCTTTCCATGACTTTAAGAACAGGAAATCCCCTGTTGCTCCTCACAGTCCCCAGCCAGGAGATAAAATTGCAGTTCTCCCAAGTTTGGTGGGATAATGAATTTTCTGCATTGCTAATGGCAGAGGATGAGTGGGGGTCAAACACACAGTCATGGATGCATCTCACCACCAAAATTCAGATTTGCAGTCACAGAAAATAAGTAAGTATTCCAAGCTTGCGGAGCCTTCTCCTTCCCTTATAAACAGATGCTGAATTCTGGGACAAACTCTTCAGCTCTCTCCAGGCAGTGCAGTGCCTCCCTCTGCTCCAGTTTGTGTGAAATCGTTCCTCTAATTCCAGTGCTGAAGCACCCAGAGTGCATTCAGATCCAAGGGCCTGGATGGGGATTCTGCCTGCCCAGGATGACAAAAGCAGAGCTGAGCAGCCCCTGAAGGAGTGGCTGAGCTCCCATCAGAAGAGAAAAAGATGAGTCAGAGTCCCTGGGTTCAGTTAGGCAGGAATTTGGTAGAGGGGAACATGAAAAACCAGATTAATGGCAACAAGAGGTAAGTAGGAAGAAAATGGATGGGGAATTACAGGGATAATTGGGGCAGCAGTCATTAATTGGCATGAGTGAGCTCAGCAAACTTCTGCACTTTAATAGTTGCAGTGTGGTGTGGTCCAGAGCTGGGGGAGCAGCAGGGTTGAGGCCACTGCATCCCTCCAAGGGTAGAAATTTAGAAATTCACCTTCTCTGATCTCTGATTGCCCCACACTTGGGTTCTCAGGGCTCTGTGTGCCTCCAGCAGGTAGAATGGCAACACTACTGTACAAACTGGGGCTGTCAGTTTAGGTATTGAGATGAAATACAGTTCTCAGGTCACAGGAAGTTTTATGTGCTGAAGTTTGAGCCCTGCTGTGCCAAGCATTACCTGGCTTTGTTTTCTGCCTGTTATTGGCCATTAACTCCCCAGGCAGGCTCTGATTCAGCGCTCAAGTGGCTTTAATCAGGCTGCACTCACCTTCCTCGGGAAGGAATAAAGTTCATTCAACTTTATCTCCAAACAGGAGCACTCCCACACGAAATGTGTGTTTTAAAGCCCTGCCTTTCGTGGCACCCCTTTTCCTCACCCAATTTCCTTTACAGTGAGGCCTTTCAGACTGGTGAGGGTTCTATCACAGGGACCTCCTACAACATCACAAACCCCAAACTGCCACCCCTGCCCTCCAAAAAAAAGCCTGAAGAGATGGATGAGCAGCTCTCTGTTGTCTTTCAGGTGAGCAAATTTAAATATGTAAGTCTGCCTGACAGTTTAAATTATTATTTTTTAAGGGTGCTACAAGAGATGAAAAAAAAAGAGATTTATCACAAAAGATTACTTTGGGGAAGGGAGGGAGAAGGATGGGGGAACACTAGAATATTTTATTTATGGAAAAACTGCAAATTACCTTAATAAATTCCTTTACTAAGCTGTGTCAGCTACTAAAACATTGTTCTTTGTGGGTGAATAACTTTTAATTTGAGTGTTCTAGTATTCAGCAGAGTGAGGTAATGGATTAGCAATTGCCTGTATTGTAAATGTCATCTTGGCATAATTAGGGTGATTATTGTTAACCAGTGGAGTTTAGTATTTATTTGTCACTGGGTGAGGGAATTTAACAAAGCCCCAATTAGTTATTAATGGTGGTGGGTGGTGGGGATGGAACAGCCTTGGAAATGTTATTTTTGTTTTAAATTTATTTCGGTGTTTATTTGGTTTGAACATTGGCATTAATGTGATCTCCCCTGGCTGGAGGGACGCAGAACCACGTGCACACACAGATGCCACGTGTGGCAGAAATCACAGCAGAGAAGGTGGAAAAAGGATCAGCTCTCCCATTCACTGCACAGGGCAGGGGCTGCTGCTGGTGTAAACTGTGCTCCACCGTGCCCAGCTGGAATAGTCCCCGAATCCACCCAGCACTGCAGGCTCAGGAAAGCATAAAAATGTGTAAGGAAAGCTTTTCCAACTGACCCCATCCTGACGTCTCCTTTCCTGATCCGCTCACCTTGGCCCCTTTGCCCTCATGGCTTTAAACTGCCAGAGGGCAGGGTTAGATTGGATATCAGGAAATTGGATATCAGGAAGAAATTCTTGGCAGTGAGGGTGGTCAGGCCCTGGCACAGGTGCCCAGAGCAGCTGGGGCTGCCCCTGGATCCCTGGCAGTGCCCAAGGCCAGGCTGGACAGGGCTGGGAGCGCCTGGGACAGTGGGAGGTGTCCCTGCCATGGCAGGGGTGGAGCAAGATGAGCTTTGAGGTCCCTTCCAACCCAAACTATTCCATTATTCTTTGCCCCTGAAGTCACATTTGCCCTTCAATGGCAAAATGAGCATTTGATCTGTGTAGCAACCACTGCCTGAGAAATGGGGGCAGAGAAGCAGCGGAAGCTTCCATCAGTAGAAAGGGGTGTTAAGGTGCTGGAAAATATCAAACATCAGGCTGCAGCATCTGTGGTGCCTCTGCTCCATTCCCAAACCTTCACCCACAGGTTGCAGTGCAGTTCCCTTTCCAAACCCAGCCCCAAAGCTGTCCAGAGCTGCACCCCTGTGCCATCCATCCCCTCTGATGGACCCCAGCACATCCACAGTCTGTGCCAGCAACAGCTTTTAAGTCTTAATTCCCATTTAGGCTCCCACTCCCCCCTTCTCCCAACATCCTGTGCCTGAAGGTCCAATGGACCCTTCCAGAGGGACTGGGCTGGGTTCAGCTCTGCAAGGGGAGGGTGTAAAACCCCATTACAGCAGCTGTGAAGCACTTTCCCCCTTTGGAATCCTCCTGTCCTTTCCCCCACAGGGCAGTCAGCAGCTGGCTCAAGGCTCCAGGGTTAATGTCCTTTGCCAACACTTATCTGGCCTAATAGAACTGGGGATATTGCTATCACTCACAGATATTTCAAATCCTTCCTCTTAATCCTGACAAGCTCTTGCCCTTAATAACTTCAGTGGGACTTTTGCCAGAGCAAAGACTGTCAAGTCAGATTCTCAAATTAAATGAAAAGCAAAGCAGGAAGGGAAGTTCAAGGTGAGGGGGTTTTTTTCCTTTGTGCTTTTTATGGATGTTCATAGCTGGAAACTGGGGTTTTTTCCTTGTGATTATCTAAATGATGGATGAATCAAACGTCCTGAGAAATGTTTCCAGATCCAGACACAAATGACAGAGGATGAACTGAGCAAAGCCATCAGAGGCTGAGAAAACACAGAGAAAGAAGACTTGGAGAGCTGATAGGGAAATAAAAGACTCAGTGGAAAGAAGAAGGTTTCAGAGGAGAGCAGGAATCGTGTGCTTTATGAAGCTTACACACAGAAAGAGTTTATACATTTTAATTAATGATTATTTAAGTGCATTGTAATAATCACTTGGGTCAGACAACAGGTTGCTGTGGTCACAGTATCTTGGGTGGGAGCTTTTTAAATTCTTTGGAAACTTTTAGCACAGATTATCCCAGTTTTCTTTTAAAATTAGAGGAATATTTCTGTACTCTGTCCATGCCACAAAACCTGGAAAATATGAGAATGAGAGCCAAAAAGCAAATAAAAGCCTGGCTGTTGTTTTAGGATGTTCTGTGCTTGCTGGGGATGCTCCTGTGCTGGAGAGGGAAGAGCTCTGATCGATGCCACGGGGCTCAAGCCCTGCTGCTGAGCTCAGGAGCAGCAAGAACAGGAGATCTGAGCTGCTCTTAGGAAGAATTACCAATTCCTGCACATTTTTATAAGTGTATTGGGGGCTGTGGGATCCCTCTGGGCACCAGAAACAGGAGGGCTCTTTCTCTTCCACAGGTGAAGTTTGACCCTGGCACCTCAAACCCCTCTCACTCCAATCTAACCCTGAACTCTTTGTTTTCTCCCACTGTGCAGAAATTCAGCTTTTCGCCCAAGGAAGGAACTGATGTCACCACTGGAAAATCTGTGACATCTCTGGGAGGATCTGTGTGGCCACAGCAGGGCACTCTGCAGCAATCAGAGTCTTGCCAATAAAAACAGGAGTTGAGCTGCTTTTGGAATGGCTGTGACCTGGATTTACTCCCCAAAAGATTGCACAGCTACTGCTTCCATTGGAAAGTATATAAAATCTGTAAATATTCAGTAAGCCTTACTTAGATCTCAATTATACCTGAAGCCCATAAATCAGAGTGGTTTTTTTTTTTATTTGTTTTTGTTTGTTTGTTTGAATTGGCTTTTTGCAAATGCAGCCAAAATTCTGCTATTATTTATTTAGATTCATCTGGGAGTTCACCAATTTGCAGTGATTTACCAGTACAAATATTTTTCAAAGAAAAAGGTTTCCCCCCTTCTCTGTAAATATTCTGTATCTGGCCTTTGTGAGAAAAAGAAAAGATGTTTCAGCTTAAGTAGGAAAAAAATAAAAATCTATAAGCATTTTATAGAACTCATCAAATCCCATTTTAGTTTCATTTAACTGAGAATCAGGACTTTCTGTTCTCTTTGGTATCTATGGGAAGGTCAATATTACTCCTGTAAAATCAGCAGCAGCAAGGTTTTTTACTTGGCCATGTCCACTTTCCATGGAAAGTCAATAGAGACACTCAGAGCAATTCCTGAACAGAAGAGGAGAGATCGAAAGGGAATTTTTGAGAGGTTGAGCTGTGACCTGAAACAGAATCTAATTCCTGAAAGGCTTGACCCAGCCCCTACTGAGAAATAGGAAATTGCTTAGAGGAATAGGAAATTTCACCAGAAACAGGAGCTGACCTTCCCTGAGAGAAAAGCCAGGATCTGGAGGAGCCCCAACAGGCCCAGACAGAGCAGCTGCCACCTCCTCACCTGCTCCATTTGGATCACAGCAGGCCCTGGAGAAAGCAGAGATTCCTCCATGAACGGAATGGGAGGTTTGGCTCAGCAGCACCACGGAAAGCTGATAATCCCTCACCCCAATTCCCTCTGGTTTATCAGACATCCCTGGGGGCAGCCATGGGGGCAATGCCAGGGACACATGGTGGCAATGCCACGGTGGCAATGCCACAGACACATGATGGCAAGTGGAGCTCTCAGCTCAGGGGCTCTCAGTGGAGGTTCTGCAGGGAGAGCAGGGCTGGCACCACACGGGTGTGAAAACAGGTTCAATCTCCTGTGAAAATGTAAAAAGTTTAATGAAGGACAATAGGAGACAAGGACCGTAAAGCAAAGGTTATTACAGCCACTGTCGCCTTTGGGGATACCCCTTAAATACCATTTCCTTACATCAGCCTGTTGCATATTCATAGACCCTTATGCATATCCATAAACTAGTTTACATTTTCCAGGAACTATTTTACATGGCCCCTCCTCGGGTCACCTTTTAGAGCATGTGTGTATCTTGGCTGTGGTTTTGGCTCCTTCTCTTTATCACCTCCAGTTTTTGGGCCTTGGTCCACTCTGCCTTCAGTCAGTGAGTGCTGATGGTTGGTAGATCTGTACAGGCGTCCTCATACTGTGTTCATGGGTGTTATTTTAATTTTAATACAAACACACTTATATCAGCTATTTCACTGCTATGTCCAAGCTTAATTAACAACAGGAATACAACCTATATCTTTATAGCAAAGTTACTTTGACATCACACATATAAAATCCATTTTAACATTTGTGAAAAGCCAATATAATATATTATATATTATATTGTATACATTATTATATATTATTATATATTATATTATATTATATTATATTATATTATATTATATTATATTATATTATATTATATTATATTATATTATATTATATTATATTATATTATATTATATTATATTATATTATATTATATTATATTATATTATATTATATTATATTATATTAATGTAACGCAGGCATTTCGCTCTGCTCTGCCCGGCACCCACACTGCAGCCAGGAGGGACAAATCTCATCAAGGCTGGAGGCAAAAACCAGCCATGTCTGCAGCTGCCAGTGCCAACAACCCTCCTGGAACAACAGCAAAAATCCAATATGGGCAGATGGAAGTGGCTGAAGGAAGCTGCTCACGTCTAGAGGTACCAGAGGGAAGTGCTGCTTCCCTCCCCCCCGCCCCTCCATTTCAGTGCTGCCACTTGGCTCAGATAATTCACTTTTAATAGTCTGCTTACAAATGAGATTGTGAAGGAAGCACGTGGCTGAGAGCAGGGATTTCTGAGTCACATTCTCATTTCCCCTTCATGCCTCCTAGGCCTTTAATAAACTACAAAGAGACATTAAGAAAACACTAAGAACTCTTTATCTGCTGAGATTTGGGAACTGGTACAGCAAGCAGGCAATAATGGATTCCATGTATCTGCAACACACCCCAGAGGCAGTGGCTGAACAGGGGGGACAGGAAGCTCAGCTGCTCAGGACAGAGGCTGCTCAGATGAGGAGCTGCAGGAGGATGAAGGCAGTGCTGGGCTGGCTGGACGTGGTTTCCCAGTCTCTCAGGAAGCTTTCAGCTCCTCATCTCCTGGGAAAGCCAAGGGGAATTAAGGAGCTGTGGTTGGTGCTTTGAGCCATCCTCCACATCACCCCCAGCACACACCTGTGCCACTGGGGCCAGGTTAAATCACAGCAGGAAAAAGGGAAAAGGGGCCACATCCAACCTCTGCCTGTAACACCAGTTCAGCAGATAACTGCAAATCAGAGGGAAGGAACAGGTAAATGTCCCCCCAAGGCAAAGAAATCAATGCCAAAATCAAGTTGGAGTTAAGAACACATACACAGAACTAATTACAGAAAGAGAGCTGAGCTGGAGTGGATGAAAGTCCTTGCTGAAGGAAACAGTTCAGCCAGGTAAATGGAGCAGTTGGCCTCAATGGCTTGGGTTATTTATCTTATTTTTTCTCTTTCTCCATGTAGGTCAGATGTCTTCCTGAGGGGGTTTCTCTTAACCTCCCTCTTAGGATCTCAATTACACACTCAACACAGATTAACAACAACAGCAGATAATAGAACAGTTAGAGAAAAGAACCTCAGAGGAAAACATAGTGCACTTAGACCAGAACAAATAGGAAGGGTTCAGGAGAAGGAAAATCAATGTGGCTGATATTTATTACACTCTTTATGGAGGGAGATGGGACTCAACCAGAGCCCATTTGGAGTTCTGTTCCACTTGGATTTTACCATAAACAAAAGTAATGAGTCCAGCTCTTCATTACACTTTTTTTTTTTTTTGCCCAGCACATTTTAATTAGGGTTAAGAAAATACACAGGGACGGGGAAAAAAAGACAAGTAAAAGTAAGGACAAAGAAAAAAAAGTGATAAAAATCTCCAGGTAATTAATAATTTACTATCAGTTCTGCTCAGGCTTCAGCTGGATGTTCCAAAAGCAACATTCCCTTTCATTTGGATTGGGTAGTTTCTCTTCATACAGCCTTTTTATGCCACACAAGAAGAGAAAACAAACAACCACGAGCAGGGAGGAGAAAGGGAAATAAAGAAGGCAAACAATGCAATATGTATGGAATCTAACACAACATAGAATCCCACACTGGGAGGCAGGAACAGGCCGTGGTGACTGTAATTCTGGATTAGCGGGAAGAGCACAGGAAAAGCACATTGTGAGCGATGAAATGCTCTTTGCCTTCACCCACAGGTGTGCCCAGACACACTCTGAGCCATGCAGCAGGACTGCCCAGCCCTGTGTGTGCACTGACACACTTCCAGGGTGTCTCCAGTGAGGGACTGCACATCCCTGGCATGGGGCACAGGCCCTGTGCTGTGCTGGCTGCTGGGAGCAGGTACTCACTCTTCCCCATGCTGACTAGCACGTCAAAGTCAAACGTGTTTGCATGCAAGTGTCTGCAGTCACCCACAAAATGTGTTCTCCCTGCTTGAGCCATCCAGTTCCATGACTGACTTTGCGTGGACTCAGTAGGGATTGAAGGTGTTGGGATCACACTGCGGTCAAGGAATTGGAAATCTGATTTGAGGTGAGTCCTGCTTCAAGTACAGCTCAAATTCAAATTATTTCAGTTGTGACAGAGAGGAGGAAGAGAAAGAGAGTAGGTGAAATAATAGCCAGTGCTAGCTAAGATAAGCCAGGCAAGACAAAATATTAATTCTGATTCTGTTAGCACACCAAACAGAGAGAGATGTAATTCCATCCACCTGGCCACACCAGAGAACATTAGTGTCAGCCATGGTGCATAATTCAGGGGTGATAAATCATTAAAACCAGGTAGAAATGGTAACACTGTGCTGTTAGGTGCCATTGACAGTAAGCCTGTCTGAGAAAGGGAGATTCTCAGAGTGAGTGGCTCCCATTCCTGTGCAGCTGGAGCTGTGGGCTGGCTCTGGAGCTCTCAAGGTTCACAAGCCTCACTGAGAGTGGGGAACATTTCCAGCCCCTGCAAAGCCCAGCACCAGGCTGAATATTCCCCATTCCTCAAGCTCACCCTGTCCCATGTCCATCCCTGTTGGGAAGGATGGAAGTTTGACAAGAAAGTCTCGCAGATATGTGTGCTTGGCAGAAAGATTTTTAAATGTAGAGTCTGATGAAGAAATAGACATGGAAGCAAGTTTTGGTATAGAAGGAAAGAATTGCTGAGCCAGTCTTACTGGATAACCAAGGAGGCAAAGGGTGTGTTAGTTAGAAGGGGTTTTTATGGCTTACAGCAAAGGATAGACCCACCTCAAACAGGAAGATGTTTTTACCAAGCAGAAAGAGAGCACACGCAAACAAGCCTGCCAATGTGGCAAGTAGAAAAAAGGTCTCGGAATTTTCCACAGCAAGAAAACTGAAAACAACTTCTAGCTTAAACTGTAATGTACTAACTTTTAGTGATTGGAGAACAGTAACATGAATGTGGTAATTATAGCAGTTATGATAGGCTATAGATAATAGTTAAGGTATAGATTGGTTCTACTGTATTAAGATGCTCAGCAAAGAAAAGTCTATAATGCATTGTGACCAAAAGAAAAGTATATAATGCATTGTAACCTAAACTAAGGGTCTCCAGGCCTGCCTGCAGCTGGAGCTGACAGCTGTAGGCACAGGCTCTGTCACCCACGACCCTGGGCTGCTGTAACCTCTTGGATGGCATAAACTGCATTTTGGATACAATAACCTGCATTTTGGATACAATAACCTGCATTTTGGAGAGCCCCTGGAGTCCCACATCCCTCATTTCGGCTCTTACGCATCCCCTTGCTCCAGAGATGGTTCAGAGCTGGAGCTCTGCCCTGCTGGGCTCTGCCAGGGCCTGGCTGTGTCATCCTGAGCAATCACCAGGGCCAGACACAGCCCCTGCCTATCAGATGGCTCATACAGGTGTTCTCATTAACCTCATTAGCTAATGAGCCAAAGCCACCACACCAGGCTGCAGATGAGACTCCCTTGGAGTCCTGGAACGCGAGGATTGCTCCACCAGCCCTCAGTGCTCCATCCAACACCAGCAAAAGTCTCTTCCTAAGGCTTGCCAGCACGGCGGGGGTGAAAGGAAATTGGACTGGGCTCACTGCTTGGAAAACAGAGGTTTTGCAGGTGAAACACGAGGAGTTCAAATCAGGATTGAGATGAAACTGTTCCCTACTCTGTGAAATTAGTGCATTTTGGAAAAAGGGCACAGCCAGTTTATGGAGCATCCTCAGCTTGTCATTTTCCCTGCTGCTCCAATCACTTTGGGCTACCCTGAAGAAGTATAATCACCACCAGACACAAAAGAAAGCCAGGTGAAAAAAACCCTCCTGGTTTAGGGAAGTAGGGAAACCTGGGACTCAAGCTGTGTCTTTGCAGGAGCTGGAGAAAGCTGCAGCTTTCTACAGCCACCTGGAGCTTAATTGCCACTTAAAGGAATTATCTTCTGCCTTTATCCCTCAGAAAAAAACCCAATTATTTGTAGGGAGCAGACAGACAGGGAAGCACATTGGAAATTGCTTTGTAGACCAGCTTCCTCTCCTTTCCCCTCGTTCAAAGTGACAGAAAATAGAAACAATAATTCAGTCACCAGGAAGATGAAGAAGGGCTGGGAAGAGCATGAGCTTCCAGAAACTGGAATAGGAAAGGGCACTTGCATCTCCTGGTCTCGTGTTCCTTCCTCAAGCACCTGCAGCTGTCCCATGGCCTGGCCCTGCACCCCACCAAGGGCACCCTCCTGTGTCCTCTCAGTGCAGCTCGTGCTGCTTTTGGCATTATCACAATTAATCACAATTAATCACAATAATGCTTTTGAGGAATTCTCCCAGCATTTGATAGCCCAGCACCTTCACTGGGATTCTGTCAGGAGCAGTATTTCTTCTCTCCTTTTAGGAGAAAAAGCAGCTCTGTCCTCTTTCATCCCCACAAAATGAGATCTTGGCTGTGGGAGGAAGGCACTGCACTGGCAGAAAAGTGACAGCCCAGTGTGAAACCACACCAGAGTCACCTCCCCAGTGATGGTGCTGGTTTGGGCAGGAGGAGACTCCTCTTTTCCAGCATCTTTCACTGCACTGAAAGCTTCAGAGGAAGCTGTAAGCAGCCAGCACTGAGCAGATCCAGCCAAACCTCTCCAGAGTTTAGACGCTGGTTTAAACATGAATTGTGATTTTTCTGAGCTCTTCATTGTCATACAGCCCTGCCTCATGATTTTATGGCCAGAGCCCTCCTGAACAGCTCTCTGAGCCCTTGCTAATGAGCTCATGGCTGGACCAAGGCTTCAGTTAGCCCATTTTTCCCTTTTTTCTCCTTTTATTCCCCATGTTAGTGTCTGATTAGTCTGTTAGTCTGATTAGTCTGGGTTGTTCTCCTTACTCCCACATCTGCCTTGTGTCCCTATCTCTTCTTGATCTGAGCACATCTGTACACACCAATCCAAAAACATCACCTCAGCATTTGGCATTTGCTTTAAGAAGCACTAAAATAATTAAAAATAATCCAGACTCTTCCATAGCACCACATTCCCCAGTTTGCTATCAGCAAAGACTTTCTATTTAATTTTTTTAAATCTTTTTTCACAGTGGAATATTTTAATTCAAACCACCCAGCATTTCCTGCACACACCCTGGGACATAGAGCAGGAAATCAGTGGGAAAGGCCTTAAATTAACAGCATTAAAAGGGATTGATAGAAGAACAGCACTGGGTCAGGAAGACTTGTTCTAGGCATCCATATCCCAAAGAATAAGCTTGTAATTTTAGAAAAATCAATTTTTAAAATTTTTTGGTTTTTTTTTTTGTTTGTTTGGTTTTTTTTGTTGTTGTTGGTTTTTTTGTTGGTTTTTTTGGGTTTGTTTTTTTTTTAGGAAATAATATGTTTCCTGCATTAACTCCCCCGGTCAAAAAGCTTCATTCCTAGTAGTTTCTTTCTTTCATTTTCTTGCCTCTGATCCTCAGCTCAGGTATATCAGAATCTTTGTACAGAAGACAATAGAGGTGCGTCTGCTTATGTGAGCTAAAGATCTGGCCCAAACCTCAGTCTACATTACAAATAACATTCAAAGAAATTCTTGGCAAATGAAGAAGGGAAAATAAAAGTCTTTTTGTATTGTGAAATTTCCCAGGAATAAAACAAAAGCACAGTCAAAACTATTCAAATGACATTTCAGGAGATCAGTCACAGAATCCATTAATGCATTTCTTTTTGACAAGTGCAGCTTGCAAATTTACTCTGGGTTTACAAGCTAACCTGTTCTATTGCCATTATGGGCAAACCTGATTCCTGCTTTAAGACCCAGCTCAGTGTTCAGAGTCTCTGTGAGGAAATGGACAGAATTCTTCCCTACATAATAGGGTTTAATTAGGATAATGACTTAAATAAGAATCTTATCAAGGTTGTATCAGCTCTTGAAGGCACGTTACATGCATATGCAAGTAAGTCAGGCATATACCCAGCAAAAATCACTCTATTTTTCAGAACATAAGATCAGAATCAAGTGTAGGGTCTCACAACCCTACAGGAATAAAACAGTGCCATTCCCTGGGGCAAGCAGTCCTGAAATCAATGTGACTCAGTAAATTTCTGTACAGCACAGTCAGTCCACAGCATTTACAGCCAAATCTTGTAGCTACAAGCTTGGGCCTGATTCCCCACTGCATGGTGTGAGCAGTAAATTATAATTATTCCCACTTTTAAGGTCCTTGCCCAAAGAGTTTTACTCCTATAAACACAAAAAAACTGCCCCCCATCTTCTTGTATTGCTGGAGCAGAAAATGTCTCTGCAGTTGTGATTCTCCCTTGACTCTGTTTGGTGGCCCCATTACATCCATCTCAATATCAGCTTTATTCTTGTGTGCGCTTGGATCATTTGCAGGCAGTGAGTAAAGACCAGTGATGCAGCTGAGACTCTCCAAGGAGGCTGGAAAATTGACTTTAGCTGGTTGCCCAGCATTATGGATATTTGCAGTGCAGTGCACGCCCTCTGGAGCAGAGACTGAGGGGAGGCACAGGGGCAGGGGCCGAGTTCTGGGACAGGGACAGGAGTCCCAGCCCTTTGAATTTGCCTTTGGGATTTCCCTCTTTTGGGGAAATCAAAATGGTTTTGTCAGGATCTGACCCCCCTGAGCTCAATCCTGCTGCTCTGAAGTGTGAGCACAGAGGAGCAGGAACAAGTTTAAGTGACTCTAAACACAAGCTCAGTACTTCGTATTCATCATTTAGATTCTGTAAATGCTAGTGAGAGCAAGGCTTATTTGTTGATGCCTGTTTGCAGGGGTTTATTTGTTTGAAAAGGCTAATCAGCCAACTGCTTAAATATAAAGGAAAAGGGAGAAAATATTCAAAGCTATTCAGATGAGGTGCCATGGTTTGAGTTTTGATGTCAGTGTGCAGCCAACTGACAAATGCTGAGCCACAGTCTGGTGTAAATCCAGATGAATTCCACTAGAATCAACAGACTTCCTTCCAATTTGTTCTGATGTAACAGAGACCATGATATTTCCATTCAGATTTACATTAGATTTGTTTCCTGTTTTCCATAATTCAGTCAGTTTCCATTGTGTACAAAAGCAGCCTGGGCCAGATCTTGATTTTATTTGCATCAGATGAAAACAGTTGTTTCAAATGGAGCTACGCTGAATTTATAATTGCATAAATAAGAGCAGAATCTGATCTATTCCAAGAGAGAATTTCCCAGGGCGTTGCTGTGTGAGAAACACTCCTGCTGTGGTGATCAGGTGCTTTGCCATTGATTTCAATGGAGAAATTCCATCTAAATCCTGCACTGAAGCCTTGAGCTTGAGCTGCTTTGCACACCCAAGGTCTAGAAGTCCCTCTTTCCTCCAGAAGATCAGCCAAAAAGCCAACACCTCCATCAGCTCATGGCCTGACACACAAACACCATGGATGGCCTGCGGAAAGCATCAGGATGGAAAGGGGCTCAGCCTTGCCTGGCAGAAATCCTCCTCCAAAGATAGATTTCAACACATTACTTACAAGCCAAGTGCTCCATGTTGACTTTTTGCTTCCTACTGAGTTTCCTCCCTTGAGGCCCTTCTGAGCCACCTTGTTACACTGTAATTGGAATTTTAGGAGCAGTGCAGTTATTCCCTGCCAAATCAGACTGCCTGTGTCAGCAGCCACACTACCAGTAACAGATTGGGTTATTAGTAATAACCAATAAGAGTGCTATTCCCAGCAACATGTGTAATCAAGTGGATTTACTCCTCCCCATTGAAGCTGCTTATTCCACTGCTAGCAGGAAAATAAGGCCATTTAAAGTCATTTATGGTGGTTGCAAAGGCTTTTCTGAGTAGATATACAAGTTATGTTGCCATAGCTTCCAGGAGGACTTTGAACTCAGCTCATCCATCTGCCTTCACCACGCCTCACACTCGTTCCTTGCTGTCCGCTGGAAGCCAGAGTTTCCATGAGACATGGACAGGCATTGCTCTCACTCTGCATCTCACAGGTAGGGCATGAGCTCAGGTAACCCTCACAACACTGACCTCCAGCTCTAACAACACAGATATTCCACCTCAGCTCTCAAGGGTGAGAAAATGTTCAGCTTCATTCTCTGTTACCCATGGCCTGGGGAAATGCAAAGCAGATCTGCAGTAAAAGCAGCTGTATCAACAAGATATCACTTTACATGGCTATGACTTGCCATTTGACATGAAAACATACCTCTTCCATTTGCCTTTTCAGGCTCCTGTGTGTTTAATTCCGCAGTAAATTTAGATTCCATTACAAATCTAAATATTTCTCTTCATTTATAATATTTAGCACCAAACATGGGAAAACAGTGACAAGAACAACTGCAATGACACCAGTGACAGCACCACAATCACAAGGCCATCAGGATTAGGAGCACATTTTGTGGCAGATTGAAATTTCAGCATCTCTGTGCTTCTCCTTCATCACGTCATCTCAGCCCCTGTGCAGAGACTGGCAATTACCCCGTGGGTTTGGCCTGTAGTCTATGAAACGGAGCCTTGAAAAAAACAAAAAAACAAGGCAATCATCGAATTTCCAGAGTGGGTGGAATCTGTCTGTTAAGTTTGCACACATACACACACACTATCAGGGCTGCCAGTGCCTAAAGGCAGCTTTACATCGAGTTTGTGCCAATAAAACACAAAGGCACAACAGACTCTCTCCTCTTGATCCTTCACAGAGCAGGAGCAGAGTTGAAGCCATCACACCATAACAAAGGCTGACATAACTGTTTATGGGGGATGTTGTTCCCCACAGCTTTTATTCCACTGTGTGATTTGCATTACAACTGGATCCTAATTGTCCATTTCAGCAGGCAAAGAGCAATCTGGTACAGATTATAGCAGTGAGGCAAAGCAGTGGTGTCACAAAATAGGTACCACCGGGCAAAGGCAGCCTTTGACAGGGCTGATTGAACAGAGCAGCACTGCCTGGAATTAAGAGGAGCCCTAAAAAAAGCCCCAGCACAGAAGAATTCTGCTTAAACAAAATAAAAGTACCAGAAACCCTTTCATGGTGCTCCCTGAAGGTCTGAGGCAGTGCCCTGGCAGCAGCACTGAGCTGAGCTGGTGCCACTGTCCTGGGAGAAGGGACACCTGGAAGTTATCACAGCACATGGCCCTGGCCAGGTAATCATTGGTACAGACTTTATGTATTACAGAAATTTTATTAATATATTTTATTAAGAAACTCATTGCTCTTTCATAGACTAGTTCACTACAGGTTGACTGAATTGGTTTTTTTACTTAAAACACTGTTACTATTAGTTGATAAAGAAACTACTTTTTGGTAAACAAATCTTTATAACACATTTCACATGTTTACAATACTAGGTGCAGCAAGTTAAGCTAAGAATTGTTTCTCATTCTTTTCTCTGATCTTCTGACAGATCTTTTCCCAGGACGATGCCTGGGAAAGTTGTGTTTGTGTCTGTGGCCAGAGAGCTGCTGCCACAGGAAGGGACACACTCAGGGGCTGTGCGGGACAAAAGGGACACAGGAGCCCCTGCCAGGCTCTGCTGGTCCCACTGGGAGGCGATGAGGTCTCGGTAGGTTGCAGTTTATTGCAGACCCGAGACACGTGAAAAGTCTCTGTTTCGGCCCACACGTTCGAAGAATGAGTCGGAGTTCTTCAGTTTTCGGTCTCAGAGTTGTTTATTGTGTCTTATCTACAAGAATTTTTTCTCCTGTCCAGCCAAGGTCCGCTCAGCAGGACAACCAGAGGCACACTGCCTGCCCCTGGGGCGGTGTTATGTCTTTATACCAAAAACTACGTGTACAATATTTACAATTACTTTCCAATACCTATCACCTATGTTAGACAGTGAACTTCTATTCTAAACCAATCCCAAAGTGCCACCATTACAGCAGAAGGTGGAGGTAGAGAAGAAGAAGAAGAAGAAAGGCTGGACACACACAAGCCCCTCCATCTTGTCCCCAAAACCCCTGTTCTAAAAACCCCAAAATCTACTTTTTCACCTATGATAATTTTATTATTACACTACTTAAACTTCTGTGGCTTTCAAGGTCTTCACACAAAGCTGGTAATTTGCTCCACAGGTCATAATCAAACCCACAAGCGTTCTGGGCTGCGTGCCAGGGTCTCTGAGCCCCCTGGCAGGGGTCCCAGCAACTCTGGACACCCAGAGGGATGTCCTGAGTTCCGACAACAAGGCCCAAATGGCCCCAGCAGTGTCTGACACTGCCCCAGCAGGAAGAGTGCGGCCCTGAGAAGCAAAGCCTGGGGCTGGAACCCTTAAAGGAGAACACTTCCAGCGTTGTATTGCACTCACATTCCAGGAGGGAATGCCACACAGGCTGGGGGCGACAATGGCACAGAGCTGTCCCTGCGCTCTGCAAGGAAATGAGCAGCAGCTGCCTGGGCTGGAGAGTGTCTGCATGGGTTCTGGGGAAGGGAAATCCAAAATGAAGGGGCCTCAAAGGACAGAGTGACAGCCTGCCTGAGACCCTGGGAGTTCAGCCACTGTGCTGAATTCTCCTGGATGTGGAAAAACCATGGTATTCCCAGAGCTGCTAGTGCAGACTCATTGATTAGTAGGCAGGGCAGGAAATTAAATGAGGCGGGTGAATTAAAGCCAGATTTCACAAGCTGCATCTGTTCCTCCAATCCCTCTGGATACAACACTGATGGAACTTTAAAAAGTAAATTTAGCGAGGAAAGCTGCCAGGCTGATGGCCCTGTAAACTGAACCATTTGATGCATGCATGTCTCAGATGCAGGACGAGCACAGAGGAGCCACTGAAACGTGCCCCAGCCTGAGCTGCCTGCCTGGAGCACAGCTGCTGCTGGAGATGACCTGCCTGGGCTTGTCTTCTGCTCAGGAGGCTCATTCTGGAAAGGCCTGGCTGCAGCTCCAAGGAGGAGGTGGACAGCAGTGCTTTGGATATTCCAATGTCTGTGATGCTCCATCAGCAGCAGGATCCCAAAGGCAGATAGTCCCCACAAGCAGCAGTCCCAGGCACTGTGAGGGGGCAAACTTCATCTTGCAGCACACTCAGGACCTAACACACCCTCAGTGCTGCACCTTGGGCTCGTCCACACCTGTGTTCACAGACAAGGGAAACATCCATTTCACAGCAGTCCTCACTGTCAGCATCTTTTCTGGTATCCAGGCAGCTCCCCACACCAGCACAGTTAATTTAGTCATTACAGATATCCCCCTGAGCTGCAGAAAGCCTTCCAGAGCTGACCAGAGCTGCCAGCTACAGGCAGGAAGGTGTTAGAGTAGATCCTGGACCTAATCCAGCGCGGGTCAGTTTGCCTTTTGCAGAAAGGCAAAACTCCAAAGAGCTTGGCTGGTTTGGAAGGACCTAGGAAATCAAGGAGAGACAGGACACCTCAAATAAAAGGCTTATTATTCCCCAGGTGTGTCCAAAAGAGGATTGGAAGCATCCCTCTGGCCATTTGGTGATCCAACCTTCTTGGCCAGACTCAGGTAAACACCCAGTGTCTAAATTCCACTATAAAAAGAGGTTTCTATCTATTCCACAGTAGCTGAGAGGTGTGATCCCACCACTCAGCAAGCACTAAGGATACCTGCAACCTGGAGTAAGAGGCAGCATGGGGAACACAAGTAGAAGAGGCAGTGTAAAACCACTGAGTAAAAGAGATAATCCCTCTGTCTTCCCAGCATGGGACTGGAAATGTTAGGGAACAGCTGGACCTGTGCCAGGGGGGTTTAGATTGGATTTTGGGGAACGTTCTTCCCCCTAAGGGTGCTGGGCACTGCCCAGGATCCCCAGGGAATGGTGCCAAGGCTGCCAGAGCTCCAGGAGCTCTCAGGGATGCTCAGGGTGGGGTTGTTGGGGGTCTGTGCAGGGACAGGGGCTGCTCTGGATGATCCTGTGGGTCCCTTCCAGCTCAGGGTATTTCATGATTCATCACTAAAGTTGCACAGCTCTATTAGCAAAGCATTAAACAAATCTCTTGCAGTGAAAAACAATACAACAAACAGGCAAACAAAGAAAAAAACCAGTCAGTTCTTGTTCCTCAGAGCAGAGCCCCTGTTCCCAAGTGTCTTGCACTGGATTGTGGCATAAAGGAAAAAAGCAGAAATACCTCAAATAGATCCAGTTAGTTTTACTTCTTTTTATGCTGGTCCTGTGGCTCTGTATAGGTGGTTTTTTCCTACTCTTTCCCATGTGATGAGATGCATCATTTGAAGGACAGCAACCAAACCAGCTCTTCCTGCTCTGAAGAAAGGCAGCGACTGCACTTAGAATAAAAGATTGTCAGGCAGATTTGAAGTGTCAATCAAAGCCTATCTCTGAAAAAAACATTAGTCCAGGCATCTCCCCACACCACCACGGTTAATTTAGTCTTTCCAGATATCCCCCTGAGCTGCAAAAAGGTTCCAGAGCTGACCAGAGCTGCCAGCTACAGGCAGGAGGTGTTAGAGTAGATATTGGACCTAATTCAGCTCAGGTCAGTTTGCCTTTTGCAGAGTAAAAGACTGTGATTATCAAGCCCAGGGAAGCAAATCCTGTCTCCCGGGCTTTGTGAAGCAAACTCTGCCTTTTACTGGATGAGTGGCATAGATTTAGAACTCTGTTGTTCAGTGTGTCCCATCTCCAGTGGCACACATCCACTTTAATATTATTATTCTAATTTTAATTATTATTTATGGCTACACACAGGGCTGTGTGAGGCACTTCCCAAGCACTCAGGAAAGTACTGGCTCTGCTCCAAGAAATTCATTATTTCAGGATAGACAGACATGCAGAGGCATTGCATGGTCAAGTGGCAGAACTGCTGACCCAACAGTCAGTACCTGCCTTGCTGGTTGACCTTGGAAAACTCACATTCCTTCTTCCCACACTTAGTCCCATCCCACCCTTTGTCCATCCCATTTGCTTAAAAAATACTCAGCTGTGACTGTGTTCATGTTTTTGTCTCAGAATCTCTTTCTGTGCAAAGTCTAAGTAAGTTCTTGGTGGGAATGTTTTTATTCTTTGGGGAAAAAAATGAAAATTAAAAATTCTGTTTTCCACAGCATTTTCTCAAATGCTTGTGTTGGAAAAAAAAAGGTATCAAATGTTTTCTCATGGCCAAAAACCCCAGAAAATTCAGATTTGGCATGTTTGCTAAGAGTTGCCAGTCACTGGAATTTTCTGGGGAAAGTACTGTAGAGATCAGTGAAACATCCATTTTGTTTTCCTGAAAATAAGTTTGAACCTAAAAATCAAGTTGTTCTGTGAGTAAGAAACTGGTGAAACCCGTTCTTCCTCTGCTTTGTATTACAACTGCTTTTTATTTCTTCCTTTCTTGGTGCTCCCAGCTTACTGCAATATCCTCAGGGCACCTGATGCCCTCCAGACCTTCCCAGCGAAATCCTTGGCTGCTCCAGCAGCTTCTTGCTTTGCAGGGAAGGGGTGGCAAGTGCAGGGGCTGGTTTGAAGCTGGGCAGGAGCTGATTGCCCAGTCATATCTAAATGCCAGCTGGTCACCTGGCTGCTGCATCCCAAAATAGGCAGAGAGCCAGAGGTGTAATTACCTTTCCTTCAATAGAATATTAACTTAAATGTCTCTCTTCTATCCAACTGCTGTTTGCTCATGAAAATTGCAGGAATCCTGGGTCTGTGAGACCTCTCTTTTTCCATCAGACTGGGTTGACTCAGGTCAGCTGGTTCAGAAGTTATTGGGGCAGGGGAAAGTGGGGGACCAGCTGCAGATAGAAGAACACAAGGAGGCTCATTGCTGTATAAACCCTGGCTCCAAAATGAGGCAGTTTTGGTGTACCTGTGGGTCCCTGAGATCAGATGAGTGGTGGCTGTACCAGAAATCAGCCTTTGGAGAGGCTGCCAAGCTCCAGGACTGTCTCCAGTACACTCACCACCTTTTGCTGTACAAAGCCTGTAACCTGGAAATAGGGCTCCACCGTACAGAAAGTGTTCTGGAGCCCAGACATAACCTGAGTCATTTACACCAGGATGGACAGGCTGAAAGGGAAAAATAATTATCTCTACATTATATATGTAGGAAAACAAAAGCCAAGACCAGCAACTTACTGCAGAATCCTGAGAAGGAGTCAGGAGGAGGCTCGGATGTCCCATGGCCCCACCTGGGGCCCTAAGCAAAGCCCACCTCAGCTCCTTGCTGCTCCATTGCCCAGGCAGAAATTCCCCTTTCCTGGGCATTTCACTGATTCATTGCTCTCAGGAGCTGAGTCAGTCTCATCACACTCCTCCATTGGCAGCTGGGTCCACATGGCATGCTGATGAGGAAACACTATTTGTTGTTTTGTTTGGGTTAATTATTCATGGGCACCATGCTGGAAACACTTGGAGCTGCTTTCTGAACAGTTCTTGAGCTGGCTTGCAGGAGGGACTTACCAACACTGGTGGCCAGGCTGCCTTTCCATGGGCCAGCTCTCTTCCATCTGCTTCCTTCAGCCCTTGTCACACTCCCTGTCCCTCATGGCTTGGGCTGTGCTCTTTTGGCATTATCTGAGTAAGAAAGAGGCAAATACTGGAGCATTACAGAGATGCAATCAAAAATGGCATTTCACCACGCAGGCACTGACCCTGACATGTGGAGAATGTAAAGCTCATCCTCTGGCTGGTTTTGTTCTTCAATCACACCAAATAACTCAAAATAAGCCACTTGCAGGGTTTCAAACCTGTTTATCCTTCCACAGAAGATGCCTTCACCCTCCTTCAGATAATCCACAACTGTCTGGAAGCCTTTTTCTCATCAGCAAGGCTCTTCCTCTTTGGTGCCTGCCCCTGTAAATCCATTTTTCATCTTAGAACAAGGGTGGTCTGTAGCTTTAGGAGCACTTTGAGAATGTTTACAGCAAGACAGAGCTTGAACTGCTCTCAACACATTCACCCTCAGGCATTAGCACTAAAGGCAGCTTTCAGGGGTTGTGGGTCTTATCAACATCTTCTGACAGGGGTCCAGACCCACCATAGAAGGCCTAAATATAGCAAAGTAGAATTATTTTATGTTACTCTTCTGAAAACCCTTAGAAATCACCCAGTGCTATCCCCTGGGGTCTCCAGAACAGAACCTAAAGCTCTTCCAAGTTTTTTGGGGTACCTTTTTGGGGCTGGGATTTGCTTGGAGCTCATTATCCCACCTTGGACTACAGCTAAGAGCAGGGCTGAGTCTTTTGACTCCTGTGAATTGCTGTTTGCAATTGTGTTTTCATTTTATGACAAGAAACTGAGCCTGTGCTGCAAATGTTTCATCAGATCTTAGAAAATATCCAAGTCTGTGGGGTCGGAGTTTTTGCTGTGCTCTAGCAAAGGATCCGTCTAGTGAGGCTATCAGTCTCTGGTTGGGTTTTCTGTAAAACACAGAGCAGGATTCATATTTCAGCACTTTCTTCTTCACTTGAAATTTCAGGGGATTTTGACAGCCAAGGGTTTGCTGTGAGCCCACCCTGTAGCACATCTGTCCCATAAAACACCATGACACAGGAGGGGGGATTTATCCCAACTGGGCAAAATCCTCACCTGATATAAATCAGCACAACTACAGAGAAGTCCAGTGAGCTGGGCCATATCACACCAGAAAGAAACCCACGTTAGGATGTGCTTCCCATTCATTAATTCTTTGCCTAGAACCAAGACAGACCCCTGGGGACGTATTAGCTCAGTTTCATCTGCTGCAATCCCAAGCACCTGCACAGCGAGGAATTCAAATCCTGTGCACCACATTCTCTATCACTGCAACCCTGTGTTT
The DNA here is from genome assembly GCF_901933205.1 of Camarhynchus parvulus. NCBI lineage: Eukaryota > Metazoa > Chordata > Aves > Passeriformes > Thraupidae > Camarhynchus > Camarhynchus parvulus. The sequence continues at coordinate 1,787,914 of NC_044598.1, forward strand.
TTGTCAAATGAGCTTCTTGGGCTGAACAATAAGTAAATGAGCTAAATACAGGTGTGACTGTCTGACCTGTGTGCTGTGAGGTGTCAGCAGAGGTAACTGCACTAATGCTTTCAGAACTTAAAAATCACTTAACTGAGGACACCAGAAGAGAGCTTGGCCCGTGAATAATACACATAAATACTAGAGATGCAGTCAACCCCCCACCTGGCTGTTGCCTCAGTAACACATCTCTGGGAGGATATTTTTAAGCCAGTATTATTTATCTGGTAGGTGGAAGCAGACCTGTTAAGGCCATACCAGGTCAGCATATGTCTAAGCATGTACTGAAGAACTTAATTAGTTCTCCCTGAGTAGAGAGACTCCCAGTGCTATTTAGAGGATCGTTATCCCACTGTGAGGTGCCTCAGAGCCTGCTGCTAGGCCTCAGCTTAACAGGGCAAGGCTGGAAGAGTTCGATGGGGGTGAAAAGTCTCCCTTCCATGCTGAGGAGTAATTGCTGAGCAACCACAGGAGCGGGAGGGTCAGTGCAAAGAGCAGGCAACACAAAACCACTCTGAAACTCAGAGTAAAAAACTTAATTCAGGGTCAAATTGCGCAGATCCCATTACCTTTTTTTTTTGTTTCTAGAGGTCCAACATCACCTGCTGTGCTTGGTGACTGCATCCCAGGCAATTCCAGTGACAGTGAGCAGGGCTGACAGGACAGTGATGTAGGTGTGGAATGAGCCACTGCTGAGTGCCTGTCATTATGTCCCTATGTCACCACAGAGTCAAACATAGGCAGGAGTTCAGCACCAGCTAAACTGGACCTTGTGCAAGTGGCTCAGTCATAGTTTTCATTTACAGTTCCAAAAAATCAGACTGTAAACTGAATGCCAAGAAGGGAATGAAATGGGCTCCCAGAGGATAGATGGGTTTGTTATTCTGGCAGGAGGTAAAATATCCATCCTTGAGTGGATGGACCTTTGGAAAACCAGACTGAGCAGCCTCTGAAGAATAAAACAGCCTCCCAAGCATGTCAAAGCTTCTATAAGGACTGGCACCCACAGGGGACACTGAGGCTGGATTGCAGGAGAGGGAGGAACCTGGACATGCTTATTTTGACCTAAGAGTGGCTCTGATACACATCGTGGGACCTTGGTGTGCTCTTGGAGCTGTCAGGAGTTTTTCCTGGATGAGTTGTTATGGTAACTGAGCTAATGCCCTGAGATAGGTGGCTCCAGGCCAGAAAATCAGCACCAATAGATTCCAGATAATAGACTTCAGCTGAACTCAGTGCTGGCGTCTACTTTATTTAACCTATTCACCAATGACTTCCTGAACTCCATTCTCCAGGCAAGCCAAGTATGATGAGAAGAGCTGCCTGGCCTCAATGAACCTCAGCTTCCTAAAGGCTGAGGGGACCCATGTCCTGTGGCTGAGTCTGTGCCAGTAAATCAAATGTGCCTGGGACATTCTCCTGCATTTAGAGGACAGCTGGCACAGAATTACCAAGGTTTTCCTATTAAATTCTCACTCTCCAGACCTGTGTGGACACATACAGGCATCCCATAAGGAGCAGTCCCTGGCTCATGCTGCTCCTGAAATGCACCTGGACTGAGCCAAAAATTGCAGTGCAATACGCCATCATTGTAAGAGAAAGAAGTCCAGGCACTGCTTAATTTATAAGCACAGACCTTGCCTGGGTGACTGCAAGAGGAGACTGCAGGAGAGGAGCCTGGAACCAAGAGCAAAGGTTCTGTCAATGTGCTTGTGCTTACACTACAGTCAGATCCAGCTGGAACTGTCCATCCCCAGGAACAGGCAGTGACAGGCACAGTGGGCACGTCTAGGGATTGCTCTGGATCAGCCACTGACATCCTCTGTTTGAAACAGCTCATGGGTTAAGTAGAGGATTCACCAGTTCAAGGCAATATTCCTCTACCTCCCACTGAACATCCAAACACAGCCAATAAACGATCAGCAAGGAGCAGCTAATTCCATGTGCCCACTACCCAGCCCAGGTCAGACTGTGTCACTAATCACAGACTCTGTGAGAGAAGGCTGAGAGGCCAAAAGCCCCAACTTTACTGAAACTCCTTCTTTTATACCCTGGTCCCATATAGGTGGACCTGATTGGTCATTTAATCAATACATTTCACATGACTGGCTAATTAACAAGACACCATTTGTAAACAACCTTATGGGCAAAACAGCTTATTACAAAGCACCAGATTGTTTAGAATTCTTTCTCTCCAGCTCCCTAAAGTCTCCCAAGTTGATTCATGGGAAAACTTATCTGGCTTTGTGTCTCTCTGACCAGACTACTGCATCCACCTCCAGGGGTGCCCTGTTCAGTGGTGCTCCAATGCAGCCAGCAAGGAGCTCCAAGGAGCTCGCTGCAGCTGACAAAATTCAGGAAGAGTCATGCCAGTTTCAGAACTCTCACGTCACCACCAGACCAGCTGAGCAGCTCCCTGGCCCTGCCTCCAGAGCCAGCCAAACGGGTTCTGCAGTGGTGTGGCCACAGTGCCAGCACTGAGCATGCCTTGAGCGGTTGGGACAGCCTATTGCATGCCCGTGGATGCTTTTGCAGCCATGCTGGGTGGTTCTGCTCATGCCAAGACCCACTGCTGGTCCCCTGTTAGGCACTGATGGCTTCAACACCACATGCTGGCCCATGGCCACTGAGCTGGGGCATTTCTCTACTTGTTCATTCCCATTTCAACTGTTGCTTTTCTTGTTTTACCCACTGGCAAACCATGTTATTGTAATATGTCACTCTGTAGGCCAGAAACTGTTTTTGAGCGAGTTCTTTTCTCAGCCTCTACTGCAACAGGATTGCAATTTCAGTCAGCACAGCAGTAATGTGATTAACAGGCTCTGCACAAAGGGAATTGCATCCTAGGTGGATGTGATATTTGCAGTTCTGGCCAGCCCATGTGTTTTCCCAGGGTGAGAGGTCATGTTGACTGATCTCCAAAATGGCTTGCTCGAACTTTTAAACATTAAGGTCTAAATAAATTTTCAGCATTAGCTGGTATGCTGATCCCTTTCCTGCCAAGCTGCCGCCTTAAGTGAATTTTTATGACTAAGTTACAAACCCCAGAAAGTACGAGCAAGAAGTGGAATTGCTGACTTGGCCTTTGCTAAATGCCAATTATCTACAAAGGCATTAGGCGGGGAGGGGAGGATGAAAAACAGGGTCATTTTCATGTTTTCTCTGGTTCAAAGCAAACTGTCCCGCGAGCTCATTGCAGGAACACACAGCATGCAGAGTGACCACTAATATTTATAGGCACGACACTGAGCTGCAGACCTTGGCAATCACAGCAACTCCACTTTTGGAATTAATAGTGCTCTGTTTGGCTGGTACCTCGGTACACAAAAGTAAGGAGGAGACATCAAGATTTTCAGGGAGAAATGAAGAAGTAGATGGGCAGGGATCCATACTTCACTGAGTTGGTGAAACACTAAAACCAACTCTTAAATCCTCAGGACTGCTGGTCAAATGCAGCACCTCTCTGCTCCTGTGGTTCCTAGACAGTCCCAACAGTGTATGGGCTACTCTTGTAGTAGCATAGTCCCCATGGTTATTCACTGGTTATTGCCTAGCTGATTTACACCAGCGTATTTCCAAAGACACTTGGTGCAACATGGATTTATAATACCTAAAGATCTGCCTGAGTGATCTTAAGACTCAAATTGGTACTGTAATCTCAGTTACAATGCAGCCTTCTCCCGCTCTACATTTCCTAAGTCCCAGTGGCAGGAAGAGACAGGTATCTAAAATCTTCTAAACCTCTCTGTGCTGAAGACCTGGCAAGGCGCTGAGTCACAGCCTGCCCTCAGCCCAGGACTGCCTAGCCACACATCTCAGAAAAATCTCAGGGAACTATCTTACCATAGCTCAGTCGCCCCATGAACCTTTAGAGAAATGTGTCCCCAGTATCTGGCCATTTACAAAAAGGCCTTTGGGAGTGGGTGAGGTTGGCACAACCCAATAATCCTTTATGTCAAAAAAAAAAGGTCAAAGAGACATGACTTCAGGTAGAGACTGGGCATGCCCCACATTGCACCCAGGCCTGGAAAAAGCAATAGGAGATTGGCAAAAGGTGCTAGTTTAGGAACCAGGAAGGTTAGCAGGAAATCCATGGAGAAAAATATTAGAAATACAACTTTTTCTAATTCACAAAAATTGAGCTGGGACTTGGAGCCACAGGCTCTAGATTTTCAAAAATGGCCAGTGACTTCAGCTGGGCCCTCTGAACTCAGCACACCAGGGCAGGATCTCCTGGTGAGTTTTGCATTGCTGCAGCATGTGGGAAGGTGCGTAGCACCTTATGGAAAGGTTTCCTTTTTATGGAAACCAGGCATCTACCAAACAAGCATCAGTATGTGCACTCCATCAACTCAGACCCTCCAAATCCTTTTTTACTTTCAAAATTTCAGACGGTAAAAAGTAGGAAAATAAATACTGGAAACAACAACAAATATAAGTGCTTCTGCCATTAAAAAACAGGTGAAAAGGAAGACCTGAGCCAAGTTAATCAGAGAACTGAAATGAGATGTTGGAGAAAAGAGCCGTGGGTGACTTGGGCTTTGCAGTTAGCTGAGTGATGTGAAATCTCCTGTGTCTGGCCGAGCTCTGAAAGGAAATGCTTTATTAAATCTTCTTTGTGTGAGATTTCAAGCTGCCTCTGGACTGGAAAATAGGACCATTCTAGTATGTGGGATATAATCAGGAACTGAAGTCTTTAGTGCAGAGTTTTCTGCAGAGGAAACTCTGATCAGCGTAGACACATAACTCAGAGGGCTCAGGATTTAGAAAGATGAATTAGACACCACATACCCACAACATACCTCTTCTACCCAGTATCCCCAAAATACTTCACAGAATTAATCACGCTGGCAGCAACAACCCGGCATTAGGAAAGACAGTGAAGGTGGGCATAAATTCACCACACTGAATCAAAACTGTCCTGCGGGCCAGTGAGTCCAAGGTCCATTATCTCAGCTTTCATCCCCACTAGAACACAGTGCTTGTTGTGATTGATCTCCCATGCCCTGGCTCTCCTGGGAGTCTCCAGTCTCACTGTACTTCCTGCTGTGATTCAGACACATTTTGGGCAGCTGCAGCCTCTTGCCATTCCTGTCCACACTGCCTGTGCTCTGCTGTAAGCTGGTGGCTGGCAGCACCTCTCCTGTCACAAGGACTGTGCCACCCCCAAATACCTGCAGAAAGTATTTGCTGCAGAGAAGCAGGGAGACACAGGCACAACAGGACAAGAGAGAGGTTCCCAGAACACTCTCCCATGTCTCACAACCTCCCCTGCCCTTTTTCTTGTCATGTTTCTCTCTCTGTGCTTGGCCGAATATCCAGGAAAACGAGACCTGACCAAAGACAGGACACGCAGCAGCAACCTCCTCTGAGCTGCTTATTTCACAGCACATGTCTGGATTTGAAGAGCCTGGGGCCTCAATCCTGCTGGAAATGGCAGGATCTGAGTTCCTGGTCTGCCTTCCACAAATCCTGACAAGAAAGTGTCCCAAGGGGCTGAGACACACTGAGCGTTCCCCTTCCTCTGCACCATCCCCCAGGGCAGACGAGCTCCTTGCCTACCTTTTATTGCTGACAAGGAGAAGGACAGAACCATTCTGGATATTGGCTTCTTTGAGGGTCTCATGCTCCTCGAGCTGCCTGGAGTTGTAATAAAATGTCTTCTTCCAGGAGGTGATGCCCTCCCGTACCAGGAGAGCCCGCAGGTCCATCACGGTGTCCCTGGGCCGCACCGTCAGGGGCATCATCAGGTCCTCATCAGCCAGGTGCACCTTGATGTGGTACCTCTTCCATCGGGACAGGCTCCTGCGCAGCGTGTCCATCCTCTCCAGCTCAGCAGGGCCACTGTGGCAGAGCAGAGCATCCAGCTGGGAGATCAGCAAGGCAGGGACGTGGCTCTGAAGAGGCTGGCTGCTGCAAACAACTTAAAATGTCCGGCCAAACCTGTTTCTCCCAGTTGCCACGCTGCATGCTTCACATTCCAAGGAAGAGCTCACCTGGCTCCATGAGCCTGCTGGCTGGGAAACGTCTCCATGAATCATTTCCACACACCCCTAAATCCCAGAATAATTACAGTGTCTTCACGAAATGCTCTTCATTCCAATGGCTGGCAGAGGACTTTTAAAGCCAGAACCTCACAGACATTAGAAACGTGGGTGCATGTGAGAAATGAATGGGTTTAGCAACCTCATGTCTCCTGCTCTAAAAAGCTGCCAGCTGGGGCGAAGATCAGTTAGCAAAGTAGGCATTTAGCAACCTCACAGCCATTTAACATGGCCACTTTCAATGAAGAGAAGTACAGCTGCATAGTGACAAATTCCTCACAGAGGAGGCCACAGCACCCTGATGAGCCAGAGCCTGGTTGTGTGAACAACTCTGATCGTTGCAGTGCAGATTCCCCCGGGAGATCTGCACTGTTGCTGCTCACAAACAATCTGGGACCCTCCAGAAGGGGTAGGACTCATTCACTCCTCATCATACATCTGATATTGACTCACATGAGCTCCTCGATGTTTCACTGTCTTGATTTCCTTTCAGACTGCTGTCTAATTGCGGGGCTGGGTATCCTGTGCAGCGTCAGTGGGGTCAGCAGCACAGGGCTGCAGGCACAAACAGGTGGCACAGAGGCCTTGAAGTGCCAAGAGGAACCAGCCACACTTTGGGAAATACAATGGCACCTCTGAAAGGAAGGAGTTGATGTCAGCCACAGGCTGTAATTGACTGATACTGCAAGGCAGACTCTGGCAGTCACAAGATGATACTTCAGAGCAAACACTATGAAGATAAGGAAGCCTTTTTTGCTCTTTTTCTCAAAAAGATCAAGTCACCCTCTTATCTTGTAGGTAACTTTTCTGCAGCCCATATTATAGGCTTTAATTCCCTCGTCCATTCTTCTCAACATAGACCAGTATTTTCAGACCAAAGTACTGCAAGACTGTTGAGTTCAGGGTCTGCTCTTCACTAAAAAGGAGCTGCTCTTGCCCAGCAGATAACAAAACAGTCTGATTTTCAGATAAGGCAGCAGTCAGCTCCCATTGAGAATAAGAGAAGTGTCCATTCTCCATGGGGGAACAAGGAGGTTTCCACCTTTCCTCCACACCTCCCTTTTCCCTCCCCAGCACATTGTCTCTGCCAAGAACAGCAGCAAATATCTTCACTTGCACCACAACCACGGCAGTGGAGATTTCCCTGTGCAGTTGAGAAGAACTGAAGCTTCCATTGCAGCATTTCTTTTCAGCTTGGGTCACTCCAAAGGTATGATTGTTTTGGTGGGGTCTGGGATTCTTGGGTCCTTGCTCTGCCACTGAGTTGCTGCAAAGGCGTGAGATGAGTCATGTCATGCCTTGGTGTTTGTGTTTGCTCACCTCATGACTGCAGTATGGTGTAACACATGTTCATTAAGCACCTTGTGGGAAACAGGAACTGCGTTTAGCACAGTCATGCTTTGGGAGCATTTAAGGATGCCTGGATTTACAAATATGCCAATAACCTTGAAGACAGAACATCACTACCCCAGTTGGAGATGGAGAAACTGAGGGATAAAGCTGTTAAAGCCAAGAAAAGGCAAAAGGTCAGGCTCTGGTCCCCATATCCAGGTACCTCAGTGAGGGGTCTCATTTTCAGACACCTGCAGAACCCCTCAAGCCCAGAGCGTGGGTGATTCCTTCCCCATTGGGGTGACATTCACTTAGGGAGCCAAACTTCATCCCTGGTGTAAAGCCAGAGTCTCAGGGGTAAAGCAAGGGTCTGATCCAGTTCCCAGAGCCATCCAAGGGCAGCCTCTCATTGACGGCAGCCAGACCTGGCACAGGCCCCAGACACACCATGCTCTGATGGCTCTGGCCAACAGAATGTGCCCAGTGAGTGCCAAGGGGAGCATAAGGCATTCTCACTTCAGCAGAGCCTGTCTGGTGTCAGCGAGTCCATCAGCTCCATCCTTCAGCATACGTGACAGCCTGACAGTTGCCAAATACCTCCCTCAGACACCTTTCAGACAGATCCTGTTTATTTTTAGGACAGCTCTTTCCTATCAAGGCTCAGATGCAAATCATTATAGAAAAAGGGGGGATGGTGGCAGGAAGAAAGCAGCTATTATTTTTATTTCTTTGCCTATGATGTGGTTGCAGACTTTCCTCATGTACCCCTATCTGCCCACATTGGGACCCTTCATTTTATGAAAAGGGATGATATGCTGGCCTATGAAAGCAGCATAAGGAGAAGCATAGCAGTGAAGTCAGCTTATGAAATATTGAAGCAATGAAATCCTCACAGAACACGTGAATGCCTAATGCCAGTTTCAATTAATTCTGAATTTTTCATTAAACCACTATTAAAAGCAAAAGGACAGCAGAAATAAGGGAAATTGACTTGAGCAGTATATTAAATACCTTAGTTTTGCTTGAGGATGTTTTATTATCTGTTCAAAGCAATTATTTCATCAGCTCCTGATGGTTTGTAGGCTAAACAGAGGTATAGGGTAAAGTTCTAGATGGTCTTTCCTTAAAATTATAATAATTTCTGTCCCCTACCCTGCACCTGGCAGCCTGTCTCTGGTGATGTCTCTGGTATGTCATATCTGGAGGATAAGACATGGAGTTCTGGGAATCCGTAATAAAGCGTCACTCTGGCATTATTTATAAATCAAATAAAAACTTGTTGACTTAAGCTTTTCCCCATATTGAGGGCAAACAAAAGACATGCAAATATTCAGAGACATTCATTAGGAAAGCCTGAAAAGCAATTTAAAACCCAGGTGGGCTGTGACTTTTTATGGACAGAAGAAATAAAGCAACAGCATTTATAAAATATCTCCTCTTCTGTTCTCAGAGCCTCCTTACTCCATTGACTAGAGCAAAAGAGAAACACCTGCCTGAATTAGGTGCTTTGTTAAGATGTCTCAAGACGGTTGGGATGATCTTGGGCCTTATAGCTTCTTCTCATAATGACAGAATAGAGACATTCATTCCTGGGCAGGTGGGGTTTTGGTGGGGTTGGTTGTTTGACAGTGGCGGCTGTTTTGCTGTTTGCTGTGCTGCTCTCCTTGAAAAGGGCAATAGAGAAGTGGGATGCTGCTCAATAAGAAATAAAGGTTTTGACAAGGAAATAAAGGTTTCAATATGGAAATAAATGTTTCTTTACTTTCTGGTAGCAATCACAGGGAAACTGAAACATTTGGGAGAAATCTGATTGCCCTGGCAGAACCTGTAAGTCTTTGAGGAAATCCCTCAGCCAGGGCTGTCATTGTGCCAAGGCAGACCCTTTGCTGTTCCCTGAAGCCCTCTGATCCCAGGACTTGTGGTCAGTAGCGCTGAACACTAAGGATTCTCCTCTGATGTCTCTTTGGGGACACTTTGTGTTTGGAAGCAGAGAGAGAGCAAGGGATGAAGCATGAGAGGTGACCCCTCTGCTCAGGCTGACCAGGCTCCCTGCACTTCTACAACACTAAAGAGGTACTAAAAGGTACTAAAGAGGGGCTTTTTGTCAGATTTCAAAAAGACTCACATTCTCAACCCAAACACTGTTCTCCTGCTCCATTAACCAAAGGTGCAGAGGGAAGGCTGCAGCACTGTGAGCTCTGGCACTCAAACCAGGTGCTGGGGAGCAGGAGGCTGGGAAAGGTTCATTCATAGAGTGAATGGCTGTGCAGGCTTAACAGTGCTAAAACAAGGTTATAAACTTCAGTCCAATATGCAGCTGTCACCTAATTATTCAGTGCCTCAGATATCTCAGATGATGAGGCAGCTTAAGGCACTGGTATTTATATTTCTGAAGTACCAGAGGCCCCAGCTAGAGCTGTACCACCACGTGCCAAGATGAGTAAGGTCCTTCCTATCACTCAGTGCTTTTCTCCTCCTGAGATGTGCTTGGTTATGAAATGACTGGGCACACTTTATATGTCAAGTTACATCTCCAGCAAATGAACAAAGAGATAATAAATGATTAATAAATGCTTTGAGAAATGAGTAATTAAATGCAACAGCTTTTTTAAGAGTCCAACGGATAAGGACAAAATATGTAAGCCCAAGTGATAAGGCTTTCTCCTGATACAACTTATCTGCAGCACACTGCTCACATCTGCAAGAGGGCTTAGGAACACTAGTAACTTCTTGTGCACCAGAAAAAAAAGAGCCTTTCTGTGATAGAGGAGCACTTCTCCTGGGGATTAAGACAAAATCCTCTTTGTTTAGACATTTTAAATCCAGACAAGCTGGAAGGTGCTTACTTTAATGTGTGAGGTATGACTGTCAAGCAGAGCCCCAGCCTCCCATCCTTGCCTGGCATGGGGGAATGTGTCAACATCTTCCTGCCCTGTCCTAAGCCACGGTCAGGAGCTCTCCATCTGCTCCACCACTATAATAGATTTTTTTTTTTTAAGATGGTACTGTCATTCTTTCTGCTACAAATGAGGATTTCTGCCAGTAACACAGCTGAGGTCACCAAGTAAAGCAGATCCTGCTGCAAGTATCCAAATCAGATTCCAAAAGGCCCCACAACTGCTCTGGACAGCTGCCCAGCAAAAAAATTGCACTAGTGGGAGTTGGTGGACTGTTTGGAATGGAATTGAACTTCAAACAGGCTCCAGGAAAAAAAAAAAAAAAAAGGATTTATATTTAGTTTTGAAGGAGAAAACCTGCCTGGGTTTTGAACACAAATGAACCTGATGAACCTGCAAGTTTTCTGAGCAAAAGTTGGATGTGAGTTGGTGACATTTTCTGGTGGAAAAGGCAATGTGAAGGAAAAAAACCCTGGTAATGCACATGTTAAATGAACCAGTCAAGTGCAGACAATGGAAAAGCTGAAAAATTGATATGGAGGAAAGCATTTTGTGGTGGTAGCTATTTCTCACTTCTTTATAACTTTCCCAGATGGGAGATTCATGACCCTCAGAAGAAGTCTGTATCCCTGGGCTTTGGCCTGAGGCAGCCCATGACTCACTCACCCAAGAGGGTTGGCTATAAGCTTAGAAACAAGCAAGACAACAAAATGGTGGTGGAAACAGCAAAACAAAAGACAAATGAGCTAACTGATGGAAGAGCAAAAAAACTCCAAACCTCTGCACACAAAGGAGGGCCTGGATGGAGAGAGAGAGAGAAGGCTTGTGCCACTGAGGACTCAGAGGAGCTGCCATCCCAGGCAGCCAGCTCCTTTTCTTTCAGGCAAAACAAATTCAGGTGCCTCCGTCTCCAAAAGTGAGATGGGCGGAAAGAGAAGATTTGAGGCTCTATGAGCCATTCCAGCTGCAGCACCATCATTTTCCAGAGGCTCAAGGAAGAGGGAGGATCTGTGGATCTGCATTGCCATCTAACGGCAAGGCAGAGCTTGAAGCATTGGCTGGGACCCAGCAATGGGCTGGAACAGTAAAAACAAAGAGGAGATGGCCCGCAGGGATAGTCCCGTGCTCTAAATGCAAATCCTTCCTCTGCAGCTGAAAGGTCTCACAGATGAAGACCAGTCCAGAGAAAAGCAGGGCAGCCAAAATCTTCTGGTAGAGGCTGCTGATTCCTTCTTTTCTAGGATCCTCTCGACTCTGTATTAGCCAGAAATATTAGCATGGATTCAGGGTGGCATTTGCTTTCTTCTGCTGTACCCTGTTCTTCTAATGCTGGCAGTGAGACAGGCTTCCCAAGCAGGTGTGTATTTCAGGTATTGAGTGAATTCTGCCATCCTGTTCAAAACAGTGTAAAATTGATTATCTCAGGTGTTCAAGATCCTGCTGGGAAATGCAGATAACTGGGATTATTAAAGAAAAGAGGTAGATTTCCCTTGGATCAAGGCACAGGAAAAGCAGATTTACTATTTTCATCACATTCAGCCCAGTGTTCATCTGTGGTCATACTTAATGAGAATGTATTTCAGGTTGGTACTGGCACACACACTGAGAAGGGTGGAGGGAGAACCCACAGAGCAAAAAATTCACTAAGATGTGAGGGTTTATACATCTTGTCAGTTAAAAGGAAATGTCAAGAAGAGACAAGTTTGATGTTCAGTCTAGTGCCACCTTTTCTACTGATACACCATATTATATAGTTCCTACAACAGAAAATTTACAAGAGAGTGGATTGTTAGGAGATACTCATGTTAGTAAAATGAAGGAATTTGGTAAAGGGTTGACAACAGCTTCTTTCTTCTGCTTTGAATTGCTTCTAGCCTTGAAACATGCAGCTCTGTATATGAGGAGTTGGAGGCCAATCAGTGTGAAAGAGAGGAAGGAGATCTTCTACAACCAAAGTTTGGAGCAGAAAAGGAGCTGCAGGAGAAACTGGGGGATATAAAGTGTATTTTTTTCCCAGCTAGTGAGATGGGCCATGTTGTGGGTCTCAGCTAACTGCTGGGCCACAAAAAAGGAGCAGGGATTGACAGCAGAGAAAATGTTGAGACCTGCCAGACTTCAGACCACAGGTCTGACCTCCCCTAGTCTGTTCAGATGCCTGCTGTGACAAGCTTCCCATGCAGCCTGCTGCCAAAGGAATGAGCACACTCTCCAACAATCCAACTTCATTTCCTTCTGGTATCCTCTCATATTTACACACCAACCTTGCCAAGCTTTGCTCAGCCCAAACAATCCCTCAGAAAGAAAAGGAAAAACAAAGGAACTCTTACAGCCTGTAAAGCACCTTCCTGCCTGCCTGAAACAAACAAACAAAAAAAAAAAAGAAATGGTTTAGAGTGCTCTTCTTTCTCTCTTGGTTGCTCACTGTTTCCCAAGCTAATGAAAACCAGAGGCTGTGGGACTGACAGGATTATCATCACTGAATTCTCCAGGTGTTTCTCTCCAGTTCGTGAAGCGGGGAAGGGAAGAAGGGCATGTACCTGGTTGAAGGGCTACAGAGGGTGACATGTTTCTTGATGTTCCTTTCTAAATGTGGCTCTGAGTCATGCAACAGTGTTGATTAGAAAAATTATCTTCCTGCAGTTGAAGTAGAAAGGAAAAAGAATCTTGTTTGGTGTTTGCTTCCCCAGCCCTGAATCCAAGCCTGCCTAAGCCTGTGGCAGGAAGGGGGCTGGTGAGCTGACTGTAAACCACTTGTGCTTCTCTCAATCATAGAAATTATGAAGAGGCTGTGAGAGCAGCCACAGAACAGTTCAAAATGCACACCTAAGGGTACAAGCAGCTGTTGTCCCAAGGAGCAGCACGCACAGCCTTATATCAGACTCCATTCCACAGGTTCCTACATGTGCTGGGTCAAACAGGGCTAACACAGTCCTTCCCACTCCGTTGCCCTCCCTTTTGTCTTCAAACTATACCCCAGAACTTGTTCCTGTGAGTCAGAGAGGCTGTGGCACATCCAACCTCGTGGCATGCAGGACCACAAGGTGAAACAGCTCTGAAGGCAGGATGGCATGATTGAGGGAAAGGAGCCCTGAAGGAGCCATAAAACATAACCAGTTGGTTGGAACAGACAGTGTGAGCTGGACCACGGGGCTGCAGCCAGCTGAGGAAAGTTATTAGAAGTGTATTTTGTCCCCAGGAAATCTCGTGGGGATCCTGCGCTCCCCCTGTGCCCGCCAGCACTGAGCGGCGCTCGGCTCCCGGGGCTTTCACCCCCAAACCATGCATCTTGTCCGCAAGGATCTGGTGGGGGTCCCCAAGATTTCGTCCCCAGGTGGGGGGTCCCCAAATGATCTTGGGTCCCAGGATTCGCAGGGGGGGGTCCCCAAGATGCATCTCGTCCCCAGGAAATCTGGTGGGGGTCCCCAAGATGCATCTTGTCCCCAGGAAATCTGGTGGGGGTCCTGCACTCCCCCTGTGCCCACCAGCACTGAGCCTCACTCGGCTCCTGGGGGTTTCACCCCAAACCCCTGAGGAACCTCTGCTGCCCTCCACCAGCAAACCCCCACAGAAGAGGGCAAGGAGAAGAGCACATGACTGTGATTAAAGTGGTTTACGGGGCTGCCATGTCATTTCTGAAGGTTTGGAAACACTGATAACACAGTGCTTCACCCCTGCGCCTTAAACCCGCTCTAGACTGAGGTCCTATGTGATTTTACCTTCCACTGTTCAAATCACAGAAGAGCTTAAAAGTCAGTGGAATTGGACTAAAAAAAAATTGCCCGGGGGCCACCTTGCTACAGAGGTACCCAGAAAAAGCACTTTTAATTTTGTGAGGTGTTCAGAGGGACACGGGCGCATACCAAGTGCCAGCACTGGTTTCCAAGCAAACACTGAACCTAGAGCTGTTAAAAATTCCTTTTTTTTTTATATTAAAACAAAAACAAACAAACGAAGAAGAAGAAGACAAAGAAGGGTAAAACAAGCACACAAAAGCAGCAGATCCCACGCCGCCGCTGGCGGCGCCGGGCTGGGCGGGGCAGGCCCATCGCCACAGCCCACCGGGAGCGGCAGTCCGAGGCGCCGCCATCTTGGCACCGCCTCAGCACCGCCCCTGAGGGCTCCCGGCAGCCATCTTGGAGCGCGGGGCGGGCTGGGTTTTCGTGAAATTAATTCATTTTGATTTAAACAACAGCAACAAATCGTTGTCGTGTTTTAACCCCAGGTGGCTGCCGAGCACCACGTAGCCGCTCACTTTTTCGCCCACGAGCGGAATCAGAGAGAATCAGAAGGGTAAAAGCTGGAGAACTCCTAGGTTCAAAGAAAGTTTAATAGGGAAAACAAAGGAGAACAGGGCCCCATCTCATGGAATGGTGACATGGGAAGACAAATGCCATCACTCCAAAAGTCTCCCATTTGTTCCTCCTTCTCCCCATTTATGTCCTGAGTGATGTCAGATGGTCTGGAATAGCCTGGTTGTGTCCCCTCCCAATCTCTCAGGCAGTCCCAGGCCCCTCCCCAGCTTGGTCCTGTAAGAGGCAGGAAAGGCCTTGGCTCTGTGTAAGCTCAGCAATAACAAAAGCATCACTATATTCTCAACCCTGTGTTCACAAAGAATCCAAAACAGAGCCCCGTACCAGCCACTGGGAAGGAAATTAACTCTATCACAGCCACAAGCATTGTGCTGGTGTCGGCTTTGTGTCGGCTGTAGCATCATATTTAGCTCAATAAAGGGCAGATTTTCCCTTAAAAGTCTTTCCCAAAGGCCTTTCAGTGCTGTGCCAGTTGAGCCCCGGAGGATGGGGAAGCTCTGGGTCTTGTGCTGAGTGTCCTGGTGCCCTCATGGCTGGGGTGCTTGGGCACAGGGGCTGTGAGTGAGCTTGGGCTGTGAGTGAGGGGCTGCAGAGAGCAGAGCACGGCAGAACTGGGCAGGGAAGGGGCACCGTGGGGTCAACAGGACCTGGATGGGGAAAGAACCAGGAATGTGAAAGGTGGACATCAGGAAAAGGTTCTTCTTCCCCCAGAGGGTGGTTGGGCACTGGACATACTCCTCAGGGAACGGAGCCAAGGCTGCCAGAGCTCTAGGAGTGTTTGGGCAATGCTTTCAGGGTGGGATTGTTGGCCTATGTGTGCAGAGCCAGGAGTTGGACTGGATGGCTCTGTGGGACCCATCTCAGTATATTCCATGGCTCTGTGCACAGGTCCCAGGGCAGCAAAGTCAGTAAGTGCTGCCAGGCTGGCCTGGAAGGTGCCGTACATCAGAATATCAGAACATCAGAGCAGTCAGGACAAGGCTGCGTGGGGCTGTGAGGCTCAGCAAGAGCTGGTGAAGGGATGGAATGGTTTTGGGGATGTGTTTAATGGAGCTGCAAAAGGAAGCAGATCTCATTCTGGGGCTGTTGGAGGCTCTGCTTGGTGTCCTCTGTCAGTGGAGATACTCCTGCTCCCCCCAGAGCCTGCTCTTCCCTTCATACAGCAGAGGGAATAATTTATGGTGCTCATCAGACTGCAACTTCAGGTGTTGTTCAGTTCCCCAAGTATTTAGTGAGGGAAATTTCAAGGACAGGCACTCAAACTCACTAAGTTTGCCTTGAGCCTGAACTTGACATCTAAATTTGAGTTCTGTTATGCGTTATACTATCACACATTATAGCTAGTTCCTTAACACCAGCACTTATTTTTACAGCAAAAACCTCTGCTGTCTCATATCCTGCATCTTTTTATAACTTAAATTTAGCCACCTCTTAGACATAGATTTTTTTTTAAAAATTATTTATTTTATGTCTGGATTTATTTTGGAGTAATGTAAAGAGATCCTTCCCTTGATCAGCCTCATGCCTTTATTCCAGGAAGGCAGGCCATCCCCAAGATCTGCTGGGTTGGTTAATTGCTCTGCACACACAAAGGGGAGCTAATCAGCTTTTCTTCAAGCATGTGTTCATATGTCAACACTTTTGCTTCTGTCAGAAGCTTAAAAATGGAAACGGTTTTCTCTTTAAGAAAACAGGACCCAAATAAGGAGATGGAGTGGTGAAGATTCCTCTAGTGAGTCTGTTCCAGCTCATTCCTTAGAAAGGCTGTGGATGGAGCACTGGAGACGGGGCCAATAGATCTGGGTTTTGTCCGGGGGGCTCTGGATTTAAAGCTCTGTAAAACCACTTGTAGCTCATTTTCCCTGTGACTTGCCGGGGTACAACTTCTTTCTCTGCCCAAGCTGTTAAAAACCTACAATTTTAATAATAAGATTCTTTTAGTTGCGTGACAGATCCAGGCTGTCCTTGAGCAAAAATGGAAGCTATCAAGAAAAAGATGCAGATGTTGAAGTTAGACAAGGAGAATGCCATTGACAGAGCAGAGCAGGCTGAGACGGATAAGAAGGCAGCTGAGGACAAATGCAAGCAGGTAAGAGGAAATAAAATCACTGACTTCGTGTGTGCTGTGGAAATAAGTGTAACAAAATACTGTGTGGCAATGTTGTGATTCAGAAAGCAAAGTCAGTTTTCTGTTAATCTTCTTTTAAAGTTTTTTGCCTTTTTGTTATGCTTCTACAGCCAGGCTTAGGTTGTAACTTCTCAGCCATCTCAGTCTTTCCAAAATTAACATCATCCACAGATTATTAACAGTACTTTGTCTAAGTTTTCTTGACTCTTACATAATTCTCCTAAATTTCTCATGCTTTGGTTCCATGCAAAAGGCCTTTACATATTTAAAATCAAAGCTGTAAACCCTGACACCTGTAGGACTAGTGCTAATAGAGTCGGCTGTGTCTAAACATTAATTAAGCCTCTCCTTGGAATGAATTAATAAAGTTCACTTCAAGTTTTTGGTGCAGAGAGTGCCCCTTAGAGGTACCAGCTAAGACTCAACAGGAGATATGTTCTGTTATTTTTTGTGTCAAGAATAATGGAATATATCTTAATTTGAATGCTGTTCTTTTAACTGAATTCTAACGATAACATTTTCATATTCTTTTGCTTTTCAAAGTCTTTATTCTGGGTGTCTGTCTCCTATTTGAGCTTTAGTATTTCCAGAATGATCTTTAAATGTTAGCTGAGTGCATTCAAGTTTTTACAGCACTTCTTGTAGAAATACCACATATTTCCCTTTTATGTTCCCTAAATCTGGCTGCATCTTCCACACTGCTCTAATATGTTATAAGCATTCATCTAGCCTAATATTTCTTCTTCTTTAGAAAAATAAATCTTTGATCTTACTCCTCTTTTCTGAATTGTCTCAAAATTTTCAGCTTCTTTTTTAATGTGGGCACAGTACTCAAATAGTTACTTTAATTTTCATACACAAAGCCAGCATCTGCTTCATGCTGCTCAGTGTCCCTCTGTCAGAACACCTGAGCAAGGTTTGCAGTTCTCTCACACTGTCTAGTTATTCTCTAGAATTCTCCAGAATAGCACACTACCAAAAATGTCTTTAAAGCTATCAGTGAAACTAAAATGAAGGAAGTACACCAAAATACAAACTGTTTTCATAGAGTAAATTTCTGTGAAGGTGGAGCTAAATGGATAAATCACTGTCTCAGCAGACTGAGCTGTTTTGTGTTGCAAATGAAAGGATGAAGCAGATGGGTTTGCAGGCCCACCCTTATCAGCAGCAGGCCTTTGATAACGTGAATTCTTCAGGGAGCATGAGACAGTTTATCACTAACCAGCCTCCCAGCAGGTTATAAATAGCACCATTCTAGTGAACAATATGGATTTATATGGTATGGAGGAGTCTGAGCCTCATATCGTGTTGGGCCACAGTTGCAGAATAATCCAGGCTGGAAGGGACCTCCTGAGGTCAGCGAGTCCCACCTAGAGCAAGGCCAGCCCTAGTTCCTCCCACATCCAGAGTGCCTCATCTGGGTTAAAGTGTCCTGAAGCACACACAAACATCATTAATTTTTTTCAGCTGTACAGAAATCGAATAGTTTCCTGAAAAATCACCAGGTAATAGTGTTACAACAAACACTAAAATGACATAATTTAAAAACATCTATAATTATGCTGCAAAACTGCTGCAGGGTGTCAAAAAAAAAAAGTGAGGTGAGAAAGGGCTTATAAGTTCTGTATTAAAGCAGATCCTGTGTGTGTGGTGGCAGGCAGTGTTGTTCAAGGATGACATGTTTTTAATGATCCCTCCCTGGCAATTGCTACCAGTCATTCTCAGACTACTGTCACTAGCAGAACTTTGATCTGGTCTTTTGTGGCTTTTTGTATGCTATAATGGGTTAAAACTAATAGTAAAGAGTAGTTTTATCATGTTAAACTGTAACTGATACTACATCAGTATGCTCACTTTGGGGATTTTTTCTCTTAAAAGGTAGAGGATGAGCTGGTAGCTCTGCAGAAGAAGCTGAAAGGAACTGAAGATGAGCTGGATAAATACTCAGAGGCTCTTAAAGATGCCCAGGAAAAACTGGAGCAGGCTGAGAAGAAGGCCACTGATGTACGTATCCATGGCTAACACTTACCTGTAACTCTGCTCGGTGTATTTTGTACCCACTTCACTGGTGGTTTGCATTTCTGCCGGGGGGATAGAAAGGTGGGGTTACAGGTTTTAAAAGGTGCAGGGTTTCAATCCCCTCTCCCCTCTGCTAAAGGGAGCGGGGCTGCTCCCAGGAGCCCGCACCACTTGAGGCTCCAGGGGTACCCAGAGGGGACCCCGGGGACCTGCTGGGAATTCTTTGGGAAAGGAGAAATCTCCTTTGACAGAACTAAACAAAATGATGCCTTTTGAAGGAGAATGGGACGGCAGCAGGACTACGCCGTGGCATAAGGATGCCCTTTGCCTTCATCCCCGCGCCAGGGCTAAAGGCCAGTCCAGGCTCCCCGCCACACCCGCCCCGTCGTGGCAGCAGCGAAGCGCGGGCAGGGCCCGGCAGCAGAGTGAAAACCTCGACTTTGGGGGGCCGGGGCGCGCGGGCGGGGCAGCATCCCCCGGGCCGGGCCGGGCCGGGCCGGGCCGAGCGGGGCGGGGCAGCATCCCCCGGGCCGAACCGGGCTGGGCCGAGCGGGGCAGCATCCCCCGGGCCGAACGGGGGGGCGGGCACCCCGGCCGGAGCACCGAGCCGAGCGGGGCGGCCCCGGGCGCGCCCGTCCCGTCCCGGCCGAACCCGCGCCGCTCCTCCGGCTACGTCACCACCTCCACCTCCAGGCGCGTGACGTCAGCGGGCCATTGAAAGGCGCGGGCCCGCCACGTGCAGCACCTCCGCGCCCAGCCCGCCGCCCGCGCCCATGGCCGCGCCGAGCTCCCTGGAAGCCGTCAAGAGGAAGATCCAGTGCCTGCAGCAACAGGCGGATGAGGCGGAGGACCGCGCGCAGGTCCTCCAGCGGGAGCTGGACCTGGAACGGGACCTGCGGGAGAAAGTGAGACCGCCCGGGCTGCCTGCTCGCCTCTCTCGGTCGCTCTCTCCCGGGCTGCTCCTTCCTTCCTGTCTCTGGCTCTCTCTCGCTGGGGCGCGCCCAGCTCTTTCCCGCTGCGGGAGGACGGCTTGGCCGCCGGCTGCCTCCGTCCCTGGGCTGTCCCCGCGCTGCTCCGCTCCGCTCCGCACTCACCGCCCGCGGGAGCCGCCAGCGCTGCTGCAGCGCCGCGCCCGCACCGGCCCGGCCCGCGGGGAACCGGGCGCGGTGGCGGCTCCTCACCCGCCGCTTATCGTGCTTTGGGGCCCATTCCTGCGGAAAAGGCGTTCGAGCACCGATCGGCACTGGGGAGCAGTTGAGAGTTTAGTAGGAAATGGCTGTTTAATTAGGCAAAAGCGCTGCATTACACGGAGCGGGGAGTTCCCGCCTCTCGGCGCCGCACCGCTGGCTTCAGCACAGCTGGGAAATGTCCGAACTGCTGAAAAATAACTTTCCGTCCTGGTTTTCACAGAGAAATGCGAAATCTCCGCTAGCGTGCGGCTCTCCCGGGGTTGGACAGCTGGTTTCACTTAGATTTGTGTGCGATCAGCCTTCCCGGCATCTTCCTGCTATTTTATCACATGTCAGCGAGTTAGTTTTACCGTATAAGGACTGCGGGCTGCTGCTGGGAGAGGTGGAGCCAGGCTCACCCCAGATTCCCAGTGGCCGCGGCTCCATAACTTTGGAATCTTGCTGAATTAAAAAGTGACTTAAAAGCGCCCTGTCTAGTGGAAGGAGTTGCTGCCACAGAACAGATGCCAGTTTTGTACATGATCGATGCCTTGTGTATAAATCGGGAAGTTAAACACTGCACTGGGTAAAAACAGATGAAATGTTGGATAATTTATGACTAGAGGAATCCTGGGTCAGCTTCCATTTGGATCAGCCACTGAACTCCTTTCCAAGATGGCTCAGAAGTGAATGGAAACCACTTCCTCCAGCTTAGGAGTGGTCAGTGACCAAATTTGCTAAGCTGCAGAAAAACACCTTTTTTTTTTTTCCCAAAGTGTTTTAACATAAAGCATAGTCGCCCCTCCAGGGTCCATATTCTGTAAAAGTGTTTGGGGGAAAAAAAAGTTAATCTTGTATATGGCAATCCTCCTCAGAATGGGGGACAATACAGTGCACGAGCCTGGCAGTTACTAAAGCAAGGTTCCATTTTCCTTCAAAAACAAGCAATTAAAGGAGCTGAATCTTAATAAACACATATTTATGGACACCAGTTTGTCCATGTTGCCTGTATCGAGCATTTCTCCCAGGAATCTCTTCCATTTATTAACTAGTCTATTTTTTTATATGCTAATGGTGTTCCAGGTAATGTGCAGTTTGCTCAATAATACAGAAACGGATCTTATTACTGAGAAATGCATCCTGCCTAATTCCTTAAGTAACGCAGGAAGCAAAGTTAACTTATTTTAAGAATCTATCTAATTTTGTCCCAAAAAAGCCTGACTGCCATGCTGAGGCCACTGTCTGTGCCCAGATGACCCTGTAGATTCTCCAGCATCCAGGATGGATCAGGACCTGGCTCCAGCTCCACAGTGAGCTGTGACAGGGTGTCACTGAAACCAACGGCAGAGAAACCCACGGTGAAGGTTTTGGAACTAAGCCATCATGGAAACGGTTCATTTTTTAAGTTTGGATAGATGCAGCCCTGTGAAGTGCTCCAAAAATACCTCGATCCAGCAGTCCTGTAGAGTTCCTTTTTGTGTGGCAGGAATGATAAGTGCCATTAAAGAAAGGACAAGCACACACTCCATACCTTGACATTCCTGAGATGCCAGAGTTTAAGCAAACAAAAAAGCAGAGGCAAAAGGGCCCCTGAGCTGCCCTGCAGTCCCAGGGAGATGCTGCTGTAGTTGTAAGGACACTGGTGAGCTGGGAGCGTGGGCCAGCAGCAAGTGCTGTGTAACCCCGGTCTGGGCCATTGTTCACACAGGCTGAGGGTGAGGTGGCAGCTCTGAACAGACGCATCCAGCTCGTGGAAGAGGAGTTGGATCGTGCCCAGGAACGACTGGCCACAGCCCTGCAGAAACTGGAGGAGGCTGAGAAAGCAGCAGATGAGAGCGAGAGGTATGCTCCTTTTTTATTTTCTGGTGTTCAAAAAGTGAATATATGTGAATAAAATATTCCTGTGTAATTTAGTATCTGAATGTGCTACTGCAGGTCAGGGACTTGAAACTTTCTTACAAGCTTGATTGGGTAATTCCATTAGCCCTGATGAACACAGTGGTCATAATGGGCCACTTTTAGGTTACAAATACCAAATTTCACTTTGTGAAGTTGAGATACAAGTGTCAAAATGCTTCTACATTAAACATGCTTTGACTTCTGCAGAGGAATGAAGGTTATTGAGAACAGAGCAATGAAAGATGAAGAGAAGATGGAAATTCAGGAAATGCAGTTGAAGGAGGCCAAGCACATTGCTGAAGAAGCCGACCGCAAGTATGAGGAGGTAAAAGGGAGAAGGAAATGGTGAAACGTACAGGAGAGCCGTGAACAATAACACTGCTCTTCAGTTTAGTCCCTCTGTTCAATTGGCACTGGGTGATGCTTCAACCTTGGATCATTGCCAACAAGGAGGAATTTTAATAGTGATTTGCAGCCTCTTCAGTACCCAATGCTAAAATACTGCAAAATCTAACTGGGGAGGGCTGTTACATCTGTGGGTGTATGCTTCAGCCTAATTTCCTTACTCTAGAGGAAGCAGGAACAGAGTACTTCTGAGTGCCTGTTGAAATCTGTAAAGAAAGTGTCCCAGCCTGTGGCAGGGGATGGAACTAGATGATTTTTGAGGTCCCTCCCAGCCCAAGCCGTGCTGCGATTCTGTGAGCTGCACACTGACTTACAACTGGCTGTTGTCTTTTTACAGGTTGCCCGTAAACTGGTTATTTTGGAGGGTGAACTGGAAAGAGCTGAGGAGCGTGCAGAGGTGTCTGAAGTGTGAGTAACTTTTCAGAATATAGGAAGTATCAACACTACATTTCATTGAAAATAATCTCCTGCTAGGCAGGCATGTAGTTAGTACTTGTAGAAAAGTTGGTTTGTACACTATATACCTGGTTTTCTTCTTTCAGACTTAATTACTTCCTCTCTTGTGTTTTTTAGACTCCTCCAAATCATAACAGGAACACTAGTAATTCATACTTCTATTTTCCCTTTCTAGTAAGTGTAGTGACCTTGAAGAGGAGTTAAAGAATGTCACAAACAACCTGAAATCTTTGGAAGCTCAATCTGAAAAGGTTGGTTCTTTCAGTAAACTAAAGGATATGGGAAAAGCCAAAACTTGTAAATAGAATTCATAGAAATAAACCAGAAATACAAAGCAAATGAGAGGTTTTACCTGCCTGTCTGTGGATACCACTCCATCAGTTCTGCCCAAACAATCCTGAAGGTCTGCAGAAGAGCACGGAAATGGTGTTTGCAGCTGTTTTAAAAGGAAGAGTGCTTATAAATAGGTCACAGTTTCATAAACATTTGTTATTGTTGCTACAACTTCCCTTAAAGAGTGTTTATTGTTTTCACAGTACTCGGAAAAAGAAGATAAATATGAAGAAGAAATCAAGATTCTCTCTGACAAGCTGAAAGAAGTAAGTTTGGCCATCCCCAAGCAGAATGCATTTTTGGGCATAATCTTTCTAGGAGCACCCAGTGATGCTATTTCAACTTTTTTAGGCTGAAACTCGTGCAGAGTTTGCAGAGAGAACTGTTGCCAAACTGGAAAAGTCTATTGATGACCTGGAAGGTATGGAATGAATCAAGTTTCTTTAAAAGTGGTCAGTTTCAAATCAGATGATAAATTCTAGGAGTGGGTGGTGGATTTAATGGGAAAGAACAGCAGCATATTGGTAGATGGGTGTGATGTGTCCACTGGGCACCTGCCCTGTGTGGTGGAAGTTCTCCTGAAAAAGGTTTTCTTCCATAAAGTTGGTAACACTTACCTGATTTTGGCCAACTAACAGAGGGAGGGACTCAAGGGCTCACCATACTTAATCTGCTTACTTGAAAACAGTTGTGAGATTACAAAAAGACAAAAAGTTCACATAGGTGGAACTTCTGACCAGGCAGCTTTGTGGATGTTTTGCTTTCCTTCTGATACTCAACTACGCCTCTGTTTTCTTCTTTTGTTTTCCTCCCCAACTGCTTTGGCTGCTGTTGCCTTTTGCCTCTCCGCTCTCCTCCTGTGGCCTCTTCTCCTCCCTGCGTTTCTTGCTGGCCTGTTGCTGCTGCCCTGGTGCCTGACAGATGAGCTCTATGCTCAGAAGCTGAAGTACAAAGCCATCAGTGAGGAGCTCGACCATGCCCTCAACGACATGACCTCTTTGTGACCTGCCCCTGTCTGGGGACACGGGGAGCTCCCACTCACTGTGTTTTCTCAAGCTTTTCTTGCCTGTAATCCCTGTCACTCCTGTGCCACTTCACCTCTGGGGGAACTGAGCTCAATAAAACATGATACCTCTACCTTTCATCTTGCAGGGTTTACTTCTGTATAGATCAGCTCAAATTCACTGGTGATGACACCAAAAACACATTCAGCTCCTCATGTGGGGTTGGGCAAGACATGGTCAGGATGGGGCAGCACCTGCGTCTGGCAAACAACTGAATTTTGGTGTTCTTTAGTCAGTGAAAAGCTTTGAGTGCATTCAGTATCTACTGGTGCTCCACCAGCCTGGTTAAAAACCTCCCAGTCCACTGAGAACCCAGCAGGATGTGGCCTATAAATGACACATTAAAACACAGCCTTTTCACATTCCATGAGACGTGTCCAAAAGCCTCCCTTAAGCACAGCAATTATAAAAAAGTGGCCCTGTTTTGATGATAAAGGTATCTTACATATGAAGGTAAGCTACCCCAGGTTTTATTTAAAGAGAAAAGGCTATAAAATAATGTGATTTCAATCTTGTGGTTTTCTTCTTTCTCACCAGAAAAACTCGCTCAAGCCAAAGAGGAGAACCTGGGCTTGCACCAGACACTGGACCAGACACTAAATGAACTGAACTGTATATGAGGGGTGCAGAGCTGACAGCAGCCACAGGAGCCAGCCCTGGCCCTGCTCCGCTCCTCTCCTTTCTCACTCTGTATCCTGGAAAAGCCAATTAAGTTATGACCGGCACAGCCACACCGTGGCTCTGGGCATCCCTGGGGCCGGGGAGGCCCGCCGGGCCGGGCCGGGTGTGTCAGTGCCCTGGCTGTTCTCACGGTTCCTTGCTCCTCCCCTGTACACCCCAGTAGAAGCTGCACCCGAGCGGCGCGACGCCGCCTCCGCTGCCGTTTCTTATTAAAGGATTTCTCACAGTTCCGAGGCCTCGTGCGGGTTTTTGTGCCGCTCGGGGGGCGTGACGTCACGGTGCGGGCAGGTACGCGAGTGACGTCACTATGTCACCATCCGGCCTCTCCTGCCCGTAGCCGGAAATGACGCACACCGGCGGTGGGGCCGATAGCCAATCGCAGCGCCGCTTGCACTCGTGTCGTGACCGCCCGCCAATGGCGTGCCGATTCCGTGCGTTCTCCGCCCGGCTGGGCCAATGAGCGTGTGGTGGGCGGGGCCGGTGCCCACCAACATGGCGAAGACCTACGACTACCTGTTCAAGCTGCTGCTGATCGGCGACTCGGGCGTGGGCAAGACCTGCGCGCTGTTCCGCTTCTCCGAGGACGCCTTCAACGCCACCTTCATCTCCACCATCGGTGAGCGCTGCCCGTACCGCACCGTGCACCGCTTGGGGATCGCCGCGGCATCGGCGCGGGTTCGCTGCCGCGGCACCGGCGGGCCCGGTTCGCTGCCGTGCGGGGCCGGGTTCGCTGCCGCGGCGGGGCCCGGTTCACTGCCGTTCCCTGGCACGGGCTCCGTGAGGGGCCGCTCCGGGCAGCAGCGGGCAGGGAGCGCTGAGGACGGGACACTGAGCAGCGGAATTGAGGGCAAAGCCGCTGGATGTGGCAAACAATCCAAATTGTTTGGAACAAATTCCCCCCCTTTCGGCGGGAGCTGTGAGTAAAGGAATTGGTTCTCCTTTCAGGAATCGACTTTAAAATCAGAACGATAGAACTCGATGGCAAGCGAATCAAGCTGCAGATCTGGTAAGGCTCCTCTGCCGCTGTGTGCTGTGCGTGGGGATGTGTTCGGTTCTCATGTGTGCTGCTCCGTGGTTTATGGTATTTTGGAACCCAAAAGGCAGTTTCTAGTGCTCTGAAGACTGGTTTATTTATTTAATATCTGTAAGGCTCGTGGTGGTGTTAGCGGGAGCTGAGGTGGAGGTGTTGTGTGTGTTGCAGGGACACGGCCGGGCAGGAGCGGTTCCGGACCATCACCACCGCCTACTACAGGGGAGCCATGGTAGGGGCACAGCCGGGATCCTGTGCGGGGCCGGATAAACGCAGCTGGCTCTGGAACCCTCACAGCGTGGGGCTCTGCCAGGCTGCACACTCACAGCTCTGCTGCTGCTCCGCGTGCTGCTGGAGCTGGGATGTTGGATAACACCCTTTGCTTGGCTTAGAGATGGGGTAACTGAGAGGTGTTTTAAAAACTTCTGTTCTATTTTCAGTCTCATGAGAAGAGTGAGACCATACAGATGTTATAATTCACACCATCACAGTGAGAAGCCAACCATTTCCTAATTGCAATACACTATAAGTGTTTCTTGGCTTATCAACTTTTTACCACACCATGTTGTAGATACTTAAAACCAATCATCTAAAACTACCCCTCATAGGTCCCACTACAATATATCTTTCATAATTCTGTTTCTCCAAAGTATGTAGTCTTATTTACAAGACCATCTGTTGAAACTTTTTTATAGTTCCATTTCTCTCTCAACAATATCTGTTCTGAGCATTTCTTGTCTCAAAGTTTACATAGGGATGCACACTGTGTGAGCCTTCTGTCAGGCCCTGAGAACTGTCTACAAATTCATTTCCCATATTGGGACAATCTGGGACTTTGCAGAGGCAGCTTCCCCATGTTTCACTCTGTAAATACATGTCCTGCATACCTTATCTCACTGCCATTAGCTGGGAACCAGTTGTTTAAAATAGCTACTGTTGAGCTGCTCCTCTCTGCTATGGATAAACCTTTAACTAATAAACAGTCTTTCTTTACCTTTAGGGCATCATGCTAGTGTATGACATCACCAATGAAAAGTCTTTTGAAAATATTCGGAACTGGGTGAGGAATATTGAAGAGGTAATTTCTCTTTTTACTCATTACTGACTGTTAACTGAAAGTAATTAAAGCTGAATTGCTTCAAAAGTGTTACATTTCGTAATGTGCTGCAGGGTACTTGGAAGATAAGTGGGATGGAAGTCAGTAATAGTTCTGGAATGCCTTGGCTGATGGTGATTTGTTGTGAGGGTTGTAGCCCCTTTATTTCTAGGGGTGCCTAATGTGGCAATTTCCTGCCACAATTGATCCTGCCATGGTGCAGGTTACATGCTGGGAAGAAGGGTTGGGGGAGGCTGGAAATCTGTGGAAGATTGTCAGGACTGGCATCTCTGTGTTGGGTACTCAGTGGGTCCCTCACCTGTCTGACAATGTGTATTTGCAAAAGCCAAGCCCAAGTTTCTGCTCTGTGTTTGTCTCAGCACGCCTCTCCAGATGTTGAAAAAATGATCCTGGGGAACAAATGTGATGCAAATGACAAAAGACAGGTTTCTAGAGAGCAAGGGGAGAAGGTGAGTGCTGTTGCTTCCACGTGTTTTGATTTAGGCTTTTCAGAGTGTAAAACCTGCCCTGCTGATTGTGTGCACGTGGTACTCCTGTGGTGTTCCTGAATGAATGACTGAACATTCCCCAAGCTGCCATGGCAGTGCTTCCCCCACTGGGATCAGCAGCAGAACCCGTGCTAAGGATTCTTGTCAATTATCTAACAGATGCAGTGGGACTTCTCTAAAAGGATACTAGAGTTGGACATGGAGAAAATGTCTGTTTTGGCTGAAAGCCACTGAGACAAAGGAGATGGGGTTGTCTTTCCTGATCTCAGATGTTACTGAGTCGAGGCAGAGTTTTTTTTTTCTGCACTGTGGTTATTGTGAGACTAACAAGGTATCTATGCAAGAAACAAATAAACAAGAGCAAGTTAAATTGTGTGCAGAGTGTAAAAGAGCAGAGCAAAGCCAGCAAGAACAGATGCCAGTTGCAGTGGGATTTAGTTCCTAATTTTTGCAAATTGTTCTGTGTGAGTAAATCCCCAGCTCCACTGGCTGGTGGCAGCAGGGACAGATGCTGTGCCCAGGGCTGTGTTTGGAGCTGTTCCTGCAATTGTCAACTAATGTGCAATCTGCTTTTGTTTAGCTTGCTGCAAGTTTTGGGATTAAATTCATGGAGACCAGTGCAAAAGCAAATATAAACATAGAGAATGTGAGTACTGATGCCTTTCTCTTGTATGCATTGTCCTCTTTGTGCAGACCAGCAGTGTGGACAGTTGTCCATACCGGTGGGATGCAGAACCCCATTGCTGGGCACCACAGATGGGTTGTTCAGCACTTCCTGCAGCACAAACCCTGGCTGGGGTGGCACTGTGGCTTTGGGGCTCAGAAAGAAGGTTGTGGAGCTAGAGAAGGGGCATTAAAACCTGGAGCAGAGGGAAAAATACTGAAAACCTAACTTTCTTGTATAGCATGTCAAACTTGGGAAGGCAGTTTATTGTTATACAAAACTATTAGAAAATATTTTATACCCTGTAACACTGAAATGTTTGACTTGTCACAGGCATTTTTCACTCTTGCAAGAGATATCAAAGCAAAAATGGACAAGAAGTTGGTGAGTAACTTTGGTTTCATCCATGCTGGATTTTAATGGGAAAAAAAAAGCAAACCAAAAGCCACGTTGCAAGAACTGTTTCACACCATATAAAAATGTGTCATAGTCTCTTTTATGAAGGATCCCTGAAAGTTCTAGAAATGTATTTTTATTTTGTCAAGCTGTGCTCTCATGTTGGCTGTCTCTGCATTTCAGGAATTAGCTGCAATGGTTGAGGTTTTCTAAATAATTATCTGTTATTTGTTTTATCAAATTTGTTTTATCAAATGTCAGTTGGGGGGTAGAGCAGTTTAATGATACTTCTCACTCTTGCAGTCTGAAAATCATATAAATTAGTGCTAGAGGAGGCAGACATCATACTTCAGGGTAGAAACTTCAAACTGTTTAGGAATAGGTGAAGAATTAATGGTTTTGGATAATCTTGCTCACGAATATCCTGAGCAACAATTGGGTTGTGTTTTTGCAACAAATAAATGCACAGTGATGTTGGATTGTTCCTTAAGGAATATGAAATGAAGCTAATGAAGGCTCTTTCTGCTCTTACTGATATTTCCACCTGCATGTGACCAGACATGAACTGATGCCATGGGATATTTTAGGTCTTGCTGATGATTCCTAAGCCTTCCAACAAGAGCCAGACATGCCCTGTAATTTGTTGGGTTTTAGTCTCAGCTGTCTTTGAGTTGATGTAAGCTGAGGAATAAGCACAGTGTGAGCTGGTTGAAGCCAAAAGCTGCAGTTGCAGTTCTCCAGTTTTTTGTCATGGCTGGTGTAAGACTGAGATAAATGAGTGAAGCCTTTTATTGATTGTGGGAAAGGTTCTTGTGTATGTCAGGCTTGGTTAAGAGTGACCAGATGAAGTATGGATGGAAGAATCTGTTAAGCATAAACAAGTAACTGGATATTCTTTCCATCTTCAGGAAGGCAATAGCCCTCAAGGCAGCAACCAGGGAGTCAAAATCACACAAGACCAGCAAAAGAAAAGCAGCTTTTTCCGATGTGTTCTTCTGTGAGGGACGCGGCCTTAATCTGAGCTGGACTGTGCCTGTGCTAAGTGAGGTTTCCTCTTTCTGTGGACTTAGTGCTCCCAACATACCTTGTCACTCTGTGACCATCTGAATAAGAAAT